>NC_090440.1:1714194582-1714504463 GCF_031143425.1 Pleurodeles waltl
CAGACCTCATTTTGTCTGAACTACATATTTGAAGTTTGCGGAGAGCAGGTACCATCCGGGCCTTAAGGCTGAAAACATGAAGGAAAGAGCACAGACTGGTGATGCTAACCATCTTCTACTTAAGGTCTGTAATGATGTGTTGCATGTATGTTCTATTGTAGTTTAACCTAGACGTTACCCCTACCAACTATGCCCCATGAGAGCATAACGCCAAGGTTTTTACTCAGAGTTATCAGAGATACACCTTTATAAGGTGTTGAAACAGTTTAATTTGTAGAGGGGTATAGTATGTTTAAAGGGGTGAAAACAGTGTTTGTGGTAAAAATAGAAGTGTCTAAATTTATAGGACAATATACATGATAATTAAAAGTTTTTTTAATATTGCAATCCGAAGCTATGTGGTTTAGGCGCACACAATTTTATTACTCTGCTGTTTTTATAAAATAGGTTTATCAGACCCATTATGTTTTGAAGGTTATTAGCAGTGTCTGCTTTAAGGTTGGTGATGATGTGGTTTGGGTGGTGCTGGCCGCACTGGGTAGCTGTGTTTAGCAATAACTTATGAAACTAACAATGTAAAAACACATACTGAAAGCTTCCATGGGCATCCAGATTTAGGAAGAATTTATAATGTTGTGATATTACTTGCAATTAATGTTTATGCTACAGGGAGAGAGAGAAGGGTGTTTTGTCTAGAGGCAGCTTTGACTGGTCATAATGTAGCTCAGATGGTTAATACATAGGCCCTCATTACAACCCTGGCGGTCGGTGTTAAAGTGGCGGTAATAAAGCCAACAGGCCGGTGGAAAAAAAAATGGAATCATGACCAAGGCGGAAACCGCCAACATAGACAGCCACTTTAACACTCCAACCCCCACGGCGGTCGACAAACAAACAGCACGGCGGTAACCGCCAACAGACAGGCGGAAAACAATGTACCGCCCACCCTATCACAACACGGCAATCCGCCACCTTTTCTGGGGCGGAACCAACACAAATAAAAACACGGCGGAAACAGTACACAGAAGGGAAGATCACTCACCTCTCCACACCCCACGAGGAACCAGGACGCCATGGAGCCAGAACTGCAGATCCTTCCGGCGATGGTCTTCCTGCTCCTCTATCAGGAGCTCCAACGACGGTGGTGATGACCACGGTAAGTACTGCACCTACAACACAGGGGGGGGAGGGAAAAGAGAGTGACACACACACGCAACACCCCCACAACACCATACATACAAATACATGCTGCAACATTACATTTACCTCCCTCCCCCCCTTGAATAACGCTAGGACAAAAGGAAATAAATTGAACGATTGTAATCAATAAAAATCCAGTAGTCAAAACTCCAAATCCAGTATATACAATTATGTACACCAACTACACAAGTCCGGATAGTGCACCAATCATTGTCCGTGGACCACTGGGCCCAAAATGCATGGGCGAGGCCCACACTAGATACCTGACTGGAAACGGAGAGAACACTGCAGGGGCATCAGATTGAAATGAAACAGGCACCTCAGGGGGAGGGGGGCACCTCAGCCTGATGAACGCACGACGCCACTGCTCCACGAGGGGGCTCCATGCCCATTGATGTATTCTGGGGAGTGCAAAGCCACAGTCTCTCAAGTCTTTTCAGTGGGTGGGTTGCCCACTGCTTCATCCTGGGGAGTGCAAAGCCACAGTCTCTCAAGTGGATAACAGTCTCCACTGGTTCTGGAGGGGGCTTTGTGCCCAGAGTGCTTCATCCTGCCAAGGACTGAGGTAGTGGATGTATCTCTCCACTGCTTCTGGAGGGGGCTTTGTGCCCAAAGTGCTTCATCCTGCCAAGGACTGAGGTAGTGGATGTGATACTCCACTGGTTCTGGGGGGGGGGCTTTGTGCCCAGAGTGTTTCATCCTGCCAAGGACTGAGGTAGTGGATGCCTTTCTCCATTGAAAGTGATGCTTCATGGAATTTGCCCAGACTCCTGGAGCTCACCACCAGCCTTGGACGACTGACCACTGGGGATGCCAGCCATGTCTGCGGTGGTGCCACTGGCTCAGGATGTTGCGGAGCCGCTGCCGGCGCTTGCGGCGTTGTCAGTTGCGGCGGTGCTTGCGGTGGTGTCAGTCGCGGCGGTGCTTGCGGCGGGCTCTGTGGCAGCGGTGCTGGCAGCGGGCTCTGTGGCGGCAGTGCTGGTTGCGGGCTCTGTGGCAGCGGTGCTGGTTGTGGGCTCTGTGGCAGCTGTGCTAGCGGCGGGCTCTGTGGCGGTGGTGCTGGTTGCGGGCTCTGTGGCGGCAGTTCTGGTTGCAGGCTCTGTGGCGGCGGTGCTGGCGGCGGGCTCTGTGGCAGCGGTGCTGGCGCCGGGCTCTGTGGCAGTGGTACTGGTGTCGGGCTCTGTGGCGGCGGTGCAAGTGGCGGTCTTCTCTGCCGTACAGGTTGGCGTCGATGTGGAAAGAAGGTGTGACACTGGTCCCTCAGTCGGTGCCACCATGCCCTCTCCTGACCTGCCCTTCAGTTTCTGGTCCTTCCCCCACCTTTGATGATGGCGCAGCTGTCTTGCCACTATTGACCCCTTGGTGGCAGGTGTTTTCTGCTTCACCCTCCGGGATGTGGGCAACTTTTTTAGCTTGGCAGGTGGCGGAATGTCCTTGCCCTCGCTCCGTGGCACACTGGCAGCCCTGATGGTTGGTGCACTCCAATAGCCCACTGTTGCTGGCACCACTGTGTTTGGGGATGTGGTGGCTGAGTTGCTGGGTTGGGACCTGGAAAGCCTGGCCCTAGGGGACGGACGGGGGGGTGGAGGTGTAGGGAAGAGGTCAATATTAGCCAGGAAAAGTTTTTTAGACACACTGGGATGGGTAGATGGAGGGGGTTTGGGAGTGGAGGAAGAGGCAGTGGTTGTAGGAGGTGTACGTCTGCTGCATTTGGGTGAAGGTGCATGGGCTGCAGGCTGTTGTGAGGTGGATGGCTGGATGGCTGTTGGGTGGGTGTGTGCCTGCGTTTGTGTACTTTAGGAGGAGGGCTCACTGACACACTGGGATAGGACACAGGGGATGTGTGAATGGTAGTGGGGGTGGTGAGTGCACGTGAGCGGTGTGTTGTGATGGGCGTGCTGGTGATGGAGGTAGTGGCTGAAGATGTAGTGCATGCAGGTGTGAGTGGAAACGATACTGGGAGGGAGGAGGGAGACGTGGAGGAGGGGGACACAGTGGAGGCAGTGGATGTTGATATGTGTGCATGGGTATGATGCTTATGTGAGTGCCTGTTGGATGTGTGGTGCCTATGTTTGCCTGAGCCACTTTTGTGTGTTGAGGTGTGTGCATGCTGGTCTGATGGTGTGCTTGGGATAGGCTGAGGTATAGGGGATTGGGTCTGGGTGGAGGAAGTTGGAGGGGGGAGGCTAGACACAGGGACAATGGCTGCCATCAGTGCTGAGGCCAGAGCCTGAAATGCTCTCTGATGGGCTGCCTGGCTAGAATGAATGCCCTCCAGGTATGCATTTGTTTCTTGCAAATGCCTCTCAACACCCTGGATGGCATTCAGAATGGTAGACAGCCCAACAGTGAGGGATCTCAGGAGGTCGATAGCCTCCTCACTGAGGGCAGCAGGGCTGACTGGGGCAGGGCCTGAGGTGCCTGGGGCGAAGGAGATGCCCAACCTCCTGGGTGAGCGGGCACGGGACACACGCTGAGGGGCTGCTGGGAGGGCGGTGCTGGTAGGGGGGTGGCGGCTGTACCTGTTGATGTGGGGGGCACAGAGGGGCCCACCACTGCAAGGGAGCGCCCATCAGAGGAGGAGTCACTGCTGTCACCTCCTGTCCCCGCCGTGGAGCTCCCCTCGCCCTCCGTCCCACTGGTGGCTTCTGACTCAGTTGTTCACCCTCCAGGGCCAAGTGGGATGCAGCTCCCTCCTCTCAGGTGCCACTGCTCCTCCGCCTGATGATGCTATTGCACACAAGAACAGGGAGACCACAAAAAGGGTGGGGGGAAGACAGAAGAAAGACATGTTCAGTGCATGCAACACCACTACCGTTGGTGAACACTACAGACACAGCAGCCCTCTGCACTACGCCATGCACTTATTGTTCCTAGATTATTCACATGCCCCTGGGGTACAAGGCCTAAGCCCGATTGCTGCACACATGGAAGTCACAGGAGCCTGACTAGGTGTAGATGGCACTAACCACTAGGTGGGTTGGGGTTCCACTGAACCTGCCTCTCAAGGGACCTTGCCTACCAAGCTCGCCCTGGCCTAGGGGAACCCACTGCCCACCTCCCCCACCCAGACACCTCGTAATGCACGCAGAGTCAGACGAATGTGACTGTACTCACCCCCTTGTGACTGCTGTGATGCCCTGAAGCGCCCATCCAACTCCAGATACGCCACCGCCAGGATCCGGAACATCAGGGGGGTCATGGTGCGACGGCACCCCTCCCAAGTTGGGAGGCCATCCCCAGCTGGGCCATCTTGCTCCAGCGGCGAATGTCCTCCCTTCTTTTACGGCAGTGGGTGCTCCGTCTGTGGTGGACCCCCAGGGTCCGGACGTCCTTGGCGATGACACGCCAAATATCCTTCTTCTGGTGGGCGCTGACGTAGAGGAATAGTACAGGGGAAATGGAAGATCTTTACCTATCTGGACTGTCATACTCATTGGCCCACGTTCCCACCCACTCACTGTCCGCGTATGCAGGCCTCAGTCCCCCCCCATGTATCTTCCATCCACACCACTCCAAACAGGCATTGCCCATGCAGCATGGTCACAGTGTACTCACCTGTTTGTCTGGAGGACCGTACAGTTGTGTGTACTAGGGGAGGACCCCATCCACTAATTTATCCAACTCCTCCGAAGTGAAGGCAGGGGCCCTTTCCCCAGACACATGAGCCATCGTTGCTTCCAGACTGAGGTCACAGCAGTACTTGCAGTGTAGGTCGTCTCCTGTTGAAGGTCAGGTATCAAGTGAGTGACCAGACAGAAAATGGCAGTCACGTCCACGGCGGTGCGAACCATCACCGCCGGCATACATCATCATTGGCTCCTCGGACCCATAGGGTCCAATGTTAACCAATGCAGGATTGCGCCGCGGTCTTCGACCGCCTACCGCGACAGTGTAGAACGCCAGCGCAATTACCTCATATCCCCTTGTCCCACCTTACAGGTCAGGCATCCGCCATTTCAGGGGGCCACATAGCATTAATAATAACTGCATCACACCTATCTAGACCTTGCATACACACAGTAACAGGCACATTGCGGATTAATGTGGGAAAATTACATTTTGTGATACCTCAGTGTAGGCTGACTCTCTGCTCGCTGTTCTCCTCCATAGGGCACGTCCGCTGGGCCAGGTGATGAGATGGCGACATCCTCCGGTGTACAGACCGCTGGTGGACCTGTCGACAATGGAAGAAAGACACGTAATAGTCACCTACAGACTTGATTGTGCAACAGTCCATGAACTGTGTGCCCAGTTGGAGCCAGACCTGATGTCAGCTATCCGCCATCCCACAGGGATAGCCCCTCTAGTGCAGGTCCTGTCAGTACTCCATTTACTGGCAAGTGGGTCTTTTCAAGTAACAGTGGTCATTGCATCAGGGATGTCCCAGCTAATGTTCTCTAACGTGCTGTCCAGAGTGTTGTCTGCCCTGCTGAAACACATGCGCAGCTACATCGTTTTCCCTCAGGTGGAGGATTTGCCTACATTGAAAGGTGACTTCTATGCCCTGGGACATATCCCCAACATCATAGGTGCCATTGATGGGACTCATGTGGCATTGGTACCCCCACGCAGGAGTGAACAGGTGTACAGAAACCAGAAAAGCTATCATTCGATGAATGTGCAGATGGTGTGTTTGGCCGACCAGTACATCTCCCATGTGAATGCCAAATTTCCTGTCTCAGTGCTGACTCTTACATTCTGAGGAATAGCAGCATCCCTTATGTGATGGGGCAACTCCAGAGGCACCGTGTGTGGCTAATAGGTGAGGACAAGGACCCTATACAGTGTGAATAGGCGTCTGGGTATGGGGTTGTCCCTACGGGTTGGTGTGTGTCTAACAGTTGTCCCTCGAAATTTGCAGGTGACTGGGTATCCCAACCTGTCATGGCTACTGACCCCAGTGAGGAATCCCAGGACAAGGGCAGAGGAACGCTACAATGAGGCACATGGGCGAACTAGGAGGGTGATCCAACGGACCTTCGGCCTCCTGAAGGCCAGATTCCGGTGTCTTCATATGACAGGTGGTTCTCTCTACTACTCACCAAAGAAGGTGTGCCAGATCGTTGTGGCCTGCTGTATGCTGCACAACCTGGCTTTGTGACAACAGGTGCCTTTTCTGCAGGAGGATGGTCCAGCTGGAGGTCTTGTGGCAGCTGTGGAGCCTGTGGACAGTGAAGAAGAGGAGGCAGAAGAAGAGGATATCGACAACTGACACAACGTTATCCAGCAATACTTCCAGTGAGACACAGGTAAGAAGATGTCACTGCCTCACACATCTCATACTATTGTTTGATCTATCAGAAGTCTGTCATTTTCACCCAGTGTATGGACCCTGATTTGTCACTTTGACTTTCTATTTAACAGATGTGGGTCCCACTTTGTGCCCTCTACTATATTTCCTGAAGACCTTCAGCTGTGTTTCATCGGTATGTGAACAATTAAATTGATATTGCTATATTCCATAGTTATTGCAATTACACATTAGTGAAAGCACAGACTGAATCCAGATTGTTTTGTGCTTGATGTGTGTTTATTTCTGTGCAAATAAGTGGAGGGGGTGCAAAATGGGCAGGGGTGATGGTGGAGGAATGTCCATGGCAGAGTCCAGTCTATTTGTTTCACAGGTGCATTGTCCACAGGGGCATAGGAAGTGGAGCAAAGGCAGTTGATGGATGGACAGCGTGTTAAAGTGGGACAAAAGGGTGACATTCAGGGGAGTCTCATTCCCTGACAGGGGTCTTGGCAATGTTCTCTGTCTTGTTCCTGTATCTCAGGGACCGTTTGCGGGGTGGCTCTCCATCTGCAGGAGGTAGGGTGCTGGTGTCGTGGTCCTGTGGCGGTGCCTCCTGTCCACTAGCACCGGCGGAGGTGGAGGGCTGTTCATCATCCAGGCTAGTGTCAGGGGCCCCTTGTTGTGCCACAGTGTCCCTCCTGGTGTTGACAGGGTCCTTCAGCACCCCTACAATGGTGACCAGGGTGGTGTTAATGGACTTCAGTTCCTCCCTGATCCCCAGATAGTGTTCCTTCTGCAGCCACTGGGTCTCCTGAAAGTTGGCTAGTACTGCTGCCATCGTCTCCTGGAAATGATGGTACGCTCCCATGATGTTGGAGAGGGCCTCGTGGAGAGTGGGTTCCTTGGGCCTGTCCTCCCCCTGTCGCACAGCTGTCCTCCCAGTTCCCCTGTTTTCCTGTTCCTCTGTCCCCTGAACCGTGTGCCCACTGCCACTGCCCCCAGGTCCCTGATTTTCTTGGGGTGGTGGATTTGCCTGGGTTCCCTGTAGTGGTGGACACACTGCTGCTTGACGTGTCCTGGGGACAGAGGGATGGGCCCGCTGGGTGGGTGCTTTGCTGGTGTTTCCTGGGGGGGAGGCTCTGTGGTGGCTTGTGCCAGTGTCAGGGGAACCGACTGTCCCGAGGTCCCAGATGGGCCGGGCTGGTCATCTTGATCCAGTTGTGCAGAGATGCTGTCATCACTGTGGGCCTCTTCTGTGGGGGGACTGGATATGTCTGGAACCTCTTGTCCGGTGACGTTGAGTAGGGGTCCTGCAGGGGTGTAAAGGCATGATTATTGCATCTGTGTGTGCCATCGTGTGCAATGGGTGAGTAACCCTGTACTCCAGTGCTTGCATTCTTGTCTAGGTCCTTGTGTGATATTTGGTTTGGGGTCTGTGTGGGTATCTGTAGTGGACATGCTTTGGTGATGGGTGTCCCTGCTTTGGTGTTGCATGCAGGGCTTGGTGTTGGGATGGGTGGGTTGTGATAGTGGGACATATGTGAGGTGTTGGAGTGATGGGGGTGAGGGTGGGGGATATAATAGTTAAGAGTTGACTTACCATAGTCCATTTCTCCTGCTACTCCTGCGAGGCCCTCAGGATGCAGTATTGCCAAGACTGGCTCCTCCCATGTTGTTAGTTGTGGGGGAGGAGGTGCGGGTCCACCGCCAGTCCTCTGTACTTCAATCTGGTGTCTTGAGACCACGGAACGCACCTTCCTCCGTAGGTTGTTCCACCTCTTCCTGATGTCATCCCGTGTTCTTGGATGCTGTCCCACTGCATTGACCCTGTCGACGATTCTGCGCCATAGCGCCATCTTCCTAGAAATGGAGGTGTGCTGCTCCTGTGATCCGAATAGCTGTGGCTCTACCCGAACGATTTCCTCCACCATGACCCTGAGCAGCTCTTCAGAGAACCTGGGGTGTCGCTGTGGTGCCATGATGTGGTGTGGGTGATGTGTGAGGTGGTGTGTGTTGTGTGTTGTGATGTGTGAGGGGATGTGTTGTGTGTTGTTTGAGGTGCGTGGATGTTGTGTGAGTGATGATGTTGTGTGTCTGTGGATGCTAGTGTTGTTTCTGGTGGTGTCTCTCTCTGGCCTCCTTTCGGAATTTTTGGTAGTAAGGGTTTGTGGGTGATGTGGGTGTGTGTTTTATATTGGATTGGGTGTGTGGGAGTGGTGTGTGTATTTCGAATTGTCCAATGTGGTTGTGTTTTGTAAATGTGTGTGTATTTTGAGCGCTGCGGTGTGTACCACCAATGGAATACCGCGGTTTAAAGACCGCCACTTGGATTCATGGGTCGTATTAGTGTGGGCGTATTCCTGTTGGCGTGACGGTGGAGGTTTTGTTTTCGCCAGTTTATCACTGACCTTTGGTGTGGCAGACTTGTGTGGGTGTCTGTATAATGGTGGATTCCGAGGTGTGGGTCATGATAGCTGTAGCAGAATTCCGCAACTGCAGCAATGTGTTGGCGGGCTTCTGCACGGCGGTAAGCGGCATTTACCGCCAATGTTGTAATGAGGGCCATAGTTCTGCAAATAGCAGAACTATATTTATTTATGGACAATTGTGTGGATTAGTAAAGCCATCTTTGACAAACATTGTAAAACAAATGCATGTATGTGAAATTTGGGCTTTGGAGAGATGTTATGCACATTTATCCTATGTTACGACTAGGGTGCTGATGGGTGGGGCTGAGGACTAGGATTATGGCCAGGGGGCCCCTAATATCGCTGTCTGTAAAGCAGGCCGGGGACCCGGGCCGCAATCGGTCAGGGTCCCCAGCCGATATTACACTTATCAGGGTTAGGGCTATGTGGTCCCTAACATAGCTGTTTGTAAAACATGCTGGGGCACCCGGGCCATGCGCTACCCGGGGCTCCGGCCGGTATTAATGCCAGTGCAGTAAGGCCCATGCGGTCCCTAACATCTATGTTTGTAAAGGCGGCCGGGGACACACTCCTCACGCAGCCAAGGTCCCCGGCCGCCATTATAGACATTATTGTTAGGACTATGCGGGCCTCACAGCTCTGGCTATAATGGCAATTGGGGATCCGATCCGCGCGTGGGCCATGATCCCTGTTGTTTTTTTTGTTTTTTAAGCTGATATGGTTCACTGCAGGCTGCCCCCTATGCCAAACATGAACCGGGCCCCACAAGCACCCCTGCAGCCCCCAGGAGGGGTCTGAACAGCATCTGAAGCAGTGTTTTATGTGCTATAGAACCCCACTTATGAGTGAGGGGTTTAAAAAATAAATTTAAAAAAAAAAAAAAAATGTAACCCTAGTGGCCACCCGTCAAAGGGTGTGCCCCTTTACAGACCTGTGGTACAGGGGGGGCAAAAGCAGGGCTCCAAACGTGTGGGCCTAGTGTTCTCCATGGGGCTGGGGGAGGCCAGTATTAAATCCATGCGCTTGTGAGGAAGAATGGCTGTGCCTCCGTTGGCTCCACTGTTCTTCCTAACAAGGTAGCCCCACCCCCACACATGGTTGAGAGGTTGGAGAGTGAGGGTAAAAACCTGGAATGGATTCCAGGATATAGTAGCCAATCCAATGTACATATATATACATATGTATATATATATATATGTGTATATATATATATATATATATATATATATATATATATATATATATATATATATATATATATATGTATAATATAAATTTGCTGTATTTGTTTTCAAAATGTTATGTGGTATATGTTATAGTGTTTTATAATTATGAGGTGGTGTATTAAAAGGACTATAAATTATATAGTAATGTGTGTAAATAATGTTTTGAAGGTTCTGGAGCCACATAAATATTGTCCTATTGAAAGAGCCCTACATCTTATGTTATGCATCAGCGCCACAATGTGTTTTTTTTTTCTGATAATCAGCTAGGGTGTTTGAGAAATGTGAACATTATTTTTTTTCTGTATTGTACTTTCAGAACCTGTGTATGGATTGCGTGGATACTTAACAGCAAGCATCCTGAGAGAGCATGCTTGAAATTAGTTTTATTTTTAAATGTATGTATAAAGAAATCTTGAATGTGACATATGTATTAGTATATACCTCTAAAAGTGTGTGTATACCCTGATAATCAATAAGGCTTACAATCATGAGGAGTGGCAACGCTTCAACTAATATTTATCTGCAATGCTACCTTGCAATTATGTATATAGCTTAAAAAGCATTAAGGTTTAAAAGTCCTTTTTTTGTCTCTTCTGCATGCAGAATCCCCAAGAGCTAATGTTGTCCCCAGAGGAAATGGATGCCTTGCAACAAGGTATATGTATCTAGAGATTTATAGTTCAGAGACCCGTGTCATCAGCCATCACAAACACGGATGTACTGATTGTTATTTTTTTACCATTAATGGTTTCCTATGCGTTTGTGTGCTTTTAAGGCTATGATGCCGAACTACAGCTGGCGTTTAGTGCTGTACATCAAATCCTGTAGGCTCAAAATGGTGCAGGCAAACTGTCTTAGGATACAGCTTTTGCTGGTAAACAAAAGAAGTCCCTGTGTAAATGCTGTGAAAACCTGAAAAGCCCCATAAAAACCGCATAGAATGCACCCTCAAAGACCAGGTATAGTCTGTGTATTATATTGTAAATGTGACATTTTTCTTCTTTTTTTTTTCTCCAGGCCCTCCTGTGGTACAAGAGACTCCCATGGTAACAATCCAGAATATGGTAGGGGGCATTAAAAAGACAGTCCGCAAAAGTAAGTCCCCAGCATTTAAGGAAGGTCCACCTATAAAGAAAGGCCCCTCACATCGGAACACCACAGGTGAGTTTTTAGAACCGGAAGAGCCCGACGAATTCAATCCTTAGTGTCTCCCAAACCTCTTTCACCTCTAGGATATTGCTGCCAAAGCAGCACCTAATATGTATTTTGTTATCTCCACATCCTAGAACCATCACAAAAGAGCTCTGGAGAAGTCTGCCATCAGGCTAAGCGGACGGCCCCGTCTTTAAAGGACAACACCGTGACCCTTCAAAACCCCAGGGCACCAGCAGCATCTGTGTACAACGCAGGGCTCAAGGACGAACCATGCACCGGCTCTACAGACAGATGTCTTGGACCAGGTACAGCCCTTAACTACACCATACCAGCCATTATAAAGGCTGGGCCCAGTACTGTGAACACTTCTACAGTAACTACCTGTGTACATGCGTTTTTGATAATCTGACAGCTTAACGATTGCAGCCTCAGGCACACACCGTCCTGTAACATGTAGAACCTATGGTTGGGACCCTAATCAATGCAACAAGCCTAAAATAAATTAGTTGTCCTTAAAGAACCGTAAGAAGAATCTGCAGACCCCTGAGATACAAGCCTTGCTGTTAGACCTGTCTTTTAAAAATGTTGTTGAGGCTCAGACTGTTCCACCTAGCTCCCAGTGTTTTAAATGCTCAATGTTTGAGGAGTGTAATATAGTGGGGGCTGTCAACGCCCTAGTACCCACCCGCCTGTATAACTACCCCTCCCAGTTTACATGACACACACCTAGAAACAGATAGCCCCAGAGAGGATCTCTATTCTGGGTGTATAGGACTTCTAAAGGCACTAGCGGGTCTGGTAGAGAGTTCTGAAGCCACAGCAACGCAATGTGGCCCTTCTAACGTGCCCACCGAAGGGTTGCAATCACCAGGATCTCAATCATCCACACCCAGCCACAGCACTTCGTATGCATCAGAGGCCTTGAGTTATTATGACCAACATTTAACTTCCCCATGTCTGATGTCACCAATTATACCACCTGGAGCGTATGACCCCACCAGCCCTACACCAAGTGCCTGCGTGCAATGGTCTTCACCATCCTCCTCAATATATCCTGACAGCAGTACAGGCTGTAGCAGTTCACAAAATCATAGTTTTGGAACTCCATGTAGCGATGATCAGGCTTCCGATCACCGAGGTGTTCACATTGGGGCCCTGTTCTTTTGATCCGACCCACCTACTCAAAAAGGGCTTATTGCTGTTATCAGTGATCAGGCTGTAATATACACCACTCAGCTAATAACACACGTAGCAGAACAAAATGTGGCGCCCTGACCCCCAACAGGGTTTTGGAAACATGTCTGAAAGAAATACAACAGGCCTTTAGGAAACTGCCATCACGTCTGAACCTCAAGACCTCAAAACTTGGTAAGTTGGGGGTCGATACCAGGTCCTCCAGACCATCCCAGAGAGTGTTAATCCTGCGGTTAGCAAGGTGTAGGAGGGAGGTGGTCATAGCCTGTGAATCAGCCACAGTTGACATAGACAATATATTGGCGTGACTAGGCAACCGTGTCCCCCTAAGGACTGTAAGATCTACTCTTTGTAATAAGGGCGTCCATAGGTCTAAATATAAAAACTCTGCAGCTCTTACATGCACTCAAAAGCAATAGGGTGGTGGAACCCTCAACAGATTCTTAAAAGCCTCAAAATCCAACATCTTGATATTTAAAATGGTCCCTGTTAGGTCTCAAGACCTAAAGACCGTCGGGAACAGCCCAAACATCGGCTGTTTTAGGACCTCAAGGGCTGGTGTTCAGAGCCCGGTAGTACGCCAGCACCCTGATGGGTCCTTAGCCATGGTTGCCGCAGGTAAAGTTGCTGGCACACAGCCCGTCAATACAACAACGGCTGTTCAAATAGGCTATGGATGCTTACCTGGAAACAAGTGGTCTTGTAATAAGCAGAAGTGGGCTAGTAACGCTAGACATAGTAGGTGTCTAGTAAGGAAATTAAAGAAAGCCACACGTAGAACTCCCAGGGATGTGTTTGATGGTGTGGAATTTCAAGAGAATCTCTGGAAACTGTTGCAGGGTAAGGCAGAAATAGTAGCATACGGTACCTTTAGGGTTACAGCACTCATTGTCAGAGGCCGGGAGGGTGGTGTTTCCAGACCTTTAAAGAGTATCTTGTATAGCCAGATCATTGGTAAGAAACAACAAAGGTTGCTCAGTTTTAACACAGGAGCAACCAACACCCATCTGACAGCCAGCAAAGTGGTGTTATTGTTGGACCGAACTACGGCCAATGCTCATATTAAGTCAAGAGCTGTTGAAGCCCACCGGGCTCTTGAAATACCACACAACAGTTTCGGGGATCTAGGGCTTTTTGAGAACTATTTTGCCATTATGGTGAAAGTTCTTTACCACAACAGTTCCTGGAAGTACTTCACAACAGGGTACTGTGCAAAAAACAAGAATGTTATTATTCTCCATCATGAAAACAACTTTTATGGTATTTTGAACCTGAGGGGTTTTCTAGGAGCCAAGTATGTATGTCCCCACTGCGACCATATCTACAACACACAAACAAGTCATCAGTGTGAAATGCACTGTAATATGTGTCAGAGGGATGGTTGTATTGATGTCGCTGAGCAGAAGGTCCAGTGTTGCACGTGTAATCTGTTTTGTTGCATGCAAAACTGCTAGAGCATACACACCAGCCTTGTGCGTTGCTTACCTAAAACAGACTGTAGGGCTTGCGGTCGTTACACCCCCTATGAGCATAAATGTAAAGGCATGAAATGTCCCAGGTGTAAGGTGTATTTTCAGGCGGGGACAGAGCACACGTGTTACATGGTTAAAGGGCTCCCTCAGACCAAAACTGAAGACTACATAGTGTTTGAAATAGAGTGTACAAAGGAGATGGATGTACATCACCCTTATTATATTTATGTACAGTGGTACACCGGCTACCGGAGTGGTGTGTGGTGCGCGGTTCCCCCGAGTGAGGGGGCCTTCTACATTCACGTTTGCTGGGGGTCTTGGCTGACTCCCGGCCCCCTCATCCTCGGGTCTCCCCTGCCCCACCCCCTAGTGGAGTAGCTGCGTCAACACCGCGGCCAAGGTTGTACGGTGGCAGTACAGCCGCACTGCTGTGGCTGCTGGGCTGAGCTGCCGCTGTACCTTGATGGGGCTTGACTGGGTGAGGGCTGGGGGCGCCGAACATCTCGCCTGCCCTCCTGCTGCTTTTGGAGTTTTGGACTCCCGGCTTTTCGGCCCAGGGGACCCAGGAGACCCTGCTCCTACTGTTCATGAGCCCCAAAGGCCCCCAAGGCAGCTAAGGCCTGGACAGTTTCTGCTGCTGTTGGTCTCGGCCCCTAATGGCCCCAGCGTTTGGCAGCCCCTGGTGGGGCCAGTGAGGACCCTGCGCCTGGTTATTCATTCTGTGACGGACGACCCTGGGTGGAATCGCTTAGAGAATCCCTGGTCCTGAACCTGATCCTACAATCTACCTCGACCCTCCTAGGACTCCCAGGACTGCCCAGGAATGGAGTTCACAGGGGATGGCAGCCTAAGGCAAGTGATTACCACTCTGCAAGCAGGGTCAAAAGTGTTGGGGCATAATCAAACTGAAGCTAGGCTGCAGGCAACCGTTTTTTGACGGAAGCGGCTGGCATTAGGCCTGTGTGGCTTGTCTGGACCGTATTGCCCTGCTTCTTCCTGACCCCCCGTCTCCCCTGCTTCATCCAACTCAATGGGTCTTTACCATTCCTTCTTCTTCACCACAAGCCTTTAAGTGGAGTACTGATACCCCTCAAAAAGGGCTGTAAGGGTTTCTAAGAATCTATTATGCTGAGTTATATCACCTTTCAACCTGAGCCTCTCCAGATAAGGAAGGACTTCTGGAGTTCGTCTCAGTATGAGGTCTGGTAAAGTAAGGAATGAGCACCCAAACCTTCAAAAGCACAAAACAATGCAGCAGTGGCAATGTTATTTCGCATTTGCCATCAACCCCCGAAAAGTGGATTCATCCTCCTTCACCTACTGCAATCACTCCACTGGCTGTTGATCCGCTCAATCCAGACACTTTGAAGTCTCAACTCTCCGTTGTTCATACGCTGCATTTCAACATTTCGTGAGTCTTCTCTTCTGGATTACTTTAAGAAAAGACCTAAGCAGGATCCTCTGGCAAAAGGTGGGGAGAATGAGCCGGTGCCATGCTGGGGTGTCTCTTCGGAATCTGCAGCCACTGATGTTCTACCCATAGCTTGTGGTTATTCAACAACAGTGCCATCATCCTGCTTTATCTGCCTTCTCTCAGCTAGCATCTCAGGGTGAAGTATGCTATTCGCCGCCATTTGTCAAAACACAAACTTTCACCAATTATTATATCCAGCGATCATTCTTTCAATGTTGGAGAGTAGGAGACCTCCTTAGCGGCCTCGCCAGCTGTCTCCTTCTGTAGGACAGGCTGGCTGTTAGTTGCCACGATCTCCCACAGGACTGCAGCATTTCCATGCTATCTAGCCCACCGGCAGCCCAATGGATTTGTAGTTTGACTGGCGGTATTCACCCAATGTTACCAGCAAGGTCCTATAGTGGGACAGGCAACCCTAGCTCTAAAACGGAGCCCATCAAGGGTGAGTTCAAGGACCAATCGCTCCTTGATCTTTCCTGTCTTCAACCTGATTCCTCAGGAGGTGCTGGTAGGGTACGTAACCCTGTGCCTTCCTCTTTGATCACGGCAACCAGCTCCGTCTGGCCACAGCTCTTGCAAACTCTTCAATCCACTGTGCTGGCCTTGAACTATCATTCGAATAAGCTGGACGTTCAAGTCGATTTGCTGAATACACTGGCCTCTTATGTAGCTGGTATTGATAAAAAAAAAATAGAAAATCTTAACCAGCTAATCTCCAGAGCCCAGGTGAGCTCTAATCTTGCGCAACCAACATGCTGCTGCTCTCCAGTTATCGAAAGCCTTTCATCTTTGCCCACCTTTTTAAGTTTGATTTTACGTGAAATCAAGAGGTTATCTCCAGCTTCTTTGCGTGTAGTGCCGCCGCCGAATTCAAGGTCTCATTCTGTCTTGGCTCAGGATCCTCTCAAACGAAAAACATTGGACGATTACTTCTTTCCAGTCAAAAGTACAACTTCTATCAACCCTTCTTGGCTAGCTGCCACTGGAGCTTCAGAGCATGCTATTTAGGCCAATTGTGTCCCTAAGATCTCTCCTTTACTTGAACTTGAGTCCATGGTGCCAGTCACCGCCCACTCCCCCTGCATTTTTGTTCAACCAGCTTTATCACATCCAACGCCCCTAGGAGTAGATCTTGGGGCTCGACATTCTCTGAGCAAGAGGGGGGAAAAACAGACTCCACAAACAACGGAATAAAAGGCGGAGCCAACCCCCTCAAGGATCTCTAACTAATGCTCAACCATTGGTCCGTCTTGAGGTGCTGCAGCTCTCGCAGTCGCAGGTGGTCCCCTGGGTGTCATCACTGTCCAACTCGCCGTTGACCCACTTGTTGGGCCCGCCTCCCCCAATTGAGCTTGCTAAGGACCCTTCGGCTGGTACTACTGTACTGGGAACTGAACTCCCCTTTAAGGACCCTTTGAATTGGGCTGAGGAAGGTAACATAGGCAGTTCATTGGATACAGTAACCTCACACTCTGAAGGTGGAGTGCCTGCCTGCTCCATGGCCACATTGTTTGTATCTAAAACTGTCTATGGAAACACCGGTGGTGAGGTTCTGGTTCTTCTAATTCTTTTAAGCTGCCTTCTGACAAAATAAGATGCCTTCCTGCAATTTTTCGGTCCGTTCCTGCTCATATTCCGGCCCAGGGGAGTCCTGTGGTCTCATATAATGCAACGGATCAGTTACAGCCTTTATGCCCCCTGCATCCCTCAACGGCCTTACTGGAGGGTATAACTTCTAAACTTGTGTTCATTCCTGAATATGGCTCCAGGGGCCCACATGACATTTTGAATAGGGGGAACATTTTAAGGCTCTTCAATGCTATTTCGGATCTTAGTAACATCGGCTCTAAGGATATTGTCTCTATTGAATTTCTGGACTCAAGTGGGTCTAGCTCAAGGGAATCTACCCTGGTTTCCTTATTCTCTGCCTCAATAGCTCAGTCTATTTTTTCCAAGAGAGACCTATTTCACACGTAAACTATTACAATTATTCCTCATAAGGAGCCTGGTTATCATGCGCTACTATCAGAACTTCAATGTCCAATGGCTCCTGTAGCATTCAAGCCTTTTTCAGTTCTGAAAGGTGCTTTAGGTGGAACCTCAACTTTCAATGGTACCCCTCCCACTGGTTCTGGTTCCCAGGGGGCATCCAGCTGGGACTGGCTGCGCTCTACCCTCTTGCACGGGCGTCCTCATTGAGCATCATGGGTGGGTGGTCTTGGGTCAACACATGGATGTCTGTCCCTGTGCTCTTGGAGCATTAACGGGATTGTGCACAAGTTTTCTTCAGCCGATCTCCTAGCATTCTTGAAGAGTTATGATGTAATCGCCCACCAGGAAACCTGGGCTGAGAACAGCTGTCTGCTGTCTGGGTTTTAGAAATGTGGAACCTGCTCATAGAATGAGTAAGAATGGCTGTGCCAAGGGAGGACTGGCCACCTATGTAACTGTTAAAGTAAATGGAAGTATTCTGCCACTGTTCTGGGATGATAACTGGATTCAAGGGACAGTCATCAGGAACGAGACTGCACAGCAAACCCTTATAGTAATTAATATTTACGCACAAAAGACAAAAGGGGCAGGTTGTCTTGATTGATGCATATTGTGGGCGATTTAATTGCAGGGTACCCTTGTGCTAACTATCTTAGAACTGGTGATTTGAATACAAACTTGATTCAAGACACAAAGGAGGCTCTTGACGACCCTGAACTCTGTAACCGCCAGACAATTCCTGAACAACTGAGACCTCAGGGCTATTTGTATTTCCCGTTGGGATAGTACACAGTAATGCACCTCAATAGTATGGGCTTTAAAATCTTGAATGGGTGTTTATGTGACGATGTCCCGCCCCAGTGGACAAGATCTGATGGTCGATCCTATTCCTATTTAGATTACACCATTTGCAACAGTGAATTGTTTCCCTTCATTGAAAAGTTTTCGATTTTGCCTCGAAGTGAGAGCGATCATTGTCCGCAAAGTGTATCCATCAAATCTAGATTTCCTTTGCATGATGTTATGTGGGCGGTGGCGTCTGCTCTGAGTCTTTAAAGCGCATAAAATGGAATTCCTCTATTGGCGGCATAGTATTGCCTGAATTAACTTTTTTGACTCTGAGGAATCGGGTTGTGAGTCCCCAATTATGTCATGGGTTAAACTTTCCTGCCTTTTATTGTTAAGGTTTCACCAACCTGCACGCAATCGTGCTCCACCCCAGTCACCAGCGCTCAACAGACTAGCAAGGGCACTTAGGAAAAGTCCTGACTCCAAGTGTTTACTCATTAAATACAAACAACTAAGGAAACACTACAGGAAGGCTGTTTATGATGATCACCAGTCCTATCTTAATCAGTTTTGGGCCAAACTTTTAAGTGCAAGCAAAGATTCAAATTCTATGAAATTTTGGTCCCTTATTAATAATCTAAATAGCAATCAAAGGGGCATTGGCATTGCCAATATTTCAGAAGGAGTCTGGTTTCTTATCTGACTACCCACTTTTCTGCAAATAAGTTGGATGGGAAATTGTTGAATATAGGGGCTTATATCCCTATTTCTGCTCTGTCTAAGACACGTCCCACGTTTACTGGGTCTTTAACTCCCACACAGGGAGTGAAGAAGTCCTTTCAATTACGACTTCCTCATATCATCTCGAGGGCTAAGCAATTTGGAGCTCCCGGCCCCAACGGTCTCCTGCAGGCACTGTCCATCTTTTGGGCTAATCATCTTACCCATCTGTTTGAGCACTGCTTCTTGACTTCAACAATTACTGAGTCTTGGTGGGGTGCCGTTCTTTATCCCTTATACAAAAGTGGTTCAAGGTCAGACCCCGCTAATGTTAGGATGCTAGCCCTGCTGGACAACGAGGCCAAGTTGTATGCCAGTCTTTTGTTGCAAGACCTTCATGCTTGGGCTGATTCAAAGCCCCTAATTCCCACTGTTCAAACAGGGTTTTCTGCTGGCTCAGGCACTTCAAAAAATCTGTTAGCATTCTCTATTTTGATTGACAGGACGATTCTATCTGGCCTAATGCTGAATTGTTGATTTTTTTGTTTTAAGGTGGACTTTGACCGGGTCCCCGGAGCGCTTTGTGGTCTAAACTACAGAATTGGGGTATCCCCTCAGTGCTCGTGGGTGCCATCACAGAACTCCATACAAATACTTGGGTTCCTATTAAGCTCGGTGATGGGTGTTCTTGCTCCTCTTCTTTTTAATTTGTTCATTGCTGATTTATCAACGTCTCTTGATGTTGTTAATTCTCATTCCCCTAAGATTGGTGGCCTTGGGCTCAGTCATCTGTTTTATGCCAATGACCTTGTATTGTTTAGTTACACTAACGTCGGCCTTCAATGGCTGCTTAATCAACTTGCATCCTATACTTCCGATAATCAACTGGAAGTTAATCTGCTTAAAACTAAAGCGGTTTCCTTTGGAAAGAAAAAAACATTCGGGTTTCAGTTGGTATTATAAAAGCTGTAAACTCGTTTCTGACCACTCTTGCAAAAATTTAGGGTTGCACTTCGATTCCAGGGGCAGCTTTGTTAAACACAAGAAGGCGATCGAACTGAAAGCTGTCGCATTGCAGGTGGCCTTCTCCAAATTATCTAAAGTTTTAAAGGGCCGACCTTCTTTCCTTTAATGGAAGTTATGAGAGTAAAGATTTTCCCTTCACTGGCCTACAGTCAATAAATTCTGTTGTATAAAGAGTCCTGCCTATTAAATAGGCTGGTTAATAAAATCTATAGGAGTGTCTTTCATGTTCAGCGCCTTGCCTCACCTGCACAGGTACGGCTGGAATTTGGGCTTCTGGACTTGGTGGCAGTTGGTGCCGGTGCTTTTTTGAAGCTCTGTCATAAGCTGCGCTGAGCCACAGATGGCCGTTTAGAGGCAGTCCTATGGCAAGAAATCAGTGAGTCTAAATTGAAGGGATCATACTTCCATTTTTTGGCCGAATGCAAAAGGCGACTGGGCGTTGATGATCTCTGGGAAAGTAATCCTTCCCATTCTCTGTTCAAATTAGGTGTAAAAAGGCTTATTCAACTGTATTCGTATCACTCATATTGTTCCCTCCTTGTTCAACAGAAGCATGCCTGGTCAATAATTAAATCTTTTAAGCCAGGTACGCCTTCTAGCTTTTTTTCCTGTTTTTATGGGTCTTTGTTGAGAAGGGCCTTTATGGCCTTCAGGATGGGCGATTGGGGTTTCTTGAAACATCTACCTCAACGGCGGCTATTCTCTGGGGAAGGGGTGACATGCAGAGGCTGTAATAATGCGGATGAAACCCTTGATCATGTGGTCTGTCTGTGCCCGGCTTTACTTAAGGACTGTAGATTTTTCCTTCAACGCAAATGGAATGAACTGGGAATTCGCTCCTGTCGACAGGCTATTATTCAGTCTCTGGACCCCGCTAACTCAATGCTAAATGTGTTATTGATTACATTTATTAAAATTGCTCAATTTAAATTTAGTGGCATTGCGAGCAAAGGCAAAGGATAGGCATCATTGGAACTTTGTTTTTTTTCCCTTGCTCTTGTCACGCTGTCCGCTGTCAGTTAAGTTGTGGATTTTAATGGCATATGCTGATATTTATTGTAGCTATTATTAATGCACTACGCACTTTAGGGCCTAAGCTTTTGTATTTTGTTTGGTTATGTATTATGTGGTGTTCTGGGCTCGGTGGTTTATTCTATTTTTATATTGTACAACTGTTTTATACTTTTAGGTAGGAACGCTTCCCCTTTTTAATATATCATGTGTGTTCTAATCACAAAAAATCACAAAAATACACTATCATGACTTCACAAGTCTGTATCCGTTTGTGAACAAGCAGAAGTTATACCCTGTAGGTCACCCAACCATCATATACAGGGACTTTAGCCCGTTGGCGACTAATTTGGGCTCATTAAATGCCAAATCTACCCACCCCAACGTCTTTACTTCCCGGTACTACCGTACGGAGTCAACGGTAATCTGATGTTCCCACTATGCCTTACATGCGCTGAAAGTAAAGAGACTAGCGTGTGTACTCACAGTGAAGAGCAAAGGATGCTGACACTGATGTGGTGTAGCATTGATATACAAAAGGCTCTAGAGAAAGGATACAGGCTTGGTAAAATAGTGGAAATATGGCACTTTGAAAGGACAACAACACAGCTTTTTTCTAACTATATCAACCTGTTTCTAGGACACAAACAGGAGGCTTTGAGGTTTCCAGAGTGGTGTGTTGATGAGGCCTCTAAACAAAAATACATAGATGACTACTATACTCACGAGGGTATATGCTTGAGACCCAAATTGATCGAGGTCAACCCCGCCTGCCGTCAGTTAGCCAAACTATGCCTAAACGTATTATGGGGGAAATTCGCACTGCGTACAAACTTGCCAAACACGAGCATAATAACACATCCTGATGAGTTGTTTAAGTACCTTTTTGCCCCCAGTTACGAGATGTCCAGTTGCGTGTTTATCGATGATGAGACAGCCGCTCTGTACTGGAAGTACACTAAAGAGTACCCCACAACTTTTAACAATATAAACATCTTCTTAGCATGTTTCACAACTGCTCATGCCCGTTTAGAGCTTTACAGAGTGTTAGATAAACTGCAGGACAGGTGTCTGTATCATGATACAGACTCTGTTATATTTTTGAGTAAAGTAGGTGATTAAGACCCACCATTAGGTGATTGTCTAGGTGATTTGACCAGCGAACTACAAAAGGGCCAACACATAGTGGAATTCACCTCATCAGGTCCTAAAACCTATTCGTATAAAACCTCAAACAGTACTGTATGTAGGGAAGTCAAATGTATCACCGTAAATGTTAACAATACAGTAAAAATTAATTTTGACAGTATTAAGGACCTGGTGAACGAATACGCCATGTCCGAGACCCGTGAAAATATTCAAACAATTGTACTTCAGCCAGGCATAGTGCGATCCCAAAAACTGTGGGAAATCACAACCCAGCCGTTAAATAAAACCTTACGTGTAGTGTTTGATAAAAGGGTCCTGACTGAGGCCTACAAAACCCACCCGTATGATTATTAAAAGGACATTAGACTATTGAATCCCCACGACTAGAGACACCTGTTTGCAACATCCATTCTCCTGTGTTCAGCAGGCCCCTCAAATTGTGATAAAAGTTAGTTTATAAAGAAGTTGTTAGAAGATGCCCCCCATATTCTATCCCAAAACCCAAACAATATTGTATGGCTTTATTCATGCTGGCAAGATCGTTATACAGAACTATCCCTAAGGTTCCCTCACATCAAATTTATTAAAGGCATACCTGGTAAGCTCTACGGTGATGCACTGTTACCTACACACCTCATAAACATGGTGATTGTAGACATTCTCATGTGTGAGGGTGGGATTATCCAGAGATAGAAAAAGCTTTTACCCAATATTCACACCATTGTAAACTGAGCATATGTTACATTGTGCAGAACTTGTTTTACCAGGGTAAGAGCAGTTGTTCTATAACTCTGAACGCCTCATACTTTGTTTTATTTAAAAACCCCAGGGACAAATAAGAAATATGGATCATTGCTAAGCAGATGTACCCTGGAAACACTCAATTTTCCCTCAAAGCCTTTAACAAAGCCACCCCTAAACCTCAAGGGTACCTGTTGGTAGACTTAAAACCCAGGACTCTAGAAGACTACAGACTACGTGCTGATATTTTCCCACCAGATCTCCCAGTAGCTTACACTCCTAAAACCAGACCCAAGACGTATAAAAAGAATTGCTAAAAAGACTTTTGTAACATTTACTTTTTAAATCTTATAATATAAGGTGCTGAACATGTCTGCACGTGTACGGTGTAATTTAGCACTCCTAAAAATGCTGGTCACAGCTATCCCCCAACAAAGAAAGGCCATCCTTTGCTCGGCATCGGACGACTTAGTGACTGTTATTTCAGAAATTGCCCTAAACACCCTAAAAGGTAATGTCCCTATATCAGAGAGGCAGTTCCGTGTGCTGAAGAAGATGCGTAACCTTATCAGAAAGCTTAATAATAAAAGGGTCTCTCTCTCGTTTCTAAGAAAAAAGCTTGTAAAACAGTTGGGCGGCTTTATAGGAGCGCTTCTGGGCACAGCGATTCCTTTAATTACAAACCTCCTAACCGGGAACTAATGGATCACGCCCAAAAGATGTACTTGGTACCGTGCCAGCAACTGGAACAGTTGGGCCCTTCTATGAGCGACGCTTGGGATATACGTAAAAATTAAGCAATGCGCCTACATGCTGAAATTATAAACATTTTAAACCGGACTGCTTTAAAACCTCACGACAAAGCTGATCTTTACTCCAGAGTTCTTCAAAACTTTCTACATTATTACAAGCAATGACAGTCAGAAAAAAACACGCTGACTCTATATACCCTGACTCTGATCAGCCGCCACCAGCCCTTGCCGCTCCTCAGGCTCAACAGCCCCCACAGCCATTGGTCCTGTCACCACCGCCCACAGACATCTTTGTTTAAAATATGTAAGTCAGAGGTACAGAGGTGCAGTGCAAATGTTACTAAGCACCATGGCTGCTTCTAAAGATCTAACCACTTGGAATGAACCGGGTGAATTCCTTTACAAAGGGCAACCAGTTGCTGGGTCTCATATGTACGACCTCATCAAAGGGTTCACACACCCCAAAGGCCTACTGCTCCAGAAAGTGCCTAGAGTTTGGGAACAGTTTCTACAGGCTGCTGCAGAACTCAACGTTCCTTCTGCGCTTGTTGGGAATATCGAACACCGTAGGCTGCTTGAAAGTTTGAAAGGTCCTACTTACAGCCCCCAAGTACACCATCAGCGCTTGTTTTCAAACCAACATCTACTCCCAACTAACCTCCTCATGGAGCACTGCACTCCTAACTTCAGAGGCTAAAAAGTTGTTGTAAAAAAAAAAAAAAAAGAAATCGTGGTTACAGGTGTGATACTTGTGATCCTCTGTATTTTGTTTTACAATGTCTGTGTGTATAGTTTTACAAACGTTACTATATTGATTGCTTTTCTTTCACCATTTATTTCTTTAGTATGTTTGGATACTTATTGCTTGTACTAAAATTATGTGTAATAAACACTTTTTAACAGTTTCATCACTCTTATGTCATATTTTTTTTTTAAACTTAATGTCATGCCGGCTGAATGAAAATGTATAATGCAGTATTGGGCTTAAATTATTTTATTGTAGACATATAACATTACACGTACATATGCATTACAAGGCCTTACACTTTTGACAAATGGCGTATTCCGTTTGAACACAGCGCGGCGTAGCCCGTGCGTTTTATTTTACATATTTCATAACAATACTATCATTGTGTACTAGATCGTTCGAATACAAATTTAGAAAATTTCTAAACGTCATACCCTCAGACATTTTACGAATAAAATATATACAGTGTTCCTCACATGTGATGGATAGAGGATCCTGCACACGCATCTTGTTATACTCAACCCTAACAGCAGTTTTCTTTAAATACTTGAGTACATGTTTTGTATAGATGCTATGCTCTGGGAAAACTGCTGAACTGTCAAGCACTGTAACCTTGTCGTTATCCAAAAACATTACCACCTAGTGTGTTCCACCCTTGTAATGTGGATCTGTGTTAAAGACTAGATATTGAGGTTTTTTTACACCCATTTCAGCGGGTCGCCCATCGTTTGGGAAAACATCTAAAAAGTATTCCTTCGCATATTTATGTCTACTTAAGAACTCACGTATCTGTACAGTGTCCATTGTACAATGCTTTAAAGATAGTCAAACCTAATCTGCCGGGCGTGGTTGACTTGAATGACACTCTCAAACACCGCAAATACAACCATGTTCACATTGGTAGCCAGGGGTTGACTAAAATGTGTTTCAGCTTTTAGATTTCAGTTTTTTATCAGATTATAGTGATCCCCGTCTTCCATGTTGGGTGTCAGATCAAAAGCAGAAAGGGTGTAACTGGCCCCATACCCTTCTCTTGATATGACGACGCCAGATTCCCTCAGATGTTTTCCTTTTATCGACACCAGGCCTAGATATTCCCTGATTAAATTAGATGTTCCAAAACTCGGCATGTACAGCTTTGCAGGAATCCCAGCACCCTCATGTACCAGCGTGCATGCAGTTGATGTCGTAGTACTTGAAATTGAATGGGTTTGTGACACTTACACTCTCTTTCCAAACAAACTGGCAGACAGTATAACAAGTTTATACTGTTCTGCATCCCCACTGATGAGACAGAATGAATCCTTGTTCCTTGATACCATTGACAAGCAGTTTATCTTGGTAGAAAAGGTCTGAATGTATGCGTCTTAGGAGGTCAAACTGTCTACTGCCAGCGGTGAAGTTTGCTCTTTAGTATAAAACCCTGATTGTGACCATTCAATGCCGTAGCTTCGAAACGACCATAAGTATCTTTGTAGAAGAGTCCTGCTGAAAGCTGACTGTCCAGGGCATCACGGCTGTAATTCAGAATACTCTCAATGTATGCCCTATACGTGTACATGTTATCACTCTGCGCGATAAGTCGATCCCGAGGGTGATGTCCACCTGATCAAATATGGTTGCTATGGAATAAGCGATATTCGCCACTTTAGCGTCGTTCGCTATGTTGGAACCATCCGCTTTTACAATTTTACAGATGAGGTGCTCTTCCTCTTATTTATAGCTCTCTTCCGACTTACAGATCTTTGTGTGTGAGCGCCTTTTGAAGATTGGCATTTTTTTTATGGGGGCAGGTGGGCCCCTGCGTTTTGAAACACCATGCTTCCTTTTAATGCATGTGCGTGACTTGTACACCAACCCCTCTCCTTCTAGGGGTTGTATATTCATACATTCAATAACCGGAGACGTCATGGAACTCACAACGTCATGCGCAATGTTTGTAGCAGCCGCTTTGACGTGTGGTTTTGCAATTTTATAGCCTCTTCTCAAGAACGACATAGCTCTTCTAAACAAACTATGGAAGAAACCCCCCCAACACTGCCCCGTACATAACTGGGGCCCCTTGAAAGTATGGCGGTGGGGCTCCATATTCAGCCTGGTTTCTGTAATAACCCCTATACATAGAGGGGTCAATGTATGTTTTCATAATCACCAAGATGACTCGTTAATAGTCGCTCTCGTGTCACAGTCTTAAATGAAGCTTAACAATAACTTTACCGTATTTAAAGGACTCCAGCTCAACCTGATCATCGTAGATTATGATCGTTATGGTGTCAAAATGTTTTTGGGAAATTGATACGGAGTGTGGTTTGTTGTATTGGATATTAACCACTGTGGTATTTTCACCCTTTACCTGGACCCATCCCAGCAATGGTGAATAACTATTCCCTATCCTCTGGGACTCTACGATTTCGCTATACACGTAGAGTGTATAGAAACCACCATTAATATCGGGGCATGAATTGTCCAGTTCTACATGACTTCTGATATGCTGCACTGTTCCTAAAACCCTTCTTAATTTACCCAAACAGTTAAATACAGCCTCACTATTTGGAGCTTCAAGAAACACCTTCCATCTAACATTATGTAACACTAACTGCATATTTGCACACGACTCAATGTTGGCTATGGTTTTGTTGATGGCTGTGACCACCGATGCCACAGATGGGTAATAGCCGTGAGGAAACCCCGTATGGATGGTCAGAGCTTCCTGTGAACGCTTTATATTAAATACGGCATCGTACATTGAAAACGTATTCCACGTTCTGGGGTATTGGATTTCTGTTAGAGTTACCTCCCAATCACCTTTCAGGTCTACGGGTTTAGCCAATTTCACTGTATCATTAGAAATTCTATTGTCCGGGGACATGTCCTTTGAGGAGTTGGACAACAGCGTGATATAGAATGGTGCTGTTTCCATCTCCGTGTCTACAACGACCCCCGTCATACTCACACAACCTGCACGGAACTGGCCAGTACCCAACTGTTAAATTTCTCGGGCCACCCCCGCCATTTGACAAAAACCTGGCGGTTAGTGTCAATACCTTTCCTTTTCAAAATCTTTTCAACCTTCTACACCCTGTGCGGGTCATTTGGCACCTTCTGTAGCTCCTCCTTGTAAAAGACACCCAACACCTTTTCCCCATCATAGTCCTTTAGCCTGTAAATATATACATCCTCTTTAAGCTCCACACTTTCCACTATAAATATCTCGTCACTAAAACTCTGTTTGTAACCCATCGTAAAGATCCCTTTTAATTTTGAAACCCTAACATGGTCGCCTTCTTTTAAAAGTGGATTCTTTACACCGGCGGCGATCAGGTTCCCATACACCATTCTCCACACCTTTAACGAGTTGTCTGATGTTACATTTACCGGTGCCATTCTTATGGTTCTGTGGTAAGTGGCGTTATGATGTATATAGAAGCCTGTAGAACATCCACGTATCGGTAAGTGTTATAGGTCGTAAAATGTCTCCACATGTTAGACTTTAAGGTTCTGTTAAAACGTTCTCTAACGGCCGCTTTGACCTCAGTGTGTGTTACAAAATGTTTATTTAACATAGTGCTGTTTCAGTAATTTCTGAAATGTCCTGTTTAAAAACTCTTTTCCAGCATCTGTTTGTAGTTTCTGAGGTGTTCGTCCTTTCCTGAACACTGCTCCCACTTTTATTGAATAATGCTTCTGCATATGCATACTTAGATAAGACATTGATGACCGCTAATATATTTCGAGCACCGCTATTGTGTTTTGCGAAATCTTGAAGACTGATTATGTGCGCCTGCCATTGATAATCTACTTGAGCGTTAACAATTGTAGGTCTTCTCTTAAACCGTTTCCGGGTGGGTTTATAGAGTGAATATGCCTCTTCCCCTGATAACCACGTCTTTACCAGGGCTCAGTTTACCAGCTCATTTTCAACTAGACCCCTTCTAAACAGTGCCTCGGTATCCCCGAAGCTACGAACACCCCTTGTATAATAATAAAGCTTCCTTAATCCCCTGTCACTGGACATGATTCAGCTGTTACAATCCTTAAAATGAAAGACAACTGCTTTGTGTGAGGCCATTTTATTAAAAATAAAGAATTTTAGCACAGCATAAATACAACATACTTTAAAGTTTCTAGCTATTGGTCTTGTGGGAGGCATTGCCGTACATTATGTTGACTTTTCACTAGGAGTACAGAGTATGACGCATGTTACGTACATTACTAGGACCCCACCGTCTCAGCGTCACCATTTTTGCTATTTTTATAGATGTACACTTGATAGCTCTATACACAACTTCCCTCTCACCCCACCTATAACTTTGTACACTCAGGATACTGACAGCATTCATAAGCTCATACAGTTCTAGGCCTGACAATACAAAACCTTATTTGTGAAATAATTAGTCAGAAGCTCCAAAGCTGTGCCTAACGCGGTCATCGGCAAAAGTCTTAACTCCCACATACACAGATTGTACACGCTCCAGTATTTATCCGCTGTGGGCATCCATGCGTTGATACACCATCTGTTTATACATTCAGGAATGTCGCACAGCCCCTTAGTTTACGGCTCAGAAATGTTCAGATACTGCAGAGTTACAGGGTGTATTGCAGCTATTCTTTCATTAAGTAGCACATAAACCATTCTGGCAATGCATATGTATCCGGGGTGTAACTTTTTTTTTTTAAAATCTGTTTATTAAACATAACATTCACATACCAGTACATTGGCTGTTTACAATTTATCGAATTATTTGCTCGCATAAATAATCTTGCACAGCCTCTTTGCATATTAACTGGTATGAAAGAGAAAGAGAAAAATCAAATTATAAACAAACATAAGATAATGCCAACAGAGCAAGAAAAAAGGAAACATACAGCTTAAATACTGTGCGGCAACTACTTGCCGAATATCAATGCAGCTAAGCACGACCAATGTCATTGATAATATTTGCAACCTCAAGCCGAGGTAGGGAGAGGCTAGAGGAAGGAATGCAGCTAATATATGTAAGTGTGTTTAGATCGAAGGACAGAGGTGGGGCAAGGATTGTGTTTTGTGGGGTTCAGCTGGATGCTGAGCCTACTTGGCATTGATCGGACTGGGTTTGACCTGCGTAGAGTCTTGTACGCAGTGGAAACAGCCTGGTTTGTTAGGTTAATACTTTGAGGATTAGAATGAGAGTGTCAGCAATGTCTATAATTAAGATTGAGGCAGTTCAAGTATCTTGCTGAGCGTATCCACCTTGCTGTAAGATTTGTGTATGTTGCACTATTCACGGGGGGTGCAGGTCGTCACGCGCTTCTATTGCCACCACAAAGGTATTCCAGACTTCAGGGCCCACTTCGATGAGACCTTTACGTTGCAATAGATTAAGTGTCTGCGCCTCGGCCTGCGAGCGACTATGTAAGTCGCGCAGCCAAACCGAATGGGACGGAACATGTGGAGCCTTCCAATGTGTTGCAATCAGACGTTTGAAAACAACAAACGCTAAGTCTATGAATCTGTGTGTCTGTTTATCTCCCTTAGTGCGGTGACGTATGCCCAGTAAGCAGGACTCTGGTATGGGGGATAATGCGAGGGATGAAATGTCTGCTGTAACGTTTGTAACTCGGTGCCAGGCTGAGTTTATTGAGTGACAACTCCAAACCATGTGGTAAAAGTCAGCTGCCGGGGTAGCACATCTTGGGCACGACGGAGTTGTGTTCGGGTATATTCTTAGAATGCGGGCTGGGGATAAATAAGCATGGTGAATATAATTAAATTGGGTATAGCGTAAGCGAGGATTACGGGATATTGATTTGATTGTTGCAAGAGCTGCGGTCCAGGTTTTTAGTGGTAATGGCGTAGGAAGGACCATGTCCCAGCGTGCTTTAGCGTGCAGCAGGGTAGTGCAAACTGCTGCTAATAATATTTTGTATATTTTAGTTATGGTACCTTTTGCGCTACCTATTGTAAGGATAGTAGTGAATAATGGGGACTCAGGGGGTGCATTATTGCCGAGGCCCCAGGTCTTGTTTAGCAGTCGTTTAATGGCGCTGTATGTCAAAAAGGCCCCATTGTGCATCACCCCGGCAGACACCAGTTCCGTAAAGGAGTACAGCGCGGAATGGGAGTATAGATCGCCCACCTTCAGTGTATTTATATCCCGTGTGTTATGATGTATTGAAATAATTTGGGTGCCCGGCAATTGAAACAACGGTATCAAGGGTGAGTAAGGGGGGGAGGGGGACTTGCCATGGACATATCTGTACCAGCAAAAGCGAGCTGCTTCCATCAGTATGTGTTTCGAGGGTAAGGAGTGAGGGGTAGACAACAATGTGAGCAGCAGCCCCTTGGGGGCCATACAGGACTGCAGCAGTGCGCCCTCAGCGGAAGGGGCATCATGCAGCCATCCAGCCAGCCACGACAGTTGAGCGGCCGCGTAGTATCTTTCGAGGTTAGGCATGCCCAACCCGCCCATTTCCTGCGGATGTTGTGTTATGGTCAACGCTACTCTACGTCTATCTTTGCCCCAGAGTAGGTCGGTTAATATTGAATGTAATTTATTAAAGAAGGAGCGTGGCAGGCACACTGGCAGGGCAGTAAAATAATATAGGAACCTCGGGAGGATAATCATCTTGGTTATTGCTACCCGGCCCAACGGGGATAAAGGGAGTGAGCTCCAGAATGGTATCGAGCCGCGAGTGGATCTCACCACTCTGTCAATATTGCCCTCTTTTAAATCTGTAACAGAGTGGTAAATCTGCACCCCGAGGTACTTAATGGTTGTATATGACCACGGTAGTTTATATTGCGGAAGTGTTATATGCGCATCAGTCGGAATGGAGATAAGAGGGAAAATACTGGATTTGGACCAGTTGACGTGAAGTCCAGAGGCTAGGGCGAAGGAGTCCAGCAATTTCAGCACCTCTGACATGGAGGTAGAATGATTACGCAGATAAATCAGGGCATCATCTGCATATAGAGATATGATATGATAGGTGTTAAATTCCGGGATACCCCACATATGCGCGAAGCTACGCAGTTTGATTGCCAGTGGCTCCATGGCAATGGCAAACAGCAAGGGGGATAATGGGCAACCCTGTCTGGTGCCTCTACTTATGGCAAATGCTTCGGAGATAATGCGACCATTTTTTACACGTGCTGTGGGCTTAGAGTACAGCGTCCTGATCCAGTTTATGAAGCCAGGTCCGAAGCCGAACGCCCTGAGTGTGCAAATAAGATAATTCCAGCTTAGTGTATCAAACGCTTTTTCAATATCTAGGGAGAGGGCGACCGCTTCGGTGTTCGTGTTGTTATGCATTATATGAAGCAGTCTCCTAATATTTAGGAAGGTGCTCCTGCCGGGGATAAAGCCGGACTGGTCTTGATGTATCAGACTCGGTAGGTAGGGGAGGAGCCTATTCGCTAATATTTTCCCTAGTAATTTGCAGTCTGTGTTTAGGAGGGAGAGCGGTCTGTATGATTTAACATCAAGTGGGTCTCGACCAGCTTTTGGAAGGACCACTATTAAAGCTTCGCGCAAAGAGTCTGGCATTTGCAAATTATGGTACGCCTCATTGAACACTTCAACGAGCGGGGGCAGGAGATGACTCGCATGAGAGTTAAAATATTCCACCGGGAGTCCATCCGATCCGGGGGTTTTACTGCGCGCCATTTGTGCCAAAGCTGAGCGCAGTTCTTCAATGGTAATGGGGCCATCTAGAATATGGGTGTTATCGAGGATAAGTTGGTTTTGAGAGACAAGTTGTAGTGTATCAGTTAGGTGTGATTCCGGCGGAGGGGGAGGAGACGTATAAAGTGTACGATAATATGTGAAAAAGGCTTCATTAATGCCAGACTGAGTGTTAACGATAACGTTGGGGTTTAAACGTATCGCGCCGATAGGTGTTGGCTGTGAGGGCTGTCGAGTCAGCCAAGCCAACAATCTACCGGACCTGTCTCCTTCAGCGTGCTGTCTTGTTATATAATGTCTGTAGTCATGTTTGCCTAGCCTAGTATCTGCTTCGCTATGAGCGGCCCTGAGCGAATTCAGTGTTGTTAGTATGGACTCGTCCCCAACAACCGCAGCCTCCGCATTACGGATTTTTACCTCTAATGTTTGTAGCTCTTTAGTGAGTACTTTTCTCACCCCTACCGTGGCTGCAAGGCAGTGTCCCCTTATCACCACTTTGTGGGCATCCCACTCTATAGAGCGGGATGATGACGAGTTTTTATTTAGCAGGAAATAATCAGCTAATATTTTAGCTATCTCTGTTTGAAAGGGGGGGATCTAAAAGGGCTTCCGGTTGTAAACGCCACGTCGGTATGCGGGTGTGCATGTGACCCCAAGCTATTGTTACACATAAAGGATTATGATCTGATATAGTGCGCGCTAAGTATTCAGATCCGCACACCTTCTGAATCACTGTTGCAGATACAAAAACCATATCTATTCTGGTATACAGCTTATGTACAGTGGAATAATAAGAGTATTCCCGTTGGGCAGGATGGGCCGTCCTCCATACTTCGCTCAGGCCATTGTTTAAAGCCCAGCTTGCTAGTGCTTGAGAGGCACGATTGGAAGGAGCTGAGGTAAGCGGGGGGAACGAGCGGTCCTTTTGAGTGTCTAAGACACTGTTAAAGTCTCCTCCCCAAACGCATTCCAACGTAGGGTCATTAAGGTTGCCGGTTGAAAGTGTAGATAGGAAATCTCGCTGGTCTACATTTGGGGAGTACAGTGCAACTAGGGCTAAAGGGGATCCATCTAGTATGCCCTCAACTATCACGTGGCGACCATTTGAGTCACATTGTGTGCGAGACACGGTGAATGGAACCCCGGGGGCGATCCAAATCGCTACCCCGCGGGCAAATGATGAAGAAGTTGTGCCATGCAATTGCCCCTTCCATTTTGAGCGTGTGTTTTCTAGCGTAGCTTTAGAGAGATGTGTTTCTTGCAATAGTGCTATATGTATCTGATGTCTCTTAAGAAAGGCGTAAACTCTCTGACGCTTCCGTGAGGTTGCCATGCCTCTAATATTCCATGTGAGCACTTTGTATTTTGCTATACTCTGATGAGTTTGAGTGGCCATGATATTGTTGTGGTTTTCGTATGCCCAAGGGAATGATTGCCTGCTGACCATGACACAAAAACATTGTGACATGCGCATACTAAGGTTGGGCGACCCACACCAGCGACATTGTGAGCTGCAGTCCTATTGCTATGATAATCATGACATGTACATTTGCTGCTGCATTTGCAATTAACTAACATGTGATAAAACCAACGATTAAATAAAAGGGAGCACACTAAAACAACACACAATAACAACTGAATTGAAAAATAGAAATCTATTCCAGCATTTGCTGGCATGAGAGAATGGTCCATATGGAGCAGGGGGGTGTCGGGCAGCATTGATACAGAGTCTAGGGTTTACCTTGCCCTGTTCACTTGTGGTGAAGAGTGTGCCGCCCAGGGGCACAATCGAATCACGCGGCGTAGCAGGTGGATGCCGATGGCGCTCAGAAGGAGGTGTAATAGTATTGTGATACTGTCCACGATCTGTAAGAACCAGTAGGGCCCAGCTGTTTAGCAGATATCATCTGCTGTGCGTGGTGTGAGGGTAGGGCCACGTGTGGATTCAGCTGAGTCAGAGTTTGCATCCTGTTCCTGCTCAACGTCCGCTTGTGTAGAGGAGGCAGTAGGTGACGCGTTAACAAATCTGGATGTGGCTCGCAAAAGTCGGGAGCGTTCAGTTTGCGCTTGTTCAGGCGAGGGCTTCGCGCCTTGTTTCTTGCGCTGTCTGCGACCTGACGTGGAGGAGGGTCTATCGGCTCCCAGAGCAATTGTGTCTAATGGATCGGCTAGCCCCTTGGCATGTAGCCAGGTCCAGGCGTCCTCTGGAGAGGTAAAAAAGAGTGTGCGAGTGTCATCTTGTATCCGGAGTCTGGCAGGGAACAACAGCGCATACTTGATGTTGTGTTTTCGGAGACACGCCTTAACATGGTAGAAAGAGTTGCGTTTCTTCTGTACTTCTGCTGTAAAATCTGGGTAGGCTGTAATCACACCATCTTCGAAGCTTACCGGGCCAGATTTGCGAAATAACTGTAGGATAAGATCTCTGTCACGGTAATTAAGGAGTCTTACTATAAGCGGACGTGGTTGGGAGCCAGGAGGGGGAGGCCTGGCAGGGATCCTGTGTGCTCTTTCGACAGAAAAGAACTTCGGGATATTATCCTTCAGAATAGTATCAGTAAGCCATTTCTCTATAAATAGTTCAGCACTGAGGCCCTCGGCACGCTCGGGGAATCCCACCATACGGATATTGTTGCGGCGAGATCTACCTTCTGCATCCTCAGCTCTGCGTTTTAAAGAGTCCACCTCTGTCGATAAGTGAACTAGTTGCGATTGGAGATCTTTCACCGAGCGGGGGATAGCCACAGTATCTCTTTCAAGTTCCGATACCCTATCAGCTAGTGCGTGTTGGTCAGTGCGAAGTATGTTAAGATCTTCTGTTACCGAACCTATTTTAGCTTCCAGAGTAATTTTAGTGTCTAGAATGGCTTGTAGTATCTTTTCGAATTGTGATGTGTGTGATTGTAGGGTCAATTCTAGTTTCTGAAGTGCCACTTGTGTGTTGGCGTAGGGCTCTGAGGAGGATGAGGTGGCGTGTTCCATCTTGCCCAGAGGTGCACGTGGGGTTTTTGGTTTGACCATTTGGCAAGTACAGGAGCTCTTAGACGTTAGCGTGCTGAGAAAACGCGAAGCAGTATGCACGATCTAGTCAAGTGTCACACCAGTTCGAGCCTAGACGTTGAAAAGGAGCAAGGCCAGGAACAAGCAAGGCTTTGGATGGTATTTTTGCTATCACTTGTGTCACTTAATAATGACAGGGCTGGTATGAATTTATAAGACTGGTGGAATAGGGAGCAATACGCTGTGCATTGTGACAGAAGTTACAGCAACACATGGGAACTAGTGTCCCAAGAGGGATGATTCATGCGCGTGCGCACTACCACACGGTAACTGTCATCGATAGGCACTTCCCTTATAAACAGCCAGGTCCATTATGTGTTTACCCCTCTCCCAGATAGCTGACTTCCTAATGCCTCAGTCTCCCAGAAGTGAAGCACGGGCCAATGCAGGACAAGGATACGTACAGTAGGGGCTGCGGCTGTGGTCCCCTGTGCTGGTGTAGCAATCCGCATTGATTCAGTGCGTTTAATTGGCCACAATTTATCATCCAACGTGGCCTGCGACACTGGAGCCAGTTATTTAGTGAGTCTGTTTTCCCGGACTGCTCTGTGCAGGGAGCAGGGATGCCACAGGTCGATGCTGCCCCACAGCGATAACACAGAGTGAGTTTACAGGGTGCGCGCCCCAATGCGACGCGCCATTGCACAGCGCCACCCACGCGCCAGCGGGCCTTTTATGGCAGAGTTAGGCACTATTGTTTGCAAAAGATGCAGAGGTGTTACGTATTGGCCGCCGCCTGTTGGGCCTGTTGATACGATGGATTAATCAGTAGCCAGAGCGCGGGGCGCTATGCAGCTATGGGTGGGCAGAGGAAACCAGAACATCCACACCGGCTTCTCATCTCGATGATTATGGTGCGGGGGAGGGCCTACCTTGACAGGATTCGACCCCTGAGGGGCTTCGCCGCAGTGAATAAAATAAATTCCAGCCAGCACAGTTCTGCGTAGAGTTCCCAATGGCGCCTTCCGTGCATGCGGCGCAATCCCCAGGCCACACCAACAGGAGGCGTGTTCCGTGCAGTACGACCTCCAGGACGGCCGCGGAACGGTGTGTTACCGCAGGACAGCAGGAGAGTCACAGTACGGGAAGCCCCATTCACCGGGTGTAAAACAGGTAAGCCTGCTCCGGCAGGGCTTATCTCGCTAAGATGGCGCTGTACCGTAGGTGGCCTGGACGGCACCGCCCCTCCAGAGCGCGCACCCCGGCGCCTCTCCCCACCGGGTAAAAACGAAGGTGCTATGTCGCCTCAGCATAACGCGAACCCGTGTTCTGGGACCGGGTCGCGGGTGGTTCCATGTAGCGCTCGCCGCGAGCGCGTTGTCTGCAGCGCGATCACGGCCTCAATCCAGCCGATCGCCAGCCATGCGAGTAGCGCGTCTCCGGCCGCGATTAACGATGCTGCCCCCGGGCAGCCCTCTTAGCGGCAGTCGGACCCGCTCTCGGGGGGGCCCGGGCGCCTCCAACAGGATAATTTACCGGGCCAGGGATCGGAGCTGCAGTTTATGCTGCCGCTCCGGTCGCCATCTTGGCCACGCCCCCCCATCCGGGGTGTAACTTATAGACATCTTACACTGTGACACTCAATCAATCAATGAATCAAACAGTAATTTGTTAAGCGCACTACTCACCCGGTAGGGTCTCAAGGCGCTGGAGTGTGGGGGGGGGGGCTACTGCTCGAAGAGCCAGGTCTTGAGGTGCTTCCTGAAGGTCAGGAGACCTTCAGACACTCTGATTCTTGTCCTAAAAGTGAGTAAGTATGTAGCGTTACATAACACAGTTATGGCCTGCTACCCTCAACCTTTGTTTTTGTTTTTAAAAACAACCACCATGGGGCTAAAGACCCCATTCTTATATTTTTATAATAAATATCACACATTTGTCTTTCTATTCCTCTTTCTATCAATCTTTTGTCAAAATAGGCACACATCCCCTGCATACGTTCGAGTTTTGAGCAGGGCTCGCCTGCGTATCGGATCTCATTGATCGCTGCTGCCAAGACCTTAATCATATCAGCGTGGACATATTTCTTCACAATGGAAAACCCCTACACAGTTCTTAACAACTTATATACCTTGTGTGGGGCTAACCTGCTACATATGTGTGGAATTGTTCTTGCTGTGTATGACTCGTATAGACACTTATGAGCCCCCTGCTGGGGTTCGTTACTTTTATGCCCATAACAGAGGTTATAGTGGTCACGTTTAACACATGTATTCAAAACAGTCGTCGCAAAACCTTTAACAGGCCATATGGCGTCATAGGGTACGCCCGGAGTTTCCTTTTCAAAATCTGTGCTATTTTAGGTGGGAAAACATTTCTTACGCGGCTCTTTGTTCTGACTTGTAATACTTTCAGACTGCATAAGCAGTAGAAATTTACTTTGTTAACCTTTGGCACAGACCCCTCTAACGCATCTCTTTTTGTGGATGTTTTCTACGGATCAAACAGAAAGAAAAAGACAAACTATTTGTTAATACTATGATACCAGTGTATACACGATTAGTGTCTACAGTGTTTTTTTTTTTTTTACTAACCTCATCATTTTCATTACACTCTGCAGCTGCTCTGCAATCTTGCGAGTCGCATAGGTCCATTGGTGTATAAAAGGCTTCGGGTTTACATTTGACGGCTGTACGACAAATGTCTTAGGATCAGGGTCCTCCTGAAAACCCATATCTTCATAGATCGGCGAATTCGGTGGTGGTATACCTTCATCATCATCTTCTGTGTCGATGAAGTTGATTCCATCACTTAATTTGGCTTTCAAAGCATCGCTGCTGCTGCTGTCTGCCTTAATAGGGGATATTAGTTGCAGCAAATCCTGGAGGCTGAGCTTTTCAAGTCGATGGCAAAGTTCCTCTTGAAATCTGGTAACGTTGGAACCCCCATCTTTAGGGGCCGCCGTCTGTGCATTCTCATCCAGCACCGAAGGTGTTAGGGTATGATAATATCTATTGATAGTGTTCTAGCCCCCTGAGGAGACGGCTTTTCTGGTGAGAGGATTCTATCTCTTCTTAATGCCTTGATAAACTATTTCAGCTGTGGTTCACGGTTTGGCATGCAGCTGTAGCAGACTCCTTATAGGTATTCAGTGGTTCAAAAAGGGCATATTCCTCTACATCACATAGCGGTCACAAGCCCTCCTTGATGGCTTTGGTACGTTGAGGGGTTACACGTAATGCTAACCATGTGTCATAACCTTTGCAACATTTGGCCTTAGATTCTCAATGCTCCACCCTGTGAAGAGGCACCCAAGCAGCCACTTGGTCCTGAATGTCTGACATGTACAGACTTGTACTGTTGGGTGCAGAAACAGGGTGCACACCAGCATGGTCCCCATTTTACACAACACATAGACCTAGACACAGGGGCTAGGACCCTGGCACATGACTAACACGTAACCCCATGATGTCACAACCCATGTGACACCCATACACCTACGTCAGTTCTGGGGCTGGCTCTCAGGGGCACCGGAAGTCCCAGTAACGCATGTGACATCATTTCCGAGGGGCGGGACAACTGTCACTTTCCAGTTGATGATGAAAGGTATCCTGGCTTACTACTAACAGGTAATTCTTACCCTTTCGGCACAGGTCAGTTTCTTTGCCTCGGGTAGTCAGATGGCACCTGAGGAATTAAATCTGACATTTCCAGCTTCTGAAGTCACATACAAACTACTCATTGAATTTCTTCAGGATTCGGTTACTGCTTCATGGCCCCTACTGTCTTTTAATGTCAGTCAGCAGGACGCAATCATGGTGGCCTAATTGGCATTTGTGGTCAATAGGCAGATGTCACAGCGTCACAAGCTGGTGCTCTTTGATCCAACATTTTCTTTTTAGTGCACCCCACTTGAGGGCCTTGTGTTTCCAGTATTGTAAGCCAAACTTAATTTTCATTCTTTTTTCACTCTTCCAGGCATCAGACTGGATTCAAAAACACTTGCAACAGCTACCTAGCACTAGATGATTTCTCCGAGCTGCACCTGCTGTGACTCCAGCCTTTGCCTATCACATAAAAGCAGCGAGACACAAAAGGTGCCACCTTCTGTCTTTTCCACAATCTTCAACATAGATCGCCTCCATTCAGGATTTACCTTATAAAGTTTAAAGGTTTTTTGCAGTGCACCACATTATGGCACTATGTCGACCTTCAAACTCTGTTGTGCTTATTACAGGGTAAGTGTCACAGTAGGAAGTTGGCTCGGTATATACTATTTCAAAATAAGAAATAGTGTGCACAGAGGCCAAGGTTTCCCTTTAGAGGTAAGATAGTGGCAAAATTAGATAATTCTAATGCTCTATTTTGTGGTAGTGTGATCGAGCAGTAGGCTTATCAGAGGGTAGTGTTAAGCATTTGTTGTACACACACACATGCAATAAATGAGGAACACACACTCAAAGACTTACTCCAGGCCAATCGGCTTTTATATAGAAAATTATATTTTCTTAGTTTATTTTAACAACCACAGGTTCAAGATTTGAAGTAAATACATAAAATGCAAGGTACTCCACACAGGTAAGTTAGGAACTTTGAATTAGAGTAATAACATATACAGGGGGTCATTCTGACCCTGGCGGTAATTACCGCCATGGCGGAGGTTGGCGGTAGCACCGCCAACAGGCTGGCGGTGCACCGCTGGGCATTCTGACCGCCGCGGTTCAGCCGCAGCCAGAAACGGAAAGTCGGCGGTGTCCCGCCGACTTTCCGCTGCCCTTGAGAATCCTCCATGGCGGCGGAGCGTGCTCCGCCGCCATGGGGATTCTGACACCCCCTACCGCCATCCAGTTCCTGGCGGTTCTCCCGCTGGGAACAGGATGGCGGTAGGGGGTGCCGCGGGCCCCCGTAAGAGGGCGTCGCACCTTCCCACACCGCCGGCTCAATTCTGAGCCGGCGTCCTCGTGGGAAGGGTGTTTCCCGCTGGGCTGGCGGGCGGACTTTCGGCGGTCGCCCGCCAGCCCAGTGGGAAAGCCAGAATGACCGCCGCGGTCTTTCGGAGGGAACCGCGTGGCGGGCGGCGACCGCCGTCCGCCGCGGTCAGAATGACCCCCACAGTCTTTGTTAAAATGGCAATAAGCTATTTTAAAAATGGACACTGCAAAAATCAACAGTTCCTGGGGGAGGTAAGTAAAGGTTAGATTGTAAGGTAAATAAGACACTTACAAGTCTCAGTTCCTGGGCATAGGCAACCCACAGTTGGGGGTTCAAGACGACCCCAAAGTTACACACCAGCAGCTCAGAGCCAGTCCGGTGCAGAGGTCAAAGAGGTGGCCAAAACATATAGGGGGTGATTCTAAGTCTGGCGGGCGCCGGAGGCCGCCCGCCAGACTTCCCCCCCTCCAGAATACCGCACCGCGGTCGGAAGACCGCTGCGGCTATTCTGTGTTTTACACTGGGCTGGCGGGCGACCGCCAAAAGGCCGCCCGCCAGCCCAGTGTAAAACTACCTTCCCACGAGGACGCCGGCTCAGAATTGAGCCGGCGGAGTGGGAAGGTGCGACGGGTGCAGTTGCACCCGTCGCGAATTTCAGTGTCTGCAAAGCAGACACTGAAATTCTTTTTGGGGCCCTCTTACGGGTGCCCCTGCAGTGCCCATGCCATTGGCATGGGCACTGCAGGGGCCCCCAGGGGCCCCACGACACCCCATACCGCCATCCTGTTCCTGGCGGGAGAACCGCCAGGAACAGGATGGCGGTATGGGGTGTCAGAATCCTCCATGGCGGCGCAGCTTGCTACGCCGCCATGGAGGATTCATTTGGGCAGCGGAAAACCGGCGGGAGACCGCCGGTTTCCACTTCTGACCGCGGCCGAACCGCCGCGGTCAGAATGCCCAGCGGGGCACCGCCAGCCTGTTGGCGGTGCCCCCGTCATTTTAGCCCTGGCGGTCTTGGACCGCCAGGGTTAGAATGACCCCCATAGTCGCCTATGGAGAACAGGGGTGCTCCGGTTCCAGTCTGCCAGCAGGTAAGTACCCGCATCCTCGGGGGCAGACCAGGGGGGTTTTGTGGAGCACTGGGGGGGACACAAGTAGGCACACAAAACACACCCTCAGCGGCACAGGGGTGGCCATGTGCAGTGTGCAAGGCAGGGGTCGGGTTTTAGGTAGGAAACAATGGAGGGACCCGGGTGTCACTCTAGCGGTGCAGGCAGACACAGGGGGGACTTCTCGGGACAGTCACCACCTGGGCTAGGCAGAGGGTCACGTGGGGGTCACTCTTGCACTGAGGTTCGGTTCCTTCAGGTCCTGGGGTCTGCGGGTGCAGTGCTTGGTCCAGGCGTCGGGTCCCTTGTTACATGCAGTCGTGGGCAGGAGGAGCCTCTGGATTCTCTCTGCAGGCGTCGCTGTGGGCATCCAGTGGGGTCATCTTGGGCTACTCACGGGGTCGTAGTCCCCGGGGGAGTCCTCCCTGTGGTGTTGGTTCTCTGGATCTCGAGCCGGGGGCGTCGGGTGAAGAGTGTGAAGTCTCACGCTTCCGGCGGGAAGAGTAAGTTCTTTGAAAGTTGCTTCTTTGTTGCAAAGCTGTTGCTGTTTTTGAGCAGAGCTGCTACTGGAGATCAGGGCAGTCCTCTGAGGCTTCAGAGGTCGCTGGTCCCTGTTGGATACGTCGCTGGTTGCAGGTTTTCAACTCTGGAGACAGGCCGGTAGTGCTGGGGCCAAATCATTTGTCGTCGTCTCTGCAGGCTTGTAGGTCAGCAGTCCTTCTTTGTAGTTCAGATTGCAGGAATCTGATTTCCTGGGTTCTGGGGTGCCCCTAAATACTAGATTTAGGGGTATGTTTAGGTCTGGGAGGGCAATAGCCAATGGCTACTGTCCTGGAGGGTGGCTACACCCTCTTTGTACCTCCTCCCTGTGGGGAGGGGCGGCACATCTCTAATCCTATTGGGGGAATCCTCCAAAACTAAGATGGAGGATTTCTAAAGCCAGGTGTCACCTCAGCTCAGGGCACATTAGGGGTTGTCCTGACTGGTGGGTGACTCCTCCTTATTTTTCTAATTATCTCCTCCAGCCTTGCTGCCAAAAGTGGGGGCAGTGGACGGAGGGGCAGGCATCTCCACTAGCTGGGATGCCCTGTGGCGCTGTAACAAAGGAGGTGAGCCTTTGAGGCTCACAACCAGGTGTTACAGTTCCTGCAGGGGGAGGTGTGAAGCACCTCCACCCAGTGCAGGCTTTGTTCCTGGCCACAGAGTGACAAAGGCACTCTCCCCATTTGGCCACTAACTCGTCTGGTTGTGGCAGGCTGGCAGAAACTGGTCAGCCCCACACTAGAAGTCGGATTGGTATTCAGGGGGCATCTCTAAGATGCCCTCTGGGTGTATGTTACAATAAATTGCACACTGGCATTAGTGTGCATTTATTTTGCTGAGAAGTTTGATACCAAACTTCCCAGATTTCAGTGTAGCCATTATGGAACTGTGGAGTTCGTGTTTGACAAACTCCCAGACCATATACTCTTATGGCTACCCTGCACTTACAATGTCTAAGGTTTTGTTTAGACACTGTATGGGCATAGTGCTCATGCACATAGGCCCTCACCTGTGGTATAGTCACCCTGCCTTAGGGCTGTAAGGCCTGCTAGAGGGGTGACTTACCTATACCACAGGCAGTGTGAGGTTGGAATAGCACTCTGAGGGGAGTGCCATGTCGACTTAGTAATTTTCTCCCCAGCAGCACACACAAGCTGTGAGGCAGTGTGCATGTGCTGAGTGAGGGGTCCCCGGGGTGGCATAAGACATGCTGCAGCCCTTAGAGACCTTCCCTGGCATCAGGGCCCTTGGTACTAGGTGTACCAGTTACAAGGGACTTATCTGAGTGCCAGGGCTGGGCCAATTGTGGAAGCAAAGGTACAGTTTAGGGAAAGAACTCTGGTGCTGGGGCCTGGTTATCAGGGTCCCAGCACACTTCAATTACAAATTAGCATCAGCAAAGGCAAAAGGTTAAGGGGTAACCATGCCAAGGAGACATTTCCTTACAGTCACGTAATAAGGTAGTGACATATACTATCTTAAGATGTTGACTCGAATCTTTGGACTCAGACAGGCGTAAGAGAACATCCAATCAGACAATGTGAGCCAATAAACATCAAATATGTAATCCAATTATCAAAATACTCAATTTGGAGTCTGTAATTTATACACATCATGACCTATGTGGCCATGAATCACCACACCAGTTTAGTAAATCTTAAACATTTATTGCCCTCAAATTAAAAATGCTAGAGTCACGTAGATCATGTGCATAACCAAATGACAGAGGTATACAACATAGGCTAACCAAAACATTTAAAGAATCTCAATCTAATTAAAGCATTTATCATTAGACACTCCAGAATAACAATGCAAAATAATAACAATAGTGAATGAAAAATAGAAACAGTATACATTTAGTTTATGCAGATGATTTAATCACAATCAATTATTAAACAATCACATTTGGACCAGGCATCCCTAACTATTACTCTAATTCGATAAGCATGTTTGGACTTCATGCAAAAAGAAAAATAAGACAAAAATTAATTTGGAAAACAACTAACTATGGTGCTAACCAAAAAAAGCAGTTGGATTTTCTAAAGAAGAAAAACTTACAAGAAAGACAAATGCACATTGGTTATACCTCTCCTAAATGAGACAGCAGACGGCAGGATCTTCATCAACGGAGTACTGGATCATCAAATCTTCATTAGACATCATCAGGCATCAAGAACATGAATGGGGCAACAGTTCACTAAAGTTGGGCCTAATGTATCTGAACTGAAAGAATCATAGAAACTCATCTAACTTAGCACAGAACTGGAACAGGAACACAAACACACTGGAACTGAAGTACTTTGCCTAAAACTTTGCTACATCTGATAGAGACTTCTAGTTGTAAATTCCTTACCTTAGAATTTCCCAGGCGTCAGACTGGATCCATAGACTTTTCTTCAAGCAGTACCCCAGCGCTTTTTTGGGTGGCGTCGGTCGACTCTGCTGGCGTTGTTGGCCTCGTGGTCGCTGTGATGACTTTACAGTCGTATATAGGCGCCACTCCGGCGCGCTGATGTCAGTACTTTTCTTTCCTCGCCAGCATACGCACAGATCCAGAGAAAAGCTACCCCAGTCATTTTTTGACTACCTAGCATATTTTGTCGAATTCATTTTGACAAGTTTTGGTTCGCGTCGAGGGATGTCCCGTAAAACCGGATTCAAGCCCTGTGACTCCTGTCACTGCATGATGTCTGTGACGGATCCGCACCTCGTGTGCCTCTGGTGTTTGGAGCGCGACCACGACCCAAAGTCGTGCCCTGAGTGTTGGCCCATTAACCCGAAAGCTTTGAGGGAGCGGTCCCTGAAGCTCATGGCAGTCCGATACTCGACTCTGCGTCATGTTCGAGAGGAAACTCAGGAGACCGGTCGCGGAGTCACCACCAATCATCTTCGTCCAAGTCATCTTACATTCGGGTCAGAAGAAGTCGTGAAAAAGGCGAAACATCCTTCAACTTCACCCCGTCACTCGCACGACGCAACGCAGGAAGAGTGTCGACGCTCTAGGCCTCCATCTAAAGAGCCTCAGTCTGGATCTGCTCCGCGCCTCCCCGACTTTCTGGGAGCCGGTGGTACCCCTGCCCAAGTTAAGGAATTCTGTGAGGCCATGCACCTCATATTTGAGCAGCCGAACCGACCCTTGGTGCCTTCAGGCCCAGGATAGTCGGTGAGGGCCCCCTCTGGTTCCAAGTTGGCAACTTCGGTCCTGACTCTGGAGGGCGCCTCAGGATCCGCTTTGGGATCCGTCCCGATGCCAGTCGTGCCAACGTGACCTTCCCCGGCGTCGGGTCAGACGTTGCTGCTCCCAACGCCAATTGGGCCCCCAATCCACATCGACCCTATGCTTATCCCCGATGACCCAGAGCCGGAACGACGTCGTTGGAGGCCAATTCTGTTTTCTTCGGGATCTGCTGTGCCCAGGGTTGATCCTGACCCCTATTGCTATGAGTATGGATACAGGGATAATGTAGAGGGGTCGCTGGACCCTTTAGAAGACCAGCTCGCCCCTGACATGGACTGGGTACAGGATTAGGGTGATGCCGGTGGGTTGGACACCTCCCCTGACACTGGCATGCTTTCTACTCGTACTGTGGCTACGGAGGAAGGCGTGTCATATTCTATGGTGGTGAGAAGGGCTGCAGAGGTTTTGAACCTCAAGCTTCCTTCTGTGGAGGTCAGGCCTAACCTTCTGACTGATGTGCTTCAGCGTGGGTCCTCCAACTCGGACTCCCTTCTTCCCTTCAGTGAATCACTTACGGACGTCCTACTTGGGACCTAGTCCAAACCAAGCACAGGGGCTCCTGTGAATAGGACGGTTGCCTGCCGCCATCGGCCTGCGTCAACTGAACCAAATTTCCTTACCCAACACCCTATGACTGAGAGCCTTGTCATCCGGGCTTCTTCATCCTCTGGTGCATTCCCTACCACTCCCCCGGACAGGGAATCAAAAAGACTGGACAGTTTGGGGAAGAAGATTTTATTTCTGCCAGTCTAGTGCTGCAGTCCGTGAAAACCGCATACCTTTTGGGCCACTATTCCCATACTCTCTGAGATACGGTCGCGCAAGTGCTGCCTCGAGTTCTGGAGGAGGCCTAGAACGTTCTCTCCCATGCCATGACAGATGGGAGAGACGCAGCCAAGTTCATGATATGTTGTGGACTGGATACGACCGATTCACTGGGCAGATCGGTTGCATCGACTGTAGCATTGAGACGCCACGCCTGGTTGACGACGTCTGGCTTTTCGGGGGTTGTCCAGCAATCTTTGATGGACATGCCCTTCGATGGCACTCGTCTCTTTGGAGACAAAGCGGACTCCGAGCTCGACCACTTTAAGGATTCCTGGGCTACGGCTTGGTCCCTTGGCCTCGCAGCTGCTCCTCGCCACCCCCCTCAGTCCACCTTTCGTGCCTTTCGTGGTTACAGAAGGGACACCCAACTGCATTCATTTCCACTGGGCCACTGACGCACACATGCTGTACAGCCTCTGCCCGGACGCAGGATCCAACAAGCTTGTGGATCAGGGAGTCAACAGGCCACCCAGTCCACCACCACCCCCTCCTCTGCCTCTAAACCTTCCTACTCCATTGGGACATCTGGGACCAGTTGGCAGTAGGATTCGCCATCACCTGCCCCAATGGGAATCCATTACCATGGACAGGTGGGTTTTACAGATCGTCTGAAGGGGCTAATTCCTCCCCTTCAAGACTTTTCCTTCAGCCATGCCACCATCATTTGATCATCTATTGGAGGATCATTTGGCACTTCTCCACAAGTACGGCAAGGCTCTCCTGGCCAAGGGAGACATAGAGAGGGTCCCTCTGCCAGAAGTAGGTCGTGGTTCCTACTCCTACTACTTTCTGGTGCCCAAAACGGCCAAGGGTCTTCACCCTATCCTATACCTCTAGTCCCTCAATCTCTTCCTCGAGAAGGAGAAGTTCAAGATGTTAACCCCAGCCCAGGTCCTTCCTGCTCTGGAGACTGGATGGTAGTGTTGGACTTGCAGGACACCTATTTCCATATTCCCATCCTGAAGGCCCACAGACGTTACCTACGATTCGTGGTAGGTCACGAGCACTTTCAGTTCACCGTGCTCCCCTTTGGCCTTACAAACGACCCTCCGGTGTTCACGAAAGTGATGGTAGTGGTTGCACTACTGGCTGGCTGGCTGTTGGAGGCGGACACGCCCCTGAAAGTCGTCTCCTACCTCCAGACTACGGCGAACCTCATGCATTCGCTGGGGTTCACTATAAACATGCTGAAGTCACACCTGACTCCCTCTCAGGCGCTCCTTTTCATCTGAGCTGTTCTGGACACAGTGCAGTTTCGGGCTTATCCTTCCGAAAAGCGAGTCCAGGATATTCGGGCTATGATACCGATGTTTCAGCCTCTATCCTGGATTTCTGTGAGAATGATTCTGAGGCTGCTGGGCATCATGGCCTCCTGCATCCTGCTGGTCCAACATGCCAGATGGCATATGCGGGCTCTGCAGTGGAACCTGAAGTTCCAGTGGGCGCAGCATTAGGGGAATCTCTTCGACATGGGTCAGATCTCGGAGGAAACTGTGAAAGACTTGCAGTGGTGTTGTCGAATCCAGATTGGATCAGTGGCAGATCCCTCTCCCAACCAAATCCCACAATGGTGACAGATGCATCGCTCCTGGGATGGGGCGACCACATGGGAGAGGTGGAGATCAGAGGCCTCTGGTCTCCGGCCGTGTCCGGGCTCCACATCAACCTTTTGGAGCTCTGGGCGATCTGACTACCATTGAAGGCATTCCTTCCCTCTCTCAAAGGGAAAGTAGTGCAGGCGTTCACCGACAGCACCACCGCCATGTGGTATTGCAACAAGCAGGGCGGAGTGGGGTCGTGGACCCTTTGTCACGAGGCTCTTCGTCTCTGGACATGGCTGGAACCCTAGTGTATTTCCCTGATGGTTCAACATCTGGCAGGCTCTCTGAGCGTCAGAGCAGACAAACTCAGCCATCGATGCATAGTTGATCACGAATGGCGTCTCCATGCGGAGGTGGTGCAAGGTCTCCTTAAGCAGTGGGGAGAGCCTTGGTTAGATCTGTTCGCCTCCGCAGAGAACGCACAGTGTCAGCTGTTTTGCGCATTGGAGTTTCCAAGGCGGCACTCGCTCGCCGACACTTTTCATTGCAAGTGGAACTCAGGCCTCCTGTACGCCTTCCCACCAATACCACTTCTGCCCAGAGTTCTGAAGAAGATCCGGCAAGTCCAGGCCCAAATAATCTTGGTGGCTCCGGACTGGACACGAAGAGTCTGTTATCCCAAGCTATTGAACATGATCATCGATCCTCTGATCAGACTGCCCCTTCGGGAGGATCTTCTGTCGCAGCAGCAGGGGACGGTTATCCACTCGAACCTGTCTAGTCTCTGCCTCCTTGCATGGAGATTGGGTGGCGACAGTTGACGGCTTTTGACCTTCCACCTGAAGTCTGTAATGTCATCTTGGCAGACAGGCGTCCCTCCACCAACATGGTATACGCCTGTCATTGGAAGAAATTTGTGGCATGGTGTACCAACAAATCTGTTGATCCCCTCTCTCGGAGGTTCTTCTCTTTATTCTCTCTCTTGCCGAGCAGGGCTTTGCTCTGGGCACCCTCAAGGGATATTTTTCTGCCTTCTCTGCCTTCTTAAGGCTACCAGACAAACCTTCTCTTTTCAAATCTCCCATTGTTGGGAGGTTTTTTAAAGGCCTCACTCATATGTTTCCTCCCGTCCCCTTCATCATGCCCCAGTGGGATTTGAACTTGTTCCTCACATACCTCATGTGTGCTCCTTTTGAGCCACTCCACAACTGTCCTCTATGGCTCTTGACCCGTAAAACAGCTTTTTTGATTGCCATCACCTCAGTGAGTGAGCTTCAGGCTCATTCTTCAAAGCCACCATTACTAGCAGTGCATCCTGACAAAGTGGTGCTTCTTACCAGGACTTCCTTTCTTCCCAAAGTGATAACGCCTTTTCACATAAGCCAATCTAAAATCTTGCCTTCTTTTTACGCACCCCCACATCCCTCTCATGAGGAGGAGAGGCTCCACCGTCTTGATCCAAAAAGAGCGTTGGTGTTCTACCTAGATCGTACCAAAGATTTCCGGGTGGCCATCAACTCTTTGTGGGTTATGTCGGTGCGAAGAAAGGGAAGGCGGTGCAGAAGAGGACCATCTCACGATGGGTTGACCTCTGCATCAAAATGTGATATGCTTTGGTGAAAAAGCAACACCCTGAGGGTTTGTGCGCTCATGCAGAGTTCCAATCCTGGATATCTGCCAGGCCGCAACATGGGTATCCTTACATACGTTCACCAAACATTACTGCCTGGACAGTCGGGTCTGCAGAGATGGCTATTTTGGCCGTACTGTCCTGCAGGACTTTTTGGTGTGATCTTAGTTCGCAGCCCACCACCGAGGATGGTATTGCTCGGGTATCTATTCTAAGGTAAGGAATCTGCAACTAGAAGTCTCTATCAGATGGACAAGTTACTTACCTTCGGTGACGATATATCTGGTAGAGACATATTTTAGTTGCAGATTCTTTACCGACCCGCCCATCCTCCCCACACTGCAAACTGATTTCTAGGGACAGGTACTTCCCTTTAACAGCCCTAGTTTTGGCGCACAATTCTCTGTGTTCTTAATGGCTCCTCACTATGGCGTGGAAAGTAGTGAAAAGAAACTGACATCAGCATACTGGGGTTGCGCCTATTATATGACCGCAATGTCATCATGGCGACCAGGACGCCAACGACACCCGTGGAGTCGACCAACGTCACCTAACAGTGCACAGGGGTACTGCTCGAAGAAAAATCTCTGGATCCAGTCTGACGTCTGGGGAAATTTTAAGGTTAGGAATCTGCAACTAGAATGTGTCTCTACCAGATATATTGTTACCAAAGGTAAGTAACTTGTACATTAAAGTCCTAAAAGTAACTAACTGAGCTTCTATTGGACAAGACTGTAGAGTGTTAATAGCCAATCAGGTTTAACTTGCGTCTCCAAAGTATCTTTTCTTCACACAGAGTAATTCAGATTGGTTTACGTTGTCACTCCTCTCTTGTCAGCAGTTTCTGTGCAAATATTACAATTTTATAAAGCAACATGAAATATGTCATTGAGCACTGAAGCCCATTGTTAAAACTTAGAATTATTATCTCGAGGAAGTACGATAAGTGAAGCAAGAACAGAACATAATTTTTCCACTGTGAAAGTCATACAGTATGTTTAATAAACTAAGCGTACAAACATTTCAGTAAAGTCAGTGACATTTAAAACATTGTGGTTCTAGAAAATGCTAAAAGGTAGGCCTTTTCACTGATGCAGCCTGTCACAGCCTGGAAAGAATCCAAAGTGCTGACTGGGAAGACTGGGATGCAGACCCATTTATTTATGTAGAAAATACAACATATTTAATTAGAATTTCAAACCATTTGTTTTATAATTCATTAATAATTCATCTTCTTTAGTACATATAATTATGATTAGTCAAAATATATTTTCATTACACATTATTTCATATAAAACATGTTTGTGGTGGACACCATGTCAGTCACTTTTAAAGCAGCACGTTTATTTTCCTAACACATATTTTTCAGGACTAATTTTTATTAATAATGTTTGCTCTCTAACACTAGCAGGAAGCAGATGTCAGTCTCTGATCCCCACAACCGCTATACCTCTGATGCTACTGCAAGTACCTTGTGACAGATGTGTACTCATGCACTCCAGGGCAGTGTAGAGAGGGAGCACGTTCTGAAATTCCAGACCATTAGAGTCATCCTCCACAAACTGCAGCTTTTAACCAGACCACACTCTAGATCTTCAAAGCAGCTCCTCCGCTTCCCTTGGGAAGGTTGTTAGCCCTGTCGAGCCCCTAGGTACCTTCAGCCATGCCTCTGTCAGCCCTCTGGCCTCCACAATAGTCAACTTCTGTCAGATCTGGCCCAGGGTTGCTATGGCACTACGGATAAACTGCTCTCTCTGCTGAAGGCCTTGCAGTTTCCCTGTCACCGCATTCTACACTTCATTGTTGTGTTGTTTTTCTACTCAGCAGATCTTCACCCAGGCAAAGGCAAAAGTAGAAGACTTGGGAGTGGATGGCCCTATATGAATTTTTTTTCCCCTTCTGAAAACGATCAGTGTGTCTTGACCTTCAGTTTCCATTCCAGGGGGCCTTCTGAAACACGTTTAGAATGCAGTTGGGATTTCAGGCTTTGTTGTGCCTTTCTGCCCATTCCCCTGTTTTCACATTTTCTGAGGAAAGTAACAGGGCACATACATTCTTGATTGTCACTGATTGGGGGAGGAGGCTTTGGCGCTCAGAAATGATGACAATGGGTTTGCCCTTCTCTTTCCTCAATGGAGAACCTTCTGTCTCAGAGGGAGGGAGGACAAGGTCTGCATCCCAGTATTCGCAGCCTGCAATTTGGATTTTTTCCAGACTGTGAGAGGTTTCGGTCCACACCTTCACCAGTCACTACTGCCGACATTCTCATGTTTATTGACAGGGACATTTATGGAATCTGTTCTGCAGAACTATTAGTTAGAAGCCCCTCATTAGACCCATTACCTTGTGAGTCTGTGTTGATAGGAATACTTAGGTTGAGGAATCAGCAGGAAGAACCATCCATCAGAAGAAAAATGTATCTTTGGTGCTGGTCTTTCTGGTGATACTGTACCTTTCTACAGCTTTTTGACTGCCCATACCCCTCCCAGGTTATGAGGAGTGGGAGTACTGGGTTTTTACCCAAACAAGGTTCTAAGCTAACTGAGCTGATATGGTACACTGCTGTCATTTTCAAATCGCTGATCTTCTATGTTTACATTGAAGGACACGCAAAAGAGAATGGGGAATGATGGTAGAGCACAAGTTGACTCCTTATGTGGTTCCTTATAATGTTCACGGAGATGCCATTGCTAGAACCACACAGTGTCATCTACCAGCACTGTGAAACTATTGGAAGAGTTTCCAAATCCAGTCTGATGTCTGAGAATTATAAGCACTGAAAATTGCAGGACTATCCTGTAACCATGATGAAGATTGCTACTAAAGACAAGTAACTTTATCTTATGAGTTCTTATGATTCTGTTCCATAGAACACAAGTTGGCATGTTTTTCTTGTGCACACTGACTGTTCCATTAGAATGCTGGCACTGAAGGTTCTGTTGACAGTATGTTGCTGTTTTCCGCCTGCCAGAGACTTTGGCTTTTCATAAAGAGCATTATCTGACTTACCTGGCTCCAGTTGTTTTGTACAGTAAGGTCCCCTAGTTTGCGATGAAGATGTCCGCGTAGAATGGACCCATCCAAGTGCTGCAATGATCAAAGTTTTTGATAACACATTGTATTGTTTTACAGCCAACCTGTGCAATGCATGTTTGAAGGCCTGTGCAGCGGTTATTGGCAGTCTGAAACAAGTTAGCAAATCAGTAACAAATATACACTTTTTATACGTAGGAACTGTGTTCCCTGTTGACCAGTTTGCAAGAGACTTCAAATACTAAGTGTAAACTAAGCATGCTAAGGGTCTGACAAATGTCATACTTGTCTGTGAAAAAACCGACATAGCTGCCAAGGTTTTAAATTGCTTATGTATGTTATTTTCATAGTTTGCTTTTACTTTTTAGTCACATTCACTTAAAGTGAGACTCTCGTGCGACCAAAATCATGCACTGAAGTCCATGGAAATAAACAATATCAGAAATGTTTTGGTGCCTAGATAACCAAAGCTCTCTAGGGTTAGCTGTGAGAGCAACTCAGGCTTATGAGGGAGGAGTGTAAAACACTTGCAATACCTCACTAGTCAGTCAGTGAAGTTCACACAAGCAAGAACCACACCAAGTGTTACAAAAATAAAATATTCTTTATTATAACACTAGTACTAGCTGCAGGAGGCTGGCTCCAAATGCAGAGTGAAAAGCTAGGTCCACTGTGCAGGGAGTCCAGGCAACCACATGTTGGTTTACAGGGGTAAACAAACTAGACCATCTAATGCTATAATTTTTATGGTAGCTTGGTCGAGTAGTTAGGTCAATCTTGGGGAAGTGCAAAGCATTTGTTGTACTCACAGCATCAATCTTGCAACTCACACGCTCAAAGGAATAGCTCGAGACCAATTACTAAAATACTGTATATTTTTATATAAATTTTAGACCAAGATCTTCAGAATTGGATAAGTACTTTTTGAGATATGAATTTTTGAATTTCAATAAAAAATAGTCTTTTGTGCGTTATTTTGCACCATCGGAATCACTGGTGGATAACCTTTAAAAATACATATAAAATCACACAGTGGGTTTAGGAAGTTCTTCTTTTGCAGGTTGGTCAAGGTCATCGGTAGGCACACTGTGCCAGCTGGAGAAGATTGGGTGGCTCCTGGTTCTGGAGGGAGCAGCAGGAAAAGTTCTCTGGAGCTGGTGCAGGGCCCCTACGAGGGATTCCCTTGGAAAAGCACTGCAAAGGTCAGTTTAAAGGTGAATCCTGGGGGTCCCCTTGGAGTGTTGAGGTCACAAGGGATGGGTGACCTTTAAGGCATGGCAGATTCTTCAGTACAGGGTGGCCGAGTGCAGAGCAAATCGGTGAGCCAAGAGCTGTGCGCAAAGATGCCCTCAGAAGCAGGAAGTAGACTAGGTCAAGAGTAAATTGCAGGACAACAGGGGTACTCTGGGCAGAGGTCCAGGTTGTTTCTGAAGTCCCTTGACTGGGGCTTCCTCCTGGTCCTTTTTCAGCCCCAGGTGGGCTGTCTTTCTTGATGTCAATCGTGAGCTGACCAATACACTGGGTATTGGCCTGGTTTGTGGCTGGAAGTCGCAGTGCCACCAATTGTGGCAAACTGGCAGGATTTGTCCTCTCGGGTGTCGGGATTCAGTTTGGTCCAGCTGTGGCATCTGTTTTTGGAGTTAGTAGCTGGCCAGTGAAGTCACCCTCACTGGTTTGATGGTTTCTTGTGGTTTTAGAGTGGTACCTCCACTCTGGAGGGAGTTCTCTGGAGATTTGCAAAGCGTGGAGGACCTCTGGGGTTTTTGTAGTGTTGTCCAGCAGCTCCTCCGCTCCAATGGTCGGATCCTGGGTGCAGCAGGCAGGGTTTGGTGCCTTTTCTTTGATGCAGCAGGTCCACAGTTGTCTGGCTTTGGATCTTCTTGGTGCTGGTCTTCTTCTGTCTGTCGAATCTGAGTTCTTGGTCTAGGGATGCCTACTAAATACTGTATTTAGTGGGTGTTTTAGGGGAAACCTGGTAGTGACCAATGGGTCACCTGCGTTAGGGTAGCTACACCCACTGAGTGACCACTTCTGGTGGGCAGAGGCCATGTCCTAACACCTGATTGGCTATTTTCCTTTCATCCAAGATGGAGGAAAATGAAATGGAGAGTCCACCTCGCATGCCACACCTTAGAGGTGGTGCATACTAGGTAGGGCCGCTCCTCCTGTCCTTTGTGTGTTTTTCCACCGTTACTCTCACCAAAAGTGGGGGTTTGCGATGGGGGACTCCATCTGCTGCTAGCAGCAGGCTTGGGGTCGAGTTTCAAGGGCGGTAAGCCCGTTGACACTCGCCACCAAGGCAGTACACATTCCTGAGGGAGGGAGTGTTAGCACCTCAACCCAAGAACGGCTTTGTTTTGTATCCCAGAGGGCTGAAGTACTCACCCCAGGGTGAGTTCATTTACTATTTCCAAGGTTTGGCAAGGACACAGTAGGGGCATAATGCTCATGCAGCTATGCCTTCACATACAGTATAGTGCACCCTACCTTGCCTTATGGCTAGAAGGCCTGCCAGAGGAGTGACTTAACTCTACTGCATGCAGTGTATAGCCGACAAAGCACACAGGCTGTGTGCTATGTCGAGTTTGCATTTTGGGATTGCACCAGAACACTCAGCCTGCAATGGCAGTGCTGGGGGCATCTGGATGCATGGCCCTAGAGTGTGGCACAATCTGCGCTGCTGCCCTCAGGGACTACCCTTAGTACCTCATGCCCTGGGTATCTAAGTACCACTAACTAGGGACTTATAGTGGCAGCTAAAAGTGTTGCCAGTTACCTTTGCAATTTTTAGAGAAAGAACACTGGCACTGGGAACCTGATAGCAGGATCCTAGTGTACTAGAGTCCAAGTTGTATCCAGATACCAAGCAAAAAGTGTGTGGGGGGTTGGGTGGGTAGTACTGAAACAAAATGCCAGTTTCCCATACTAACCTAACTTTGGTGCATCTCCACTCGGAGATATCTACACACAACAACTATACTTCGTAACAAGCAGGAAAAGCATAGAAATACATGGGACCCTGGGGGGGGGGGAGGAAACCATATACTAAGAAAATGGTATAAGAATGCAGGTGTCCAACCAAGGTAAGTGTGCTAGCAGGGAAGTACCCAAGATCAGTAGTAGCAATCCCCCAGGCGCCCGTGTTCAGAGGTGTTATCTAGCTGGGTGTCCCATAGGCTAACACAGGACACTCGCAGTTAGAATTTTTATGATTGAAGACCCTTCCCAGAAGACCCCGAGGAAATCAGTTGGCACAAGGAAGGTTCAATAGTGCCCCCACCCACGGGCACTCAGGAAAATGGAGTACTTACACTAGGGACCGTGGGTGCACAGGGGTGAGGTGACATCAGAAACCTTCTTTGTAGTCAATGCTCAGTAACCCAGATGCTGTTGCGACCCGGTGAGCAGGTCATTGGAACCCAAGGGTGAATTCTGGACAAGAAGAACTTGAAAAAGTAGGGGACAGATGCCAGACCCCTCAGAGATGTTCAGACGGTGCAGGTAGGCAATGCCCACCCTTCTTGTGTCCTGCAGGATGGTGATGGGAGGAGCACAGCTGCGGAGTCCAGATCATGCAGGAAGATCCTTAGAGTGGCCCACGAGCTATCCTACGTTGGTTTCTGGATTGCAGAGGGGACAGTGGTCAGCAGAACCAACAACAAGCCTTGGCAAAAGCAGTAAGAAGCTGCAGGGTACTTTGCAGGATTTTGGGGACCAACGACTCAACTGCTGGAGGGGAGTCAGGACCAGCTCTCAGCAAACAGGAGAGCCAGAAGGAATCATTGGAACCCCACGAGGACCCACTGGCAACTGGTACAGGGAGTCGCAGGAAGGCCTCAGCAGCACAGCAAAGAAGGAGTCCCACGCTGCCGGAGTTGCAGGGAGGTCGCTGTTCTTGGAATTGCAGACTGCTGGACTCTAGGGCTTCTTGGAACTCGAAGACCTTTGTAGCAGTAACAGATGCAGTGCACAAGGGTTCCATCCCAGTGGCTACAGCAAGGGCTCACCATCTCCCAAGTTGGACAGAAGACAAGTTGGACTTGTAGAGGGTCAGAACCGCAACCTGTGTTGCAGAGCCTTTTGATGTCCCCAAGAGAGCAGGATCCACCAGCCAGTCGTTGTTGTCGAGGTACCTGCAGATGCAGGGGAGTGATTCCTTCACTCCAAGAGAGAGTCCTTCTTGCTTCCTGATGCAGGCAGAATGTTTGTGAACCTGTAGGATGCACAGCATGTTGTAGCATTCTTGCAGGAATTGGAGAAACAATGTTTCGGTAGGAGCCCTCCTGCTGGGTACAGTCGTGTTTCGGTTCCTAAGACAGATCAGAAGCGGTTCCGGAGGCCAGGTTGCTGAAGTCTCTTACAGAGAGTTCTTTGTTGAGTCTTGCTTAACGAATCTGGGGTTCCACCCTTATGGGAGCCTTAATTAACCCAGAAAGAGGGTTAGACACTATCTGCGGTGAACCACCTATCAGAGGGGGTCAGGGACGTCACCAACTGGCCTATCCAGTCAGACGCTCCCAGGGGCCTCTGCCTATCTTGTTTCCAAGATGGCAGAATCAAGCAGCCAACTGGCAGAGCTCTGGGCACCTCCCTAGGGGAGGAGCGATACAAAGGGGTGGTTACTGCCATGTCCTTTGAGTAGTTTTGCACCAGAGCGGGAACCAAGAGTTGCTATACTGGTGCAAACCGGTTTATGCAAGGAGGGCACCAAATGGGCCCTTCAAAGCAGTCTGGTGGCACTCAGAGGTCACCCCACCCCAGCCCAGATACACTCATTTCTAAGGGAGAGGTGATCATACCTCTTCCCTACAAGAAATCCTTTGTCCTGCCTTCCCCTGGTTGAGTTAGGCTTATCCGCAGGAGACCAGAACAGTGTCCAGGGTCGGCAGCAGCACAGACTGGCATGCAAACCCTGCAAGGCTGTCACAGGTGGATCTGGGAGATCCTCTAAGGAACCCCTAGAGTGCATGGTATCATGCAATCAACACTGGAATCGCTGTAGTTGCATGATTCCAACATTTTTGATACCAAACATGCCTAGGTTCGGCAAAGCCATTATATAGCTGGACATCTCCTGTTGACCAGTGTCCACTACATACCTGAAGTTGGCTTCCCCACACTTACAATGCCCAGAGAATGGAGTCTGCTTGTGCAGGGGTACCCTTCCACTCAGAACCATGCACCCTGCCCTTGGGTTCAAGGGCCTACCATAGGGGTGACTTACTATGTCCAAGTGCAATAACCGTGATATAAGGCAAGCCTTAGATCTAAGGTGAAAGGTGCATGCACTATTTCATGCATACTGCAATGGCAGGCCTACAGACATATTTTGCATGGGCTCCCATAGATGGCATAATACATGCTGCAGCCCGCAGGAGACCCCAGGTTACCAATGCCCTGGGTACCCAAATACAATTTACCAGGGACTTACAGGGGGACCCCGTCATGCCAATGGTGGGTCAAAGAATCACATACCAAATCAATTTTAGGGGAGAGAGCACCAACACTATGGTCCTGGTTAGCACAATCCTTGTGTACTCCAGTCTAAAGTGGGGGTAACCATGTCAGAAAGATTCTACTTTCCTACCCTGTCCATAATTTCACCCTAATGCCCGTTTTCCGTGATAAAAAAGTTTAAGGGATGTCATTTGTCCATAAATGTAGCCTTTCAGCTAAAGGAGAAAAAAAAATCCCAGCTGAAGTGGAAGTGAGGGAGTCTCCTTTTCTGTGCCTCCGAGGGAGGGGCAGACACATAAAGAAGCAACAAGCCTTCTTCCTAAGGTGCCTGCTTCTTAGAAGAAAATGCAATCGTGTGCAATTGGTTAAATCTGCAATTGTAAAAGCTGCTCTGGAGTCAGTATAGGAGTTAAATGATAGAATCACTTGAAGCTCCCTGTGACAAAGACATTTTCTTTTTGAGAGGTAATATAAGCGCGGTCCAAGTTGAGCTGCGGCATGCATGCTTATAATGCACATTGTTTGCACAAGATATAATTTGTATATTACTGAAATATATACTTTAGAAGCTCTTTTTATCTTACCCTTAATTTCTGTGCTCGTGTTGTGGTAGAATATATTCTACATCTGACAGAGACATCTAGTTGCAGATTCCTTACCTTGGAATTTCCCCAGGCGTCAGGCTGAATCCAGAGATTTTTCTTGAGCAGTACCCCTGTGTGCCATTAGGTGGCGTCAATTGGCTCTGTGTTTGTCATTGGTGTCATCAGTGCAAGAAATGACGTCACAGGTCCTATATAGGCACCACCCCGGTGTGCTGACATCAGTTCTTTTCTTTCCAGGCCAGCCTATCACTGATCTGAAGAAGAGCTACCATAAGTCATTTTTGACTGATCTTTTTTGAATTTTTGGTAAATATTTTTGAGTGTCTACTCTCCTGGTGTATCGAGGAAGTCTTCCGGGGTTCACCCCTGTGGATGTCCGTAACGGTTCAGCACCTTGAGTGCCTGTAGTGTCTGGAGCACAACTACGACCTGAAGTCGTCTTCCAAGTGCCAGACCATGAATCAGAAAGCTGAGAGGAAGCCGTCTCTAGAGCTCCTTGTGGCCAGTGCTCAGCTCCGCATAGGTCTCAATCTTGGTTGAGATGAAGGTCCTGGGATCGTTGCGGAGCCCACGTTCATTGTCATCCCACTACAAGTCCTCGGGACGATCGGGTAAGTCGAGGCGCAAGAAGAAGTCAAAGAGGAACAAATGTTTTTTGACTTCACCCCGTCCGTCAGCCAACGAGAATAGGGAAAAGGAGTGCCTCCATTCTAGGCATCTATCCTTGAAGCCTGCGTCCGGGTCGGCTCCGCTCCTCCCTGAGTTTTGAGGAGACTGAGTGACCCCTACCCAACTCGGAGAGTTTTGTGATGCCATGCGCTTCATTTTTGGGCAGTCTGACCCCCAGGACCACCCTCAGGCCCTCGAATTCCTGGATCCGAACCAGCATTGGTGATACCACTTCGACCTCCCCCGAGGCTTGTTCTGACATCTACGCTCCCGACACCGCCCTTGACCCTGGGCAGCGTCGATGCCATCCTCATTGCCGATTCCATCCCGGATCAGCATGATGCGACGCTGATTCCATCTTTGACAGGGGCCTCGTCCCCTATGTCAGATTCTGACCCTAATTCTTATGGGTCAGGGTACGGTGAGGAATGGGAGGGGTCACTGCACCCTCTAGAAACCAGCTACAAGACCCTTTGGAATGTCGTACGGACTTGGGTAAAGACAGTGGTCTGGATACTTCCCCTGACACTGGCCTGCTTTCTCTCCATAACATGGCTATGGAAGAGGGAGCATCCTATTCCATGGTGGTGCGAAGATCGGCAGAGATCCTGAGCCTTGAGCTGCCTTTGTTGGCAGCCAGGACTAACCCCTGACAGAGGTGCTTCAGCTTGGGTCTTCATCCTCTGAACCCCTACTGCCCTTTAATTAAGCCCTTACAGATGCCCTACTGGGTACCTGGCCCATGCCCAGCACAGGAGCTCCTGTGAACAGAACTACTACCCGTTAAGCCCTTACTGATGCCCTACTGGGTACCTGGCCCATGCCCAGCACAGGGGCTCTTGTGAACAGAACTACTACCCGCTGCCATAAACCTGCTCTAACTGAACCAGCAATCCTGATGCAACATCCCACCCCTGAGAGCTTGGTTGTCCAAGCCCCTACATCCCAGGGCGCCATCATTCTGCACCCCTGGATAGGGAATCCAAGAGGTTCGGACCAACTTGGGAAGAAGATGTTTTCTTCCTCTAGCCTGACATTGCGGTCAGTGAATACCACACATGTTTTGGACCATTACTCCCAGATGCTGTGGGATACGGTTGTGCAAGTACTGCCACAGGTCCCGGATTAGGCCTAGGCTGTACTTTCTCAAGCTGTTGCTGATGGGATAGACACAGCAGGGTTCAAGATCAGATGTGGAATGGACAGGCCTGACTCACTGGTCAAAGTGGCTGCATTGACGGTGGCCCTGAGGTGCCACGCCTGGTTGAGGACATCTGCTTTTGGGGGAATGTCTCATCTAACGTTATGGACATTCCCTTTTATGAAATCTGTCTCTTCAGTGAAAAAGCAGACTCAGCACTCAAGTGCTCTGAGGATTGTCGTGCTATGGCCATGTCCTTGGGCCATGCGGCAGCCCTTTGTTGCCTTCAATCTACTTTTCGACCCTTAAGATTCTACAAATGACCATCCTGCCATATCTGTTTTCGTCTAACCACCTTGCTGTGCATGCTGCCTCTGCATGGCTGGGGACATGGGATCCATCATCCTCGTGGATCACTGAGCCATAGGTCTGGCCTGTCCACCGCATACCCCCCCTCCTGCAACTGCCTCCAAACCTTCCTAGTCTGATTATTGCCCACCAGGAACTAGTTAGAGACAGGATTCGCCATCACCTGTTCCCCTGGCATTCCATCACGTCAGACAGGTGGGTGTTGCAGATAGTCGAAAGGGGCTACTCTCTCCCGTTGGAGACTACCCCTCCATCCATGCTGCCATCCTGCGATTAGACAACGGAGGATCATTTAGCAGTTCTCTGCAAGAAAGTATGGTTCTTTTGGCCAGGGAGCCCTGTGCCAGAAGTAGGTCATGGTTGTTATTCCTGCTTCTTTCTGATGCCCAAAAAGGGGTAGGGCCCCCACTCTATCCTAGAACTTCAGTCTCTCAATCTCTCCCTCAAAAGGGAGAAATTCAAAATGCTTACTCTGGCTCAGGTTCTATCTGCCCTGGACCCAGGAGACTGGATGGTAGCGTTGGACTTGAAGACCACTTATTTCCACTTCCCCATTCTGCCTGCCCACATACGTTACTTGTAGTTCACGGTAGGCCACAAGCACTTTCAGTTTACCCCGCTCCCCGTTGGCCTTACCAGAGCCCCTCAGGTGTTCACCAAGGTGATGGAGATGGTCGCAGCTCATCTGCACAGGTCAGGGGTTTCAGTCTTCCTCTACCTCAACGACTGGCTGTTGAAAGTGGGTTCACCCTAGGCTGTCTTCTCCAACCTCCAGACTATGGCGGATCTCCTGCATTCACTGGGGTTCACTATAAACGTGCTGAAGTGACACCTGACTCTCAGACACTCCCTTTCATTGGAGCTGTTCTGAACACAATGAAGTTTTGGACTTATCCTCCTCAGGCTCAAGTCCAGGAGATTCAGGCTATGATACCGATGTTTCAGCCTCTATCCTGGATTTCGTTGAGAATGGCTGAGGTTGCTGGGCCTCATGGTCACCTGCATCCTGTTGGTGACACATGCCAGGTGGCATATTCAGGGTCTACAGTTGGACCTGAAGTTCGAGTGGGCGCAGCATCAGGGGAATCTCTCTGGCATGGTCCAGATCTCAGAGGGAACTGTGCGAGATCTGAAGTGGTGGCTAACAAACCGCAATTGGGTCAGAGGCAGACCTCTCTCCCTTCCCCAACCAGATCTGACAGTAATGACAGATGTGTCACTCCTGGGATGGGGCGGCCACCTGGGAGAGGCAGAGATCAGAGGCATCTGGTCTTCTGCAGAAGCCGGACTCCACATCAACCTGTTGGAACTCTGGGCGATCAGGTTTTTATTGAAAGCATTTCTTCTCTCTCTCAAATAGAAGGTAGTGCAGGTGCTCACGGAAAACACCATTGCCATGTGGTAATGCAACAAGCAGGGCAGGGTCGGGTCGTGGACCCTTGTCAAGAGGCTCTGTGCTTCTGGACATGGCTCAAACAACAGGGCATTTCCCTGGTGGTTCAACATCTGGTGGGCAGCCGACAATGCTCCATTCGGATGTGGCGCAAGGTCTCTTTCAGCAGTGGAGAAACTGTGGTTAGATCTGTTTGCCTCCGCAAACAATGCGCAATGTCAGCTGTATTGTGTGTTGGAGTTTCCAAGGCGGCAATCGCTCAGCGACACTTCATCTCAAGTGGAACTCAGGCCTACTGTACACCTTTCTTTCCATACCACTTCTGCCCAGAGTTCTCAAGAAGATCAAGAACGACTGGGCACAAGAAATCCTTATGGCTCTGGACTGGACACGGAGAGTCTGGTATCCAAAGCTATTGAGCATGTTCATTGAGCCTCCAATCAGACTGCCCATTTGGGAGGATATTCTGTCGCAGCAATAGGAGAGGGTTCACCACCCAAACCTGTCCAGTCTCTGCCTTCTTGTGTATAGATTGAGCGGCAGCAGTTGACAGCTTTTGACCTTTCACCCAAAGTCTGTAATGTAATTTTGACAAGCAGGTATCCCTCCACCAAAATGGTATATGCCTATTGTTGGATGAAATGTGTAGCATGGTGCACTGACAAGTCTGTTGACCCTCTCTCTGCCACTCTCTCTGAGGTTTATTATTTGAGCTGCAGGCATTGTCATCTAAGCCACCCTACCTTTCCATCTATCCGGACAAAGTGGTGCTTCACACACGGGCCTTCCTTCTTACGAAAGTGGTTATGCCCTTCCATGTAGGCCCATCCATCAACTTACCTACCTTTTACGCACCCCACATCCTTCTAAGGAAGAGCAAAGACTCCACCACCTGCACCCGAAAAGAGCATTGGCATTCTACCTTGATCGTACCAATGAGTTCTGGGTAGATGATCAACTCCTTGTTGGTTATGTGGCTGTGATGAAAGGCTGGGCAGTGCAGAAGAGAGCCATCTCCAGATGGGTCACACACTGCATTAAAATGTGTTGCTCACTGGCCAAAAGCAACCTCCTGAAGGTTTGCATGCTCATTCTACCTGTGCTAAAGCTGCTTGCGGAGTTTCAGTCTAGGACATCTGTCAGGCGGCAATGTGGACATCTCTGCACACGTCTACTAAACACTACTGCTTAGACAGCCAGATCCATAGGAACGGGCAATTTGCCCATTCAGTCCTTGTAGGAAAATGGTCCTTGTTGCCGCCCCCCCACCTACTTTTTGCCTGATATTGATGCTGACTTGACTGAGAGCGTGCTGGGATCCTGCTAACCAGGCCCCAGCACCAGTGTTCTTTCCCTAAAAATGTACCATTGTTTCCACAATTGGCACACCTCTGGCATACAGCTAAGTCCCTTGTAAAAGGTACCAGTGGTACCAAGGACCCTGCGACCAGGGAAGGTCCCTAAGGGCTGCCGCATGTGTTGTGCGCCCCTAAGGGACCCCTCACCTAACACATGCACACTGCCACTGCAGATTGTATGTGTTGGTGAGGAGAAAAAGGCAAAGTCGACATGGCATCCCTGAGGGTGCCATGCCCACAAAATACTGCCTGTGGCATAGGTAAGTCACCCCTCTAGCAGGCCTTGCAGCCCTAAGACAGGGTCCACTATACCACAGGTGAGGGCATAGCTAGATGAGCAATATGCCCCTACAGTGTCTAAGTCCATTCTTAGACATTGTAAGTGCAGTGTGGCAATATTAAGTATATGGTCTGGAAGTTTGTCAAAACTAACTCCACAGTTCCATAATGGCTACACTGAATACTGGGAAGTTTGGTATCAAACTACTCAGCACAATAAACCCCCACTGATGCCAGTGTGTGATTTATTACAAAATGCATACAGAGGGCATCTTAGAGATGCCCCCTGTATTTTACCCAATCCTTCAGTGCAGGACTGACTGGTCTATGCCAGCCTGACACAGAGAGATGAGTTTCTGACCCCACGGGGTGAAAGCCTTTGTGCTCTCTGAGGCCAGAAATAAAGCCTGCTCTGGGTTGAGGTGCTCTACACCTCCCCCCTGCAGGAACTGTAACATGTGGTGGTGAGCCTCAAAGGCTCAGGCCTTGTGTTGCAGTGCCCCAGGACACAGGGCCCTTGGTACAAGGGTTACCTCTTACAAGGGACTTAACTGTATGCCAGGGCTGTGCCAATTGTGGAAACAAAGGAACAGTTTTAGGGAAAGAACACTGGTGCTGGGGCCTGGTTAGCAGGATCCCAGCACACTTTCAGTCAACGTTTGCATCAACACTAGGCAAAAAGTTTGGAGCAACCATGCCAACAATTGCATTTTCCTACAGTCAGATTATCCTGTGATCTGTATTTATTTAACACAGTGTACTATTCATTTTGCAGAATTGTACAAAAACACGGTCTTCTAGTTTTAAAAGCGATTGGGATAAGAAATGAATCTAGTCAGTAGCTTAAGTGCACTAAGGCCCTCATTACAACCCTGGCGGTAAATGCCGCCTACCGCCGTGCTGAGGGCTGCCAACATACTGTGACCACGGCGGTATTCTGATATGGGTATTATGACCCACACTGAGAAATCCACCACTATGCAGACACCCACACAAGTCCGCCAGACCAAAGGTCAGTGATAAATTGGTGGTACCAAAACCCACACTGTTACGCCAACAGGAATACGCCCATAGTATCATGACCCTCGAATCACCGTGGCGGACTTTCAACTGCGGTAAAACATTGGCAGTACACACCGCCGCGCTCAAACTACACACACACTTACAAAACACCACCACATTGGACAATTCAAAATACACACACCTGACACACATACACACACCACACCCTCACACCAATATAAAACACACACCCACATTACCCACAACCCTTTCACTGAATACAGAGAGACACAAGCCAGGAGCACTCACTCAATCTGAGCCACAGAACACCATCGCCTATACACCATCCACGCACCTCACAGCACACACCACAACACATCACCCCACACATCCTCACACATATCACTCACACCACATCCATGGCACCCTAAAGACACCCCAGGTTTCCAGAGGAGGAGCGAAGGATCATGGTGGAGGAAATCATCCAGGTAGAGCCACAGCTATTCGGATCACAGGTGCAGCAGACGTCCATTGCTAGGAGGATGGAGCTATGGCAGAGAATCGTGGACAGGGTCAACGCCGTGGGACAGCACCCCAGAACAAGGGATGACATCAGGAAGAGGTGGAACGACCTACGGGGGAAGGTGCGTTCCGTGGTTGCAAGACACCAGGAAGCTGTACAGAGGACTGGCGGTGGACACCCAACTCCTCCCCCACAACTAACAACATGGGAGGAGCAAGTTGTGCCGATCATGAATCCTGAGGGCCTTGCAGGAGGACTGGACTTTGGTAAGTCAGATCTTTACTACTATATCTGCCATCCTACCTGCATGCCATCACAAACTCCTACCCTCACCCCTATCACTCCACCACCTCACATATATACCACTATCACAACCCACCCATCCCAAAACCAAGCCCTGTAACAACAATCCATGAACCCCATCACAGACCTGCGTGGACACCCATCACCACAGCATGCCCATTAGAGAGAATAACCTAGCCCACAAAATCACCACGCACACAAGGCAAAGCTGACAGGCCAATCACAACAATACAGGGAAACTGTAGGAAAGTACCATCTTGCCCGGCATGTTACTGAAGGAAAGTACCATCTTGCCTGGCATGTTACCCCCATTTCCACTGTGTGTATGTTTGTTTTTGCCCTTGTGTCACTGGGATCCTGCTAGGCAGGACCTCAGTGCTCATAATATATGCCCTGTATGTGTTCCCTGTGTGGTGCCTAAATGTATCACTGAGGCTCTGCTAACCAGAACCTCAGTGTTTATGCTCTCTCTGCTTTCTAAAATTGTCACTGCAGGCTAGTGACTAATTTTACCAATTCTCAATGGCACACCGGTACACCCGTATAATTCCCTTGTATATGGTACCTAGGTACTCAGGGTATTGGGGTTCCAGGAGATCCCTTTGGGCTGCAGCATTTCTTTAGGGAATTCAGGCAATTCTTACACAGGCCTGCCACCGCAGCCTGAGTGAAATAACGTCCACGTTATTTCACAGCCATTTTTCACTGCACATAAGTAACTTATAAGTCACCTATATGTCTAACCCTCACTTGGTGAAGGTTAGGTGCCAAGTTACTTAGTGTGTTGCCACCCTGGCACTAGCCAAGGTTCCCCCACATCTTTCAGGGCAAATTCCCCGAACTATGTGAGTGCGGGGACACCATTACACGCGTGCACTACTTATGTATAGCGTTACAATGGTAACTCCGAACATGGCCGTGTAACTTGTCTAAGATCATGGAATTGTCACCCCAATACCATAATGGTATCTCTAGCACAGAACCTGGGTACTGCCAAACTGCCTTTCCGGGGGTTTCCACTGCAGCTCCTGCTGCTGTCAACCCCTCAGACAGGATTCGGCCCTCCTGGGGTCTGGGCATCCCCGGCCCAGGAAGGCAGAACAAAGGATTTCCTCTGAGAGAGGGTGTTACACCCTCTCCCTTTGGAAATAGGTGTGAAGGGCTTGGGAGGAGTAGCCTCCCCCAGCCTCTGGAAATGCTTTGATGGGCACAGATGGTGCCCATCTCTACATAAGCCAGTCTTCACCGGTTCAGGGATCCCCAGCCCTGCTCTGGCGCGAAACTGGACAAAGGAAAAGGGAGAGACCACTCCCCTGACCAGTACCTCCCAGGGGAGGTGCCCAGAGCTCCTCCAGTGTGTCCCAGACCTCTGCCATCTTGGATTCAGAGGTGTTGGGGGCACACTGGACTGCTCTGAGTGGCCAGTGCCATCCGGTAATGTCAGAGACCCCCTCTGATAAGCTCCTACCTCTCTTGGTAGCCAAACCTCCTTTTCTGGCTATTTAGGGTCTATCCTCTGGGGTATTCTTCAGATAACGAATGCAAGAGCTCACCAGAGTTCCTCTGCACTTCCCTCTGTGACTTCTGCCAAGGATCGACCGTTGACTGCTCCAGGACGCCTGCAAAACCGCAACAAAGTAGCAAGATGACTAACAGCAACATTGTAGCGCCTCATCCTGCTGGCTTTCTCGACTGTTTCCTGGTGGTGCATGCTCTGAGGGCTGTCTGCCTTCACCCTGCACTGGAAGCCAAGAAGAAATCTACTGTGGGCTGACGGAATCTTCCCCCTTCTAACGCAGGCACCAAAAGACTGCATCCCCGGTCCTCTGGGTCCCCTCTCATCCTGACGAGCGTGGTCCCTGGAACACAGGAGCTATCTCCAAGTTGCCCCCACAGTCCAGTGATCCTTCAGTCCAAGTTTGGTGGAGGTAAGTCCTTGCCTCCCCACACTAGACTGCAAACCTGTGTATTGCGTGTTTTGCAGCTGCTCCGGCTTCTGTGCACTTCTCCAAGGATTCCTTTGTGCACAGCCTAGCCTGGGTCCCCAGCACTCCATCCTGCAGTGCTCGACCATCTGAGTTGGACTCAGACGTCGTGGGACCCCCCTTTTGTGACTCCGGTTACACCAATCTTTTAAGTGCCTGCTCTGGTACTTCTGCGGGTGTTGCCTGCTTCTGTAGGAGCTCTCTGATTTGCTGAGCGCCCCCTCTGTCTCCTCCTCCAAGGGGCGACATCCTGGTCCTTCCTGGTACCCAGCAGCACCCAAAAACCTCTACTGCAACCCTTGCAGCTAGTAAGGCTTGTTTGTGGTATTTCTGTGTGGAAACACTTCTGCAACATCCAGCACGCCGTGGGACATCTTTCATCCAAAGGAGAAGTTCCTAGCCCTTTTCGTTGTTGCAGAATCTTTGGCTTCTTCCACCCAGAGGCAGCCATTTTGCACCTTCATCCGGGGTTTCCTGGCCCCCCCGGACACTATCGCAACTCTTGGACTTGGTCCCCTTGCCTTGCAGGTCCTCAAGTCCAGGAATCCATCTTAAGTGTTTTGCTGGTGCTTGTGGTTCTTGCAGAATCCCCCTATCACGACTATTGTGTCTTTCTGGGGTAGTAGGGTAACTTTACTCCTACTTTTCAGGGTCTTGGGGTGGGGTATTTTGGACACCCTTATTGTTTTCTTACAGTCCCAGCGACCCTCTACAATCTCCCATAGGTCTGGGGTCCATTCGTGATTCGCATTCCACTTTTGGAGTATATGGTTTGTGTTGTCCCTAGACCTATGTCTACCTATTGCATCCTATTGTGATCCTACATTGTTTGCACTACTTTTCTTACTGTTACTTACCTGTTTTGGGTTTGTGTACTTATAACTTGTGTATATTACTTATGTCCTAAGTGAGGGTATTCTCTGAGATACTTTTGGCATATTGTTATAAAAATAATAGTAACTCTGAGTATTGTGTTTTCTTATGATATTGTGCTATCTGATATAAGTGGTATAGTAGGAGCTTTGAATGTCTCCTAGTTCAGTCTAAGCTGCTTTGCCATAGCTACCTTCTATCAGCCTAAGCTGCTAGAAACACCTTTATTCTACTAATAAGCGATAACTGGACCTGGCAAAGGGTGTAAATACCACAAGGTATTCACTATAAGCCAGGCCAGCCTCCTACAGTTAGCCCCATTTTTACTGTATGCATGTTTGTTTTTGTGTATGTGTCACTGGGATCCTGCTAGCCAAGGCCCTAGTGCTCATAAAGTATGCCCTGTATGTGTTCCCTGTGTGGTGCCTAACTGTATCACTGAGGCTCTGCTAACAAGAACCTTAGTGTTTAAGCTCTCTCTGCTTTTAAAATTGTCACTGCAGGCTAGTGACTAATTTTACCAATTCTTATTGGCACAATGGAACACCCTTATAATTCCCTAGTATATGGTACCTAGGTACCCTGGGTATTGGGGTTCCAGGGGATCCCTATTGGCTGCAGCATTTCTTTTGCCACCCATAGGGAGCTCAGACAATTCTTACACATGGACTGCCACTGCAGCCTGAGTGAAATAATGTCCACGTTATTTCACAGCCATTATACACTGCACTTAAGTAACTTATAAGTCACCTATATGTCTAACCTTCACTTAGTGAAGGTTAGGTGCAAAGTTATTTAGTGTGATGGCATCCTGGCACTAGCCAAGGTGCCCCCACATTGTTCAGGGCAATTTCCCTAGGCTTTGTGAGTGCGGGGACACCATTACACGCGTGCACTACATATAGGTCAATACCTATATGTAGCATCACCATGGTAACTCCGAACATGGCCATGTAACATGTCTAGGATCGTGGAATTGTCACCCCAATACCATTCTGGTATTGGGGGAACAATTCCATGCATCTCCGGGTCTCCAGCATAGAGCCCGGGTACTGCCAAACTAACTTTCCGGGGTTTTCTCTGCAGCTACTGCTGCTGCCAACCCACAGACAGGTTTCTGCCCCCCCTAGGGCCTGGGCAGCCCAGTCCCAGGAAGGCAGAACAAAGGATTTCCTTAGAGAGAGGGTGTTACACCCTCTCCCTTTGGAAATAGGTGTGAAGGGCCTGAGAGGAGTAGCCTCCCCTGGCCTCTGGGAATGCTTTGAAGGGCACAGATGGTGCCCTCCTTGCATAAGCCAGTCTACACCGGTTCAGGGATCACCCCAGCCCTGCTCTGGAGCGAAACTGGACAAAGGAAAGGGGAGTGACCACTCCAATGACCAGCACCTCCCAGGGGAGGTGCCCAGAGCTCCCCCAGTGTGTCCCAGACCTCTGCCATCTTGGATGCAGAGATGTGAGGGCATAATGGACAGCTCTGAGTGGCCAGTGCCAGCAGGTGACGTCAGAGACCCCTCCTGATAGGTGCTTACCTTTCTCTGTAGTCAATCCTCCTCTGAGAGCTATTTAGGGTCTCTCCTGTGGGTATCTCACCAGATAACGAATGCAAGAGCTCACCAGAGTTGCTCTGCACTTCCCTGTTCGACTTCTGCCAAGGATCGACCGCTGACTGCTCCAGGACGCCTGCAAAACCGCAACAAAGTAGCAAGAAGACTACCAGCAACACTGTAGCGCCTTATCCTGCTGGCTTTCTCAACTGTTTCCTGGTGATGCATGCTCTGAGGGCTGTCTGCCTTCACCCTGCACTGGAAGCCAAGAAGAAATCTCCCGTGGGTTGACGGAATCTTCCCCCTGCCAACGCAGGCACCAAACTTCACTGGTCCTCTGGGTCCCCTCTCATCTTGACGAGCATGGGCCCTGGAACACAGGAGCCGGGTCCAAGTGTCCCCGACAGTCCAGTGGCCCTTCTGTCCAAATTTGGTGGAGGTAAGTCCTTGCCTCCCCACGCCAGACAGTAATCTTGAGTATTGCGTGAACTGCAGCTGCTAGGGCTTCTGTGCATTTTTGCAAGACTTCCTTTGTGCACACCCTGGTCCAGGTCCACAGCACTCCGTCCTGCATTGCCCAACCCGCTGAGTTGGACTCCGACTTCGTGGTACCCTCTTTTGTTGTGCTGAGTCGACCGTCGTGCTCAGATCTTCTGAACGCCTGCTCAGGTGCTTCTGCGGGTGCTGCCTGCTTCTGCATGGGCTCTCTGTGTTGCTGAGCGCCCCCTCAGTCTCCTCCTCCAAGGGGCAATCTCCTGGTCCTTCCTGGGCCCTGGCAGCACCCAAAACCTTCATCCGCTACTCTTGCAGCTAGCAAGGCCTGTTTGTCGTCCTTCTGCATGGAAACAACTCTGCATCATCCAGCATGCCGTGGGACAGTTTCTGACCAAAGAAGTTGTTCCTGGCACCTTCTGTTGTTGCAGAATCTTTGGCTTCTTCCACCCGGAGGCAGCCCTTTTGCACCTTCATCTGGGGTTTAGTGGGCTCCTGCCCCCTTCGGACACTTGCGTGACTCTTGGACTCGGTCCCCTTCCTTTACAGGTCCTCAGGTCCAGGAATCCGTCTTCAGTGCTTTGCAGTCAGTTGTTGTCCTTGCAGAATCCCCTATCTCGACTTTACTGTCTTTCTGGGGTAATAGGGTAAATTTTCTCCTACTTTTCAGGGTCTTGGGGTGGGGTATCTTGGACACCCTTAGTGTTTTCTTACACTCCCAGCAACCCTGTACACACTACACTAGGCCTGGGGTCCATTCGTGGTTCGCATTCCACTTTTGGAGTATATGGTTTGTGTTGCCCCTAGGCCTGTTGTCTCCTATTGCATTTTATTGTGTCCTACAGTGTTTGCACTACTTTTCTAACTGTTTACTTACCTGATTTTGGTTGTGTGTGTATATTTCTTACCTCCTAAGGGAGTATATCCTCTGAGATACTTTTGGCATATTGTCACTAAAATAAAGTACCTTTATTTCTAGTAACTCTGAGTATTGTGTTTTCTTATGATATAGTGGTAAGTGATATAAGTGGTATAGTAGGAGCTTTGCATGTCTCCTAGTTCAGCCTAAGTTGCTCTGCTATAGCTACCTCTATCAGCCTAAGCTGCTAGAACACCTCTAATCTACTAATAAGGGATAACTGGACCTGGCACAAGGTGCAAGTACCACAAGGTACCCACTATAAGCCAGGCCATCCTCCTACAGAAACACACCCATGCACAAGATGGCACACGCAGATACAATAACGCTTCATTTTCATCCCCACAGGACCCCTACTCAACGTCACCAGAGAGGAGTTGCCACCAACATCCAGTCCCCTCCCGAGGAGGCCCACAGTGATGACAGCAGCTCTGCACGCCTGGATCACGATGACCAACCTGGCCCATCAGGGACCTCTGGACAGTTGGTTACCCTGCCACAGTCCCAATCCACCACAGAGCCTCCTCCTCAGGAAACACCAGCACAGCACCCACCCAGAGAGCCCATGCCACTGTCCCCAAGACACATCAATCAGCAGTGTGTCCACCACTACAATGACCCCAGGCAACCCCACAAACACAGGACAATCAGGGACCTGGGGTCAGTGGCAGTGGGCACACGGTTCAGGCGACAGTGGCACAGGAAAACAGGGGAACTGTGAGGACTGCTGTGCGACAGGGGGAGGACAGGCCCAGGGAACCCACTCTCCACGATGCACTCACCAACATCCTGGGAGCATACCACCTTTCCCAGGAGACCATGGGCCCGATACTGTACAAGTTGCAGGAGACCCAGCGGCTGCAGGAGGGACAGTACCTGGGGATCAGGGAGGACCTCAAAAACATCTACACCATCCTTGTCACCATTGCAGGGGTGCTGGCTCACATAGGCAAGACCATGAGGGAGGCAGTGGCACAACAACAGGCCCCGGACTCTAGGCACACCGAAGAACAGCCCACCACCTCTGCCAGCGCTAGTGGACAGGAGGCCCTGCCACAGGACCAATAGGCCACCAGCACCCCACCCCCCGCAGAAGTAGAACCACCCTGCAAACGGTCCCTGTGATCCAGGCAGAAGCCAGAGAACATTGCCAAGACCCCAGCCAGGAAATAGGACTCTCCTGATTGTCACCCTTCTGTCCCACTCTGTCACCCTGTCCACCTTGAACTGCCATTACTCCCCTTCCTATGCCTCATTGGACAATGCACCTGTGATACCAAGAGACTGGACTCTAACTGGACATTCCTCCACCATCACCCCAGCCCATTGCACATCCCCCCTCTACGTATGAGTACTTAAATAAACACCCTTGGAACAAATACAAATCTTGAGTCTGTCAAATAATTGAAATATATATTAGTACAAAAGTCTGAAAACATTGCAATTCATATGTACAGTAATATATACATATATACATTGGTATGACCTTTTGTGGGCAGATGTAAACATACAAGAAGCCAGAGTGGGGCACAGAGATCTGAAAATAGAGATGCCAAAGAGAACAGTAAGTAGCCATAAACATAGTGAAATCAGGCTGCCATGTACAATGTCCAACAGAAAACTGAAATGTAAAGTGGAGTTACAGTGTCTTACCTGTGTCTCACTGGAAGAACTGCTGTATTATATTACTTCTGTTGTCCACATCTTCTCCCTCTGCCTCCTCTTCCACACTGTCCAGAGGCTCCACCGCTGCCACAAGACCATCTCCAGGCTCATCCTCCTGCAGAAAAGGCACCTGGCGTCTCAAGGCCAGGTTGTGCAACATGCAACGATGATCTGGCACACCTTCTTGGGTGAGTAGTACAGGGATCCACCTGTCAGATGGAGGTACCCGAACCTGGCCTTCAGGAGGCTGAAGGTTCTTTCAACTATCCTCCTTGTTTGCCCATGTGCCTCATTGTAATGTACCTCTGCCCTTGTCCTGGCATTCCTTACTGGGGTCAGTAGCCATGAGAGGTTGGGGTAACCAGAGTCACCTGCAAATATCGAGGGATACCTGTTAGACACACACTAACCCTTAGGGACAACCCTATACCCAGACACCAACTTATACAGGGTGGGGACCATGGGCTCACCTATTAGCCACATCCGGTGCATCTGGAGTTGGCCCAACATATATGGGATGCTGCTGTTCCTCAAGATGAAGGCATCATGCACAGAGCCAGGATACTTGGCATTCACATGGGAGATGTACTGGTCCGCCAAACACACCATTGGCACCTTCATAGAGTGATAGCTTTTTATATTCCTGAACACTTGTTCATTTTTCCTGGGTGGCTGGGGGGGGGGGGGACAACAAATGCCACATGTGTACTATCAATGGCACCAATGATGTTGGGGATATGTCCCAGGGCATAAAAGTCAGCTTTCACTATGGCCAAATCCTCCACCTGGGGGAATACGATGTAGCTGATCATGTGTTTCAGCAGGGCAGATAACACTCTGGTCAACATGTTAGAGAACATTGGCTGAGACATCCATGATGCCATGGCCACTGTCGTTTGGAAGGAACCTCTTGCCAGGCAATGGAGCAGTGACAGGACCTGCACTAGAGGAGAGATACCTGTGGGCTGGCAGATAGTTGAAATCAGGTCTGGCTCCAATTGGGCACACAGTTCTTGTTTGATTGTGCTCCGATCAAGTCTGTATGTTAGTATAATGTGTCTGTCCTCCATTGTCGCAAGGTCCACTCGGGGTCTGTGCACCGGAGGATGTCGCCATCTCATATTCATCTTCAGCGGTTGAAGCCTATTGTGGAAAACGGTAAGCAGAGGGTCATATTCACACATCAATTGAAATAATGATGCATCTTTTCCTTTACAGAACCTGTATGTGAATCCGAGAGTCAGTTGCTGTGCCAATGTCTGCTGTAACGCAGTTAGGTGCCATGGCCTGTGCCCCCCTGAAATGGCGGCTGCCTGACCTGTGAGGAGGGACAAGTGGAAATGAGGTAATTCCGCTGGCATTGTGCGCCGTTGCGGTAGGCGGTCGATGACCGCCGCACAACTACACATTGGTTATCATTGGGCCCTATGGGTTCCAGGAGCCAATGGCGATGTACGCCGGTGGTGACGGTACGCACCACCACGTACCTGACCAACATTTTCTAGCTATTGCTACCTAACCTCCAACAGGAGATGACCTACACTGCAAGTGCTGCTGTGACATGTGTCTGGAAGCGACAATGGCTCATGTGTCTGGGGAAAGGGCCCCTGCCTTCACTGAGGAGGAGTTAGAGAAACTGGTGGATGGGGTCCTACCCCAGTACACATTACTCTACGGTCCTCCAGACAAACAGGTAAGTACACTGTGAGCATGATGCATGGGCCATGAATGTATGGATTGCTGTGTGTGTAAGCCACATGTAGGGGGGGCTGAGGCATCCTGGCCAGAGTGCTGCATGTATGATGGTCAATGTATATGCATCAGAGGATGGGAGGGGTCTGGTGGGCCATGAGTGTGACGGTCTAGATGGTTAATTAATTCCCTTTTCTGCTGTCTTTTACATGCAGGTCAGCGCCCATCAGAAAAAGGGTATTTGGCGTGCCATCGCCAAGGTGGTGCGCCCCTGGGGGTCTTTGACAGGCGGAGCACCCACTGTCGCAAGCGGTGGGAGGACCTGTGCCACTGGGCAAGGAAGACGGCGGAGGCCCAGCTGGGGCTGGCCTCCCAACGAGGAAGGGGTGCCCGTCGTACCCTGACCCCCCTGATGTTCCACATCCTGGCGGTGGCCTATCTGGAGTTGGATGGGCGCTTGAAGGCGTCACAGCAGCCACAAGGGGGTGAGTACAGATTCAGAATCATGACTGTGCGTGTGTTAAGGTTTACCTGGATGGGGGATATCGGCTGTGGGTGCCCCTAGGCCAGGGCGAACATGGCAGGGTAGGTCCTTTGTTGGGCAGGCTTTGAAGCACTCCAACCCCAATACTGTTAGTGGGCATCTACTACTGGGCAGGGTCCTGTGGGTTTCAGGTGTGCAGCTAATGGCGTTAGGCATTGTACCCCATGGGCTGGTGACTATCTTAGTAACTGGTAGTGCATGACCTAGTGCATAGGGCTGCTCAATGTGTGTTGTGTACGCCAACAGTAGTGGTGTTGCTGGCATTGACCAAGTGTATCCTCTGTCTCTCCCCCCCTTTTTTGTTTTGTCACCCTGTCCTTGTGTGCATTAGCATCATCTGGTGGAGGAGCAGAGGCACGAGCAACGGAGGAAGCTGCATCCCACATGTGCCTGGAGGCCGAATCCACCGACGGTGAGGGCACCAGTGGGACGGAGGGCGAGGGGAGCACCACGACGGGGACAGGAGGGGAGACCACTGACAGCGACTCCTCCTCCGATGGAAGCTCCCTGGCGGTAGCTGGCACCCCTGTGCCCACCCCAACAACAGGTACAGCCGCCACCCCCCCCTACCAGCACCGCCCTCCCAGCAGCCCCTCAGCGTGTTTCCCGTGCCTACTCACCCAGGAGGGTGGGCATCTCCTTCGCCCCAAGCACCTCAGGCCCTACCCCAGTCAGCCCTGCTGCCCTCAGTGAGGAGGCTATTGACCTCCTGAGATCCCTCACTGTTGGGCAGTCAACCATTCTGAATGCCATCCAGGGTGTTGAGAGGCATTTGCAACAAGCAAATGCATACCCGGAGGGCATTCACTCTGGCAAGGCGGCCCAACAGAGAGCATTTCACGCTCTGGCCTTCACACTGATGGCAGCCATTGTCCCTGTATCCAGCCTCCCCCCTCCAACTTCCTCTACCCAGTCCCAATCCCCTCAACCCCAGCCTATCCCAAGCACACCTTCAGACCAGCATTCACCCAAATCAACACGCAAAAGTGGCTCAGGCAAACACAAGCACAATACTTCATCTCGCAGGCACTTACACAGGCACCATCCCCATGCAGAAACACTAACATCCACTGCCTCCACTGTGTCCCCCTTCTCCTCATCATCCACCTCCCTCCCAATAGCGTCTCCACTCACACCTGCATGCAATATATCCTCATCCACTACCTCCATCACCAGCGCGCCCATCACAACACACCCCTCACTGGCAGACACCACCCCCACATCCATGCACACGTCCCCTGTGTCCTCTCCCAGTGTGTCTGTAACCCCTCCTCTCAAAGTATACAAACGCAAGCACCCACCCACCCAACAGCCATCCACCTCTTAACAGCATCCAACCCATCCACCTGCACCCAAACTCAGCAGATAGACACCTCCTACAACCACTCCCTCTACCTCCACTCCCAAACCCTCTCTCTCTTCCTGCCCCAGTGTCCGTAAGAAGCTTTTCCTCGCAAACATTGACCTCTTACTTACCCCTCCCCCCGTCCTTCCCCAGGGTGGCCAGAATCCAGCCCAGCACCTCAGCCATCAAGTCGTCGTCCGCTGTGGTTCCTGCAGCCATCGGAGGCTCAAAGGGGGCACCCGTCAGCCGGGCCAGTGTGCCACCAACCCCTGCCAAGGCCAAAGTCATCCCGCCACCTGGCAAAGTGAAGAAGGGGGACAACATCCAGCAAGGGGAGGGAGCCACAACCACCCAGCAACGCCACCTCAAAGACTCCAGCTGCCAGATCCAAGGTCACACCACCATCTGGCAAGGTGAGTAAGGGGCAGAAAACACTAGGCAAGGTACTTCAGCCGTCCGAGGCTGCAGGTGAAGGCCTGGTGGCTACCAGCACAACCACTAGCACCGCCAGTGGCACAACCACTAGCACAGCCAGCACCACCAGCAGCCCCTCCGCAAGCACCGCCACCTGCATCGCCCCAAGCACCACTACTGTCAGCAGCCCCTGTGGGCAGCCGTCCAAGGCTGCAGGAGAAGGGCTGGAGCCTCCCTCCACCACTGGCAGCACCGCCACCTGCACCACAGCCAGCACCGCCACCTGCACCATCACAAGCACTGCCACCTGCACCACTGACATTAACACCACTACCAGCAGCAGCCCAGTGGGCAGCCGTCTGAGGCTGCAGGAGAAGGGCTGGAGCCTCCCTCCGCCACTGGCAGCACCCCCACCAACACCGGCACTACCACCAGTTTGCAGCCGTAGCCGCTGCCGGATGGAGTCTAGCCCTGCCCCCATGGACTATCATGCAACCTGGTCCCTGCAAATCTTGTGCCTCAGACACCCAGGTGAGGTACTGTGAACTGCCACGCCCCAAGTGTTGCATCACTGGGCACAAAGCCCCCTCCAGAACCAGTGGAGAATGGCATCCACTCACCCTATCCTTGCAGGATAAAGCAGACTGGGCACAAAGCACCCTCCAGAACCAGTGAAGAAAGGCATCCGCTCACCCTATCCATGGCAGGATGAAGCAGACTGGGCACAAAGCCCCCACCAGAACCAGTGGAGAAAGGCATCCACTCACCCTATGCTTGGCAGGATGAAGCAGACTGGGCACCAAGCCCCCTCCAGAACTAGTGTAAGAAGCCACCCACTTGAGAGGCTGTGGCTTTGCACTCCCCAGGACCAAGCAGTGGGCAAACCAACGACTTGAGAGACTGTGGCTTTGCACTCCCCAGGACCAAGCAGTGGGCAAACCAACCACTTGAGTGAGTGTGGCTTTGCACTCCCCAGGACCAGGCAGTGGGCAAACCACCCACTTGAGAGACTGTGGCTTTGCACTCCCCAGGACCAAGCAGTGGGCAAACCACCCACTAGAGAGACTGTGTCTGTACATTTCCCAGGACCAAGCAGTGGGCAAACCACCCACTAAAGAGACTGTGGCTTTGCAGTCCCCAGGACCAAGCAGTGGGCAATCCACCCACTAGAGAGACTGTGGCTTTGCACTCCCCAGAGCATTGCTGTGGGCATGGAACCACTCCAGGAGCAGTGGCGTTATTCCATCTTCCGGCTGAGGTGCCCCCCCCCTTCCCCGTCCCCCTGGGGTGCCTGTGTGTTTTCGACCAGATGCCCCTGCAGTGTTCTCTCCTTATTGAGGCAGGATTCAAGTGTGGGCTTGGCCTATGAGTTTTAGCCCAGTGGCCCATGGACTTTTTGAGTGGACAATGTACCGCCTTATGTACATATTGTATATTTTTGTAAACACTGTTTTAAAAATTAATACATATATTTGACTCTATTCCTTTTGTCCTTGCGTCGTTGTAGGGGGTTTTGGGATGTAAATGTAATGTTGCATGTGTTTGTGTGTATGGGGTTATGGGTGAGGGTGGGGGTGGGGGTGGGGGTGGGAGTGTGGTGTGTTGTGTGTGTGTGTCACTCTTTTTCCTCCCTCCTCCCCTGTGTACTAGGTGCAGTACTCAATGTGGTCGTCGCCACCACCACCGTTTGTGCTCCTGGTAGATGAGGTAGATCAGCATGGGGGGACATGCAGCTCGGGCTCCCAGGCATCCTGGTTCTTCGTTGAGTGTCGAACGGTGAGTGGTTCACCTTCTGGGTACTGTTTCTGCCGTGCTTTTGATGGCATTGGTACCACCCCGGAAAAGCTGGTGGATGGGCGGGTTGTGATGGGGTGGGCGGTACATTGACTTCTGCCTGTCTGTTGGCAGTTACCGCCGCAGTGTTTGTTGCTACTGCTGAGGTGGTCGGAGTGTTGAAGTGGCTCTACGTGTTGGCGGTTTTCGCTGTGGTCATGATCCCATTTTTTTTACCACCAGCCTGTTGGCGGTATTACTGACGCTTTAACACCGACTGCCAGGGTTGTAATGAGGGCCTAAGTGTGACAGGAAGCCTCGGTTCAAATCCAAGATTTCCTGCATGACTAAATTGTGTGATCTAAGTCGTATCAATTTACTTTGTGTGCAATTTAGCTGATAGTGAAATTTGAGAGCACTTTTAAGTAATCAGTTTAAGATGGACTGTGTACAAAAACTCACTTTTATGTTTTATTATGTTATGTTATGGGAATTTGTTGAGCGCTTGGCTACCCGAAGGCCTCCCAGCGCTGAATACGGACCTTCAGGATATAACCTGAAAGTTATGCTCTGAATAACTAGGTTTTAAGCAGTCGCCGAAAGGGAAGCTCGTAGCTGGTCAGCCGAAGGCTGAGAGGCAGAGAATTCCATAATTTACTTCCTAAATAGGCCATAGAACGTCCACCCCATCTGGCTTTTTTTTTTTTTTACAACTGGAAGTCTAGCTAATGCAACCGACGAAGATCTAAGCTGCCTAGAAGGCATATAGAAAGAAGCTAATGACCTTAACAAAGAAGGACCTCTGTTGTGTAGGGACATGTGAATATAGCTCAGAGCTTTGAACTTTATGGGCTGTGGCACAGGAAGCCAGTGAAGAGAGGAGATAGCCTCTTTGGCAGAAATGTGTCTAGGTATGTCCAGAAGGAGCTGAGCAGAGGCATTCTGAACCACCTGCAGTCTTCTACTCACGTATTTTGGGGAGCCAAGGTACAGTGCATTACCATAGTCAAGCTGGGGGATAAGGGCCTGAACAATAAGTCTTTTGGCTGTAAATGGCAGAATTTTGAAGACTTTCCTCAGAAACCTAAGCAGACTGAAACAGCTTGCAGAGATCTTTTTTACATGGTAATCCATTGTGAGCAGAGGGTCCAGACAGACTCCTAGCCTCTTGATATTCTCTTTAGGAGGAGGCAGATTCCTTATGGGGTCCAGGATAGAAGGATGGAGCCCCAAACGGGGTGATGCTCCAATACCATTATTTCAGTTTTGTCTTTGTTTAGCTTGAGTTTGCATTCCAACATCCATCCAGTCACTGCCTGTAGGAACGGCATGAGTGCTGAGCAATCAGTGCTGTGATTAGTTGTATGCAGACGACACTCAGCTGGTAGTCTCATTTCAACACTATTGAGAGACCATAAGATTTCACGATCTCTGCCAGTGGGGACATATAGATATTGAACAATGTGGGGCTGAGGGAGGAACCCTGGGGTACCCCACAGCTGATCGATAGGCGATTAGATAGAAAAGACCGGTCCAGTACCTGAAAGGTCCTCCCCTCCACAAAGGAGGAGAGCCATCCCAGGGCACTGCCCGTAGTTCTGACCTCTGCCATTCACAGAAGTAGTATGCCATGATCGACTGTGTCAAGAAGGATGAGGGCCGACACACCACCTTGGTCAACACACCTTTTGGCTTCTTCTGTGACCGCTATCAGTGCTGAGTCTGTGCTGTGTAGCGGTCTAAAGCCCATTTGGGTGATATGGGGGATATTGTTATCTTCAAGGAAGCCTGAAAGTTGGACATTGACATGCTTTTCTATTATTTTAGACACTGCTGGCAGCAGGTAGATAGGCCTGTAGGTATTTAGGAGGGCTGCGTCAAGGTGTGGCTTTCTCAGCAGAGGCTTAACTATGGCATGTTTCCACTGATCCAGAACAAAACTCCCATTAAAAAAGGAGTTGAGAAGATCGATAAGTACCGGAACTATAACAGAGACACCCAGGAGAAAGAACATGAATGGGGGCTGGATCGAGGGGGGAGCCTGATTTCAGCACAGCTAAAAAGTTAGGGAAGAGAAACGTGAAAAGGAATTGCTTTGTGATATGTGCTGACTTCTAGGGTTGGAAGAGTGATATAAATTTCCAGAAAAAAACAAGTAAATGTCTGATATCTTTCGTGGTAAGAACAGCACTAAATTGCTACTATGTTCTTGAGAGGCGTCCAAGAGCTCACTGTGTGTGTTAGGCTGCACAACTTCTGAGTATTTGAAAGAGCTCCTCAATTTTTGACATGTAATAAGTAGCCTGGGCTAACTTAATTTCCGAATGGAAATGTCTGATTATGTTCCTGTATTCCCCTTTAAAGAGGCATCATAAGATTTTCTCCATCTCCTTTCCAGATGCTTACATTCTTTTTTTAATAGGAGGAGGTGAGGGGTAAACCAAGGAGCACCTTTGTTACGTCAGCCCCCCTGCTTTAGTCGAGTAAGGGAGTACTACATCTAACGTATTAGTATTCCAGCCATTAAATGTCTTTGAGAAACCGGCAGTATGGTCAGTGAAGGTTGGTTTAAGCTTTTCAAAGGCGCTAGTCCAATCGCTTGCCTTAAGCTTGTGCCAGCTACGATAAGCTTGCGTTGCGATAGGAGGGGTCTACAGGTAACAGAAGTAGAGAGGTTAAGTATTATTAGAGAATGATCAGACCAGACCAAAGGAAGAGGGGGCACGGAAGTTAAACCAGATGTGTTATTAAAGACCAGATCAATGGTGTGGCCTTTGGCGTGTGTAGGACCACCAACAACTTGGACCAGATCCAGAGCAGCTAGATCACGGAGAAGGGATTTAGCAGCTGGATTGTCCGTGTCCTGCCTGAATATTAAAGTCACCAAGTAGCGTAAAGTTTTTTTCTTTTTACAAATTAGATCTGAAATATGGTCAGGAAGAGATTGTATGAAAACATCGGAGGGACCTGGAGGCCGATATATCAGCACCCCTGAAAATGTATTGTGGGGGTTTAGGGTGAAGGAAAAGGACATGCTCTCACATTTGGGCAGCGATAGAGGCTGAGAGGTAAGTTTTATTGATTTCTTAAAGATAATAGCAATTCCTCCTCTTCTGGCGGTGCTTCTGTCGAGCCTTTTTATCAAATAGCCCTGGGGGTATGCCAAGACCACATCTGGAGATGATCCCTCATGAAGACATCTCTCTGTCAGGAACAGGGCTATCAGTGAGAGTTCGCTCAGGAGAAGGCAGATGTCAAGTTTATGTGCTGCCAGTGACCAACAATTAGCCAGGAGGAATAGACTAGTCGATTTATCAAGAGCCAGTGGCATTGTCCTAGGATCAGGCTGGGGGGACCAGTGACAGTTCCCACATGACCATAATGGATTTATAAGGTCAGAATAGTGTTGGCATGTTTCCTCACGAATACGTCTAAGGGAAAGTAAGAAATTAGTAGAATAAGTAGATACCTGTCCTTTAATTGGACCAGAAATTCTGGCCCCTGGGCCCGTACTGGTGCGGACGGGTGCAGACCGGCTTACCTTAGGCACGCCAGTGGCGTGCCTGCTGCACGCGCCCGCTGCATCGTGCCCCTTTTATGGGGACTGAAAAGCAGGAGGGCCAACTCTAGCGCTAACCAGAATGGCGGCTCTAAAAAGGACCCAGGGCAGAAAAAAGATGTCCTAACGGACGCTTAGAGGGAGGAGCGGCTACAGGGACAGTATACCGCAGAAGAATGACAGGTAGGGAGGAGGGCTGAGAACAATGTGACCCGTAACAAATGGGGATGGCAAACCTCACTGATGCTTTATACAGCTAATAACTGCCTGAAGCCTCTAAACATGGACCTAAGGGGGTCAGGGGTGGAAAGATATTGCAGCAGTCGAGTTGAACACAATAATTAAAAACGATATGAAACTTAAAATACCACAAGTATGAAAAAGTGCCTTGCAGCCTTAATCTAAAAGTCCACTTCGTGTCTGCTGCATCGCGCCTCTTTTATGGGGACTGAAAAGCAGGAGGGCCAACTAAAGCGCTAACCAAAATGCCGGCTTTAGAAATGACCCGGGCAGAAAAAAGATGTCATCCTAATGGACGCTTAGCTCCTTAGACAGAGGAGCAGCTACAGGGGCAGGATACACCATAGAAGAATGACAGGTAGGGAGGGGGGCTGAGAACAACGTGACCCGTAACAGATCAGGATGGCAAACCCCACTGATGCTGAACACAGCTAATAACTACCTGAGACCACTAAACACGGACCTAAGGGGGTCAGGGGTGAAAAGTTATTGCAACATTTAAGTTGAACACAATAATTAAAAATACAGATTAAAAACGATATGAAAGCTAAAATGTTCCACCATACATAACAATAATTGGCCTTGATGTAAGGGACACCAGATAATTGGTTCACTTTGGTCACTTCTGGTATTGTAAAGAGGGAGGGTTAAGGAATGTTTTAAAGTTCATGTTTACAAACGTTCACTTCAAACAAATGTCAATGCAAGGTTGTGATGTAATGTACTAAATTGTAACACTACTGTATGTTTTTTAAAGATTTTATTGTTGTATGCCAAAAAAAGGTTACATTGTGTGATGGTAGCCTGGTATGTAGTAAAAGATTCCATTGTACATTTATGGAAGCACAGTGATGGGCTGCATACATTTATGAAGAGTTAGCACACAATTTAGAATTTTCTGTGTAACAAACTGACCCATAATAAACTGTCCATCCCCTCCTCCTGCCCATTCACCGCTGTCTTAACTATCAGTGTAGGGAAGCAGAGCAATGAACCCTCTGGTGCTTAAAAGAAAGTGTTCTAGTGGGGAAATCCACCAGTGTGTCTAAGATAGGTGCTTTCAAACCACTGCCTTGTCTAGTTGCCTGAATTTGGCAAGAACAGCTAGTATAGAGAAACCAAGAGTGTATGTGTCGGAGGTGGATTACAGAGGGAGTGTATCATCCTTGGTGCAGTCTTTAAAGCCCTCCACCAAAATATCCCACTTCTAAGCAATAAAATATTTTCTCAGACCACTCGTTCCTCCCTGTGTAACAGGGTGCTCTCAGATCGAAACCAAGTGACAAGACCCTGGTCCAGCATACGATAGTCAGAGGAAGTGAATCCTTCCAGTGCAGTCCAATATTGCGTTTTGCTAGAAGAGGAGCAAGGTTGAGGAATTTGGTGGAGGCTTTTTCGAACTTAGGGTGGGGAAATATTCCCAATAGGACCATTTCTGGAGAATTCGTTAGTACACAGCCTATCATGGTTGACAGCACCTCAAGCACTCTCTATGAAAGGAGTGTGGGGCAAAACCAAAGCATATGAAGCAAATTGGCATCTAATTCCATACAGCAAGGACAAATGCAGCTGCATCTCCCTGGTATATTTTGGGATTTTGGGCAGTTGTAAGGTAGGTTCAGTTCAGAATATCAAACTGAATATACTTAAAACGGGAGCCACAGGATACTTGATGGGGATATTCCAATATTTTAGCACAGTCTGAATGGTGCAGAGATTTGGCCATGTCAGTCTCCCAGTTAGCATGGAGAGAAGTCTTGCAGTGGTCCCAATGTTGCAGGAATGCTCTGTACACCCATCTTACCAGTTATCTGTCAGTCCCTATTGTGTAGAGCATCTGACACACCTCATGTTTAGTTTAGTTTTAGTTTTTATGCATTTATAGAGCGCGTAACTACCCTAGGGCATCCCAGCGCTGAAGGTACAGGAAAGTTCTTGAAGAAAGCAGGAAGGACAGGTTAGCGACTGAAGAGAATGGTTTTCAACTTCTTCCTAAAAAGAGATTCAGAAGACTCATGTGGAGTTTATGCTAGTTGGCGGACATGAAATAGGGCATTTAATGATTGTTTAAGGTGTTCATATGTCAGAAATTGATCCAGATGAAGATTGTAGTCCACTGTAAGGTTCTGGAAATCTTGTAGTTCGCTGTCAACAAACAAGTTCCGTAATTTCAAAAGGCCTGTAGCATGCTACTGACAGAGTTGCTGTGAGTAAACCCACCCTGTGTTAGTGGGGAGGCCTAGGAAAGGTAGTGCAGAACTGTAGGGTTTCTTCATGTTACTGAGTTTACAGGTTCTAGTAAGGTAAGAGAAGGCCATGTGGAATAACCTTGGGTTGTGTAGAATGGTCAGAAGAAACAATGATTAGTGCGGTAAGCCCACCTTAAAGTCTTTATGGCTAAGCCCCACCTCCTGAGAGGTTTGACCAAACAGCCAACAAGCAACCCATTGGAGCTGTGCACCTAAATAATAGCGTTCTACGTCCAGAAGGGCTAATCCATCCAGTCACAAGAGGCTTTGGAGTGGAATGAGCTAACTGGCGGCACCCCGGCCCCCAAATCAGAGGTGGGGCATGTCTGAAGAAACAACGAGGGATAAGCATGGGAAGATTTGCAAAATAATACTATAACCGAGATAGCACCACCATCTTCACTAGTGCCAGGTGGTCCATTACTGAAAGCAGAAGAAAAGTCCAAAAAACAAACTGGGCTTGGAGGGACCATACAGCTCTGCCCAGATGTCAATCTTGCAAATCAGTGGGGGGATAGTAGATATTAATCTCTAGGTACCAAAATGTAACTGGTTCCCAGTTCAATCTGGGGTATAACTGTATATAAAGGGGAAAACGCTACCATATGTTAAACAAATCCTTCTTGCATTTTGAAACCTTTATCATGTTCTTACATTTTGCTTGTGTAATTTACATCCCATATATTTTGAGGATTCTACATGTATTTGGCCATTAGGGATGAGCCAGATCACTAGTTTGTCCCTGGCTCAATGGCAGAACCATTTTAGGACCTGGAGAGTGGACAATTGCCAAGGGCACAACCTTCCAAAGGATGTGGCCCCTGCTCAGCCTTCACAAGCATGGCCAGTGGACCCTTGCACCAGCAGAGTTTGGCAAGGTGGGTGGGTGCTGCTTGTTCAATCACTTGACAGTGCCTCTTCTGTTGTTTCTCTCCTTTCTGCTGAGACAACTCCACAGGTATGCAATACTTTCTGATACTCATGGCGAGCCCATCTTGTTTTAAGACCTGTCCTACCTGGTTCTTCTCTTCCTTATTTATCCAATTCTTAGCAACAACCCTTTGAATCTGTTACTATTTCTCTCCCATCTGATCTTGAGTTTAATTATTTTTCATTGGTGGATTGGACTTTAAGTTCTGAGATAAATGAAGAGTACTGGACGCACACTCTAGTGCTGTGAGACTACAGACAAATGGTGGTTAATTCACATCCTGACTGTAGTAGTGAGACTGTTGCCCACACCATCTGCTCTGCCTCATTACATTTGTTAGGTTTAAAGTCCACTGAAGATTGTGGTGAGCCAGATGTTTTTGTTAATCTCATCTAAGATAGCAAAAGGTCACTTACCTTTATGTTTCCCAAACTGTATGGCTTATGTTTTGAAAGTTTTTGACGCATAATCAAAATGTTGCTTTCTCTCCAAGGAAAGGGTGGATGCCCTAGACATCCTGCTCGAGGGCATTCATTTACTATTGAACTAGGACATAATGTGCCACTTGAATGTAGCATACCTAGAGGCAATCACATAAAGACCATAGTGAATTAATAGTGCTATGTAGAAAATAGTAAATAAATGCACTGATAACGTAGTCTTGTGTGGCCTCTCTTTGAATGTGCCTGTACAATTGACTTTTTGTCCTAAATTTTGACCCTCTGTCCTGAATTTTTGTCCTAAATTTTGACCCTTTGTCTTGAATTTTTTACAGTCCTGTCCAGAATTTGCCTCCATACCAGGTGGTCACTCTACTCTCCAGCAGCGGGAACATTATTCACTAACCTTATCATTGACTTACCAAGTCTCTCGGGCTGGGAAAATAAAGCCTGCTGCTTCGTACTGCCACGGTCGCTGTAGCTGAACTGTCTGCGGAGTCACTCCCTGGCTGCATACAGCTTCCACGACAGTGCTGCTATGGTGTGGAGACAGGAGTCCGTTGCCTGATCGGAGAGGGCAGGCTGGCACAGTGACAGATGATGCTCCCATCTGTAGACTGCACAGTACAGTACAGGGTTGCATCTGCTGTAGAATGAAGTCATTGTAAGAGCTCATGGCGTAGCACCGCTGTCTTGAGAACCATTCTGTGTGCCTTTTAAAGACACTCAACGCCTTCTCTCACTGTGACTGGATAAGACATTATGAATTTTGGCTCCTTGACAAGGAACACTAACTGGTAGCCCAAAATAATATTTAAGAATTGTATGGTAGAAAAGAGGTCAGATGTTCTTAGGAGCACTTGAACATACATCATGTGCATGACGTCGAGCGAGGATATTAAATATTTCCCTGATAAATCATGGCGAGCAAAACTGCCAGTTTAGTTAGACACATCTCCGACCTTTGATGGTCCTGCATTTATAGCAAAGACGGACAACTTTTCACTCTGCAGGATGCAGAAAGACAGCTAAAGACTTTGCTGCCATGATGAAACACCCGGAATAATCTTCTTTTATGGGATTACTCAAGTGCTTTAGGTGCATGATCTTAACTTCCACAGAGGAGACATGACACCAGTAATTACAGTAATTACACTTAGTCCAGGATTGTTCAAAGCACACTCGGAGTCAATAGAGGCTGTCCAGGATCATGCACCTCAATGCAGGCATTTCCCTATTGAAACACACACGCAAAAATACTTATCTATCATACTATTCTGGGGGCTGGTTTTTTTTTTAATAGTCGGACGAAAGCCTGAAATTCTAAATAAGTTTTAGAACATAACTGGAAACATAAAATAACTGAAGCATGCGTTTTATTTTAAGACTTGTGTAAGGGAGTGTTTTCTGTTGAGTGAAGCATACCATGCTTATAAATAAATGCTGTGGGCAGTAACGTACAGGGTTTACGTCCAACAAAGAATGAATAAATGCTCAAAAAAATCCCAACACGTTTAAACAAGCAACATACTTCACAGTAAGAGGCATGAGTAAACTGTCTGACGTAGACTTAGACGAGTAACACCTGTAGGAAGCTGGCCTGGTGTGTGGTGAGCACCTATGGTTTTATCGCCTTATACCAGGTCCAGGTATCCCCTATTAGTGAGGTGTGGTAATTGTCTAGGAAGCCAGGAAGCTGTGGTTGAGCAGCCAAGACGTATCTAGGAGACTTGCACAGCTTATATGCAGTACCATTGTAGTCACACAGCACTTACACACATGAAAGAACCACACAGTGTTACAAAAATAAGCGTACTTTATTATGGTAACACAAAGTGTTACAAAAATAAAGGTACTTTATTATGGTAACACAAATAATAAAATACTGTATAGGCAATACTCTACTAGCAGGTGAGAAAACACACTATTATATATACACTAGTAATCAAGAATAGGCATAGAATGCAATAGAAAACAGTGAAATAACTGTAAAAAATAGAGACCCTAGGGGGAGACTAAACCATATACTAAGTAAATGGAATGCGAAGAGCAGGCCCCCATCCAAGGAAGTGGAATCTGTAGAGGGGAGCTGGAGGAACTAGGAACCCCAAAAGAAAAGTACCAGAGTGCCCCCCAGCGACCAGGGGAGAAGAGGTAATGTACCTAGTTTTTCCCAAACCCACAAGTAAACTTTGTAATAGGACTGTGTAAGACCCAAGCAAGACTGGAGGAAACAGAAGATGGATCCTGACAAAGAAGACTTGCAAATGAAGGGGATCAAGTCCAGTTCCAGTTGGAGTGTCCAGTTGGGGCAGGAACCACTACCCACCCTTCTGGAGATGCAGGACCAGGTTGACGATGAAGACCAGGAGTTGGCTATGCAGTACAGTAGCAGAAGAAGAGTTCCAGAACTGATGCAGTCAATGTCCCACGTCAGAAGAAGAGTTGCAGTCGGTCAGTGGTGTGGATAAACCACCAACAAGCCTTGGCAAAGACAAGAGTTGCATGAGAAGATTTGCAGAGCTGCTGGGGACCAGGTAGGTCCAAGGAGGGGAGTCCCAGGCAACCCTCAGCAGTGAAGAGAGCCAGAAGTCAAGGATGCAGCCACCACAGGCAACTCACAGACATCAGGCACAGGAGTCACAGTGAGGCCCAAACAGCACACCTGGAGAGGAGTCCCACTCACTGGAGCAGCAGGCAGAAGACTGTGCTTTGCAGGGAAGAGTGCTGGGGCCGGGGCAACATTGAGCCTGAAGATCCCTTGGAAAAAGAGCCAACGAGCCTTAGTAGCTGTAAGATTGGCGGTGAACAGGGGTACTGTCCTGCAAGGAGAGGCAAAGACTCACACCTCCCAAGTTGGACAGCTGGTAGAGAGGACAGAAAGGACCACTCCAAACGACCACCTGTGTTGTAGGATCCACGCAGAGTTGCAGGAGAGAGGATCCACGTGGCCGGTCGTCGATGCAGTTGGTGCCAGCGGATGCAGGGAGTGACTCCTTCACTCCAAGGGAGATTCCTTCTTGTTTCTTGGTGCAGACTGAAAACTTGCTGCCCTCAGAGGATGCACAGCTGGGGAAATGTTGCAGTTGCTGGAAGGAGCAGGAGAAACAATGTTGCAGAGTGAAGTAATCGCTGGATCTGCAGATTGTAGGTTCCTGTGCAGTTCAGTTGCGGTTCCAGAGGCCAGATGTTGAAGTAAACGTTGCAGAGGAGTCCTGCTGGAATCTTGCACATTGAATCGGAGGACCCACCAAAGAGTGATACCCTAAATTGCCCTAAAAGGGGGATTGGTCACCTAGCAGGAGGGGGTCGTGACATCCTGACCTGGCCACTCATATGCTCTCAGGGGCCTCTGGCCACCTTGGAGTCAAGATGGCAGAATCAAGTGGCCAACTGGAGGAGCTCTGGGCACCACCCCTGGGGTGGTGATGGACATGGGAGTGGTCACTCCCCTTTCCATTCTCCAGTTTTGCACCACACCAGAGCAGGGACCTGGGGTCTCTGGACTGGTGCAAACTGGTTTATGCAAGGAGGGCAACAAGTGTGCCCTTCAAAGCATACCAGTGGCTTGGGGAGGCTACCCCTTCCAAGCTATCTAACACCTATTTCCAAAGGGAGAGGGTGTTGCCTCCTTCTCCCAAAGGAAATCCTTTGTTCTGCCTTCCTGGGCTTGAGCTGGTCAAGCAACAGGAGGGCAGAAAACTGTCTGTAGGATGGTAGCAGCGCGGGCTGCCTGGGACAACCATGCAAACTAGCAGGAGCAAAGCTGGGGGTCCTCTAAGGAGCCCCCAGAGTGCATGGAATAATTCAACCAATATTGGCTACCGTATTGGGGTATGATTCCAACATGTTTGATACCAAACATGCCTAGGTTCAGAGTTACCATTATGTAGCTGGACACAGGTAATGACATATGTCTAGTACATGCGTAAAATGACATCCCTGCACTTACAAGGTCCAGGAAAATGGAGCTGGAGTTCATATTGGCACCTCTGCTCATGCAAGGCTGTCCTCACACACAAGCACCTGCACCCTGCCCTCGGGGCTAGGGGGGCCTGCCATAGGAGTGACTTGCAGTGACCTGCTGCAGTGACCTGAAGTGAAAGGGTGCATGTACCTTTTCACACAGGCTGCAAAGGCAGGCCTGCAGACACATTTACATAGACCCCCCATGGGTGACATAAAACATGTTGCAGCCCATGGGGACCCCCAATACCATGGGTACCTAGGTGCCATATAATAGGGACTTACATGGGGGCACTAGTATGCCAATTGTGGGGTGTGCAAAAGTCAGTAACAACCACTGACAGCAGGCAAAAAGTGGGGGTAACCATGCTTAAAAGAGGGTACTTTCCTACAACATCCTATCAGCATGTGAAGGTGGATGTGACAAATAACAAAGGACACACCTTATAAACCAACAATTAGGACTCTCTGATGTTTGTTTTGTTAGACCTATGGACATAGATGTGATACTTTGGACAGAAGGTGTCTCAAAAAGGATCGTTCAGTGTAGAGGGTAGGAGGGAGAATCTTCTGGTACTACCAACGGGGACTTCCCAGGCTGGGCAAATTTACCAAAGGATAATTCTTGCATCCTAAGGTTTGTTGTTTTGGCGGTTTACAGTAATAGCATCCTCTCACCGGGCCATGTTGTGTGCTGACGCTGGTCGCCACGGTACCTGGCAACAATTACCATCTCAGACCCTTGGATGCTCCAGACTCTCATGACGCTCTGGCCCAGAACACCTCTCTCAAAGCGCCTGACTCACTTTGGGTTCAAAGGGCCATTCCTTATATTTTACTTTCTTCCCATCAGCTCCTTTCCAGTGACGTGCTTGACGTTTTAATGTGCATGCCTGTGCAGATTTTCACGGTACCATCACCATGTTTTCAAGAGGAGGAATCCTTACAGTTTTCTGGCAAAAGCACGTCTCCTCCAGTGGTGTAACAAAACTTCAGGGGACCTCCCTGCAAAGCACATGGAGGGGGGCCCTCTGACTCAGTCAGGAGCCCGGGCACAGTGCCGGCCGATGGGTGACTGCGTGCTGCACATGGGGCCCCCTGAAGCCCGCGCCCAACAAACAGTCACTACCTGCTTAGTTCAGCCAGACTCAGCGTGCACAGGTGGTCAAGGTGCTGAAAATGTGTGATAATAAATTTTAATGCGGTCCGCCACACTAGAATGCATTAGTCTAACACCTGATGTGTTGTACTTGACAGGGCTGCATCTAGGAGCACATCTGTAGCTCACACAACAGCCATGCAAACTGTAACTTGTGCACCAAACGCAATGCTTATGACCTCACAATATTTATACCTTTAAGTAACACCTAAAGCCAAAATGCCGCTAGACAACAATACATAATCCAACCAATACATGATTCTATGTTCATAATTGCCTCTGTCAAAGTGGTAAGGGAAATGTGATGTGTACACTCAACTCTAAGACGATTTAAAATATTTGTAATTATATCTGCTTCATTTAGGGTGAAGTCATGAGCATAGCATTTGGTGTCTGAGGCATGGTTTGCTTGCCAGGCCCGACAGTATACAAACCATATAGTGTGTATGGCAGGCCAGGCCCTGCCGCCAACCCCTACTGTGCGTGTGGCAGAGTTAGCCACCCACCAAGCATTGGACATAGGATCTGGCCATAGGTCATGGCTTGCAGCCAACCCCTGCTTCACCTGGCTAAAGGTCTTCCATTGCAGCAATTTTTGGAACAGTGCCTGCTGCCAGCCCCATCTGTGCACAGAGAAATCTTTGTGCAGTGTTGATTAGGCATAAACAGGCAAGCTTAAAAAAACAGTTCCATGTGGAAAATGATCGTGACATCATCAATGATGTAATTTTTAATGTTAACAGTGGTGTAATATGTGAGGTCACAAGCAGTCCATGACAGGTGGTCAAGTTATAGTTTTTACCTAACTATAACTGGCAAATTTGAGTTACTTTTAGGTTTTATTTGTGACCCTAAGTGCACTTTATTTTTTTTCATGAATATCACAGGTTTTTTAAACACCTGTAATGTTAAAATAAGGAAAGCTAACTGTAATGTCAATTTACGCGTTTTGTCATTGTATACTCATTGCACTGGTGGCAACAGCTCCAGTTTAGTTATATTTAGGTCAGAGTTCCCAGGGGAAAGGTACTTTATTTTTTTCTTAATAGTTTTGGTGCCATTCGACGTGTTTGAACAAAACTTTCCCCCAAAAATAAATCCACTTTGCGACTTTATGGCAAATTTGTTGCAGATCTTTCAAGCAGGGGACAAGAAAATGGGCCAGGAAGGAGTCCAAAAAGTGCTATTTCTCATTTTAGTTCCCATAGGATTCTTTGCTGTTCGAGTCAGAAAAAACAGCTGAGCGGAATTACACCAAATTTGTCATGAAAGTAGAACTTTAGCCAAGGTTTGTGCTGTTTTAGGATTGGTGTAAATTTGTTAAAAAGTACTAAAAATGGTGCACTTATTGCGCATGAAAAGGTTACATTTTAGAGATATCTGGACAACTAATTTGTGGATCCTACACAGCTTTGCAAATACATGGAGATATATGGAGGATTTGCAAATCCTTTTCAAAGGACAAAGGCACACTATTGGACAAGGGAATTTTTTGTTCTGTCATCCCTGTCAGATTTGTGATTTTTCTGGCCCAAATTCTCAGATTGGCGACATTTTGCTTGGCTCACCATCACACACAAATTCTGTTTTAACCATCAGCAACCAATACAGTGCTTGCCAAACAGCCACATGTTGGACACAAAAAGCAGGGTGGGAGTAGGGCTTAACTGCTGACCAGACCCTGCATAAAACCTCTGCTGTGCTCTGCCAAAGGCCATGTGCTGCAGGTGTTGATTGCCCATGTAGGGCCGGAAGCTGGGCCTGGCTGGAGGTCAGGCCCTGTCACCCATCCTCCACTGTGCATGGCTGAAGGCTGCGCGCAGCTGAAGTTGAGCACCTGCAGTGTGTTGGGGGCAGGGCAGGCGGGAGGCCAGGCTCTGTGACCAGCCACCTGTGCACATGGCCAAAGACCATGGGGTGCAGATGTTGGTCATCCACAGAGAGTTGGGAACATAGGCTGACCGGAGGCCAGGGCATGTGACCAACTTTCTGCTGCACAGGACTGAAGGCTGTGCCAGGGTGGCTTACATACCAGTGGAGTGTTTTGCACAGAGCCTGGCCAGATTTGTTTTTTTTATTTACTCATGTATTTACTTAGCACACCCACCCATAGAAAATATATTAAAGAACCATATATATACAATTTTCAAAATCTTCTACATGCTGTCGTCTACTGCTATGGCAACACATGCATTCCTCTTTCCCACAACCAAGATGTTCTCTGTAAATTGGTATCTAAAGGGGTTTGGGTCTCCAAGCCCACTGTACAAAATAAATCAGAAAGCATATTGTCCTTGGCCCGAAACAATACGTCATAGTTGTCAGACAATAGGAATTCCATACCCCTGTATGGTAGGTGACACCTCCCCCCCCCCCCCCCCCAACCCCCCCAACACCATTGTAGATGCTCCCCCAGCACTATTGTAGATAATCAGTCTTGCTTTGCAGGCCATGAACGTTTCTAAATATTTCAGGAGTACCCCTTCAGAACCTATGGATTTTTGACATATTTATGTAAAAAAAAATATTGCTCTTGAATGTCCACTCTGACCAAGAATCCAAGTTCTGAAAAGGGCTGTAACTGGAAGTTAGACTTCACACAAATATCTGGTAGTGACTATTCATGCTGAGAAATATGGTATTTTAGCAGTGCTTAATTTGTAAATATAAATGTGCAGGTGCACAAAGCCCTCCTCTTAAACGTGCGGCTGTCGCAATTAAATGTGCGAACACAGAATATTGAGTCAGGTTATCCTGAAGCCATCTCGGGCTCATTTAAAGCCACTCCATGCCCCTTCAGCTAACTCTTGCAGCTTTCTGCTTTCTCCCTTTGGGGCGCTTTTTCGTTTTTCTCTATGTCCGTCTTTCCCCTATATGTGTCTTTTGCTCGCAGTAAATGCTTGAGGCTGAAAAATAAGCGCCGGCCCTCAGAAATAAGTGCCGGTGCTCCGCACTGGAAACAAGAAGCACAAATTAAGCACTGTATTTTATCATACTGTAAAATTAAAAATTGAAGATTGTCGAGGATGCACACGACTATAGCGCATAACGCGCTTAGTATTCGTATTGTCTTTTATCTGTATTCTGATACAAACCAACAGCGCATACTTTGAAATGTATAGATAAAAGCTGCATATTTAATATTTTCTTGCCTATTCTACAGGATTAGCATAACTGAAAACATATTTCATTTTAAAACAGTTAACATACAAAATACCGTGCAAGTGACGTTTTTGCAGTCTTTTGCACTGTGTTTTCGCCTCTGCTTATGTTAGGCAGTAACCTCTTTCATTAATGATACAAAGCAGAGAACTAAAAATGGTGCAGCATCATACCACGCACTTATGATTGTACCAGTGCTGAAATACATATTTATATTATTAGCATAACACCTTGTGTTCATTAGGAGAACTGGGACAAAGCCAGTTCCATAACAACTGCCAGGTTGGCATCTGCAGCTCGGAACTCAGCCGTCATTCTCATGAGATCACTGTGTGCAGGTGTGCAATACCCTCATCAGAGCTCCTTGTTGAACACTTAAGCGGTGTAATGCAGACCAGATCGGTACAGCATTTTACAGAAATTTACCATATCAAGTAATGTTAGTGGGCGGCTTTGTGCGATTTTAAAGAGCTGCTGCTTCAAATAGCCATTAGAGGGCGCACACATCTTGTCGATTGCCATATATATTATTCTCAAGTCCACATTTTAAATTAGCTCCCAAGCACAAAAACCCAAATGCGTGTCCAATAGGTAGGTTAAGGATATAGGTGCAGTCTATAAATAAATAAGTCAGTTCTTCGCAATCTTGGTATTGGGTAAAGACTTAGGACGATCTAGTCTATGGTACAGCGTCACTTAGGTTTCTCACTCGCATACTCGCTCACATACACAACTGTGTTGAACTTCCCCTTGTGTGAACATTTCTCTCACCAGTCCACGTTGATTCCTCAAAATGCTTGGGATAACGGTAGTTACATAAATCACATGCTTTTTGATACATGGATGCCAGCACAGGAAATTACATTACAGGCTAGGGCGGCTCCTTCGCTATGACCAATGAGCAGGGCCGGCTTTAGCGTGGTGGCGCCCTGTGCGACAGTCTTTTTTTGACCCTCCTCCCCCCAAACGACCACCTCCTCAGATCCCTCACTACCACCTGGCAAATGCGCCACTCATCTCTCCATAGCCCCCTTTCACATACATTCATTTGTTTTAAAGCGCTTGTAAAAGCTGGCTTTACTAATCCACTCAGCTATCCATACAAAAAATGATTCTGTTCTTTGCAGCAGGCACATTAACCCTCTACACTACTTTATGGAGAGTCAAAGCTACCCCTAGACTAAAATCGATCTCTCTCCCTAGCAGGAACATTAATCACAAGAGGTATCTTAATATTTTAATTGCTTCCCTGAAGCCTGGACGCTGAGAAACGTTTCAGCAGGTGCTTTTAAATCGCAAGTTTCATAAGTGATTGCTAAACACAGCACCCCCCTGAGGACAGCACCTGGTGCAGCGCACGAACACAACGCCCTAAAGCCGGCCCTGCCAAGGAGCATCACCCCCCACTTCCCAGCTGAGCCAGCAGCAGAAAAATATAACAATACTTAAATATCTTTTTATTGTTCTGCTGCTCAGCCAGCCTGTGAAGGGACGGACGGGACGGGGCTGGGCCGGGGTGGAGGTGGCGAATCTGTGTGCAGTAAGTGCACATGAGTGTTTGCCAGCCGTCTTAGGCCGACCAAACACACATGCCCACCTAGGTTTCTCCAGCCCGGCTTTGATTAACAGCCAGGCTGGAGAAAATGCACAGACCCTAAGGTTGTATCTGAGCAGCAGTCCGAGCTGTTCAAACCAATCCTGGCTTCTTTCGTACTAAGTTTAGCATGAAAGCAGCAGCGCCAGGATTGCATGGGGAGCCTATGCTGGTGTCTCTCTCCCCCTCTGATCCCTCCCCTTACAAAAAAGTCTGCACACTCAGAAATTCCAGCACCAGTTCACTTTATTTACACCACTCTATGCAACACGTTTCGGCTAACAAGCCTTGCTCATGCTTCCATGTTCTTTGTCCCAGCCACCAAAATAAAACTTCAGTGATCAAAATGAACAAAGGACTACATATTCAAAAGGAGACTATCACAAGGAAAGCAATGCAACCATTTTGACAGGGAGAGGCATATATTATATACTCCAATATTGCATTATAAAAAGCTGTTCACATTTACTAAGTAGCACATTTATATCTATGAAGCAAAAATTATAATTAAAAATGTGTGTAAATTGTTGCAAAGCGAAGGTTTATAGCTCCTCCAGCTTTAAGAAAGACAAATATATTCTCCAAGCCTATGTCATAGTCCACCTCTGTCATATCATCCCATTGCCTGTTTCACTAATTAATAGGCTGCTTAGTCGACATAACCCAAATTTGAGCAAGTGGTAACATCTATAAAGTCACATTACATTGTAGTGATATACTCCTCCAAATCTAAGACATATTCATTGTAGGAAAGTACCATCTTGCCTGGCACGTTACCCCCATTTTTAGTGTATGTATGTTTGTTTTTGTCTGTGTCACTGGGATCCTGCTAACCAGGAACCCAGCGCTCATAAAGTATGCCCTTTATGTGTTCCCTGTGTGGTGCCTAACTGTATCACTAAGGCTCTGCTAGCCAGAACCTCAGTGTTTATGCTCTCTCTGCTTTTAAAATTGTCACTGCAGGCTACTGACTAATTTTACCAATTCTGATTGGCACACTGGAACACCCTTATAATTCCCTAGTATATGGTACCTAGGTACCCAGGGTATTGGGGTTCCAGGAGATCCCTATGGGCTGCTGCATTTCTTTTGCCACCCATAGGGAGCTCAGACAATTCTTACACAGGACTGCCACTGCAGCCTGAGTGAAAAAACGTCCACGTTATTTCACAGCCATTTTACACTGCACTTCAGTAACTTATAAGTCACCTATATGTCTAACCCTCACTTAGTGAAGGTTAGGTGCAAAGTTACTTAGTGTGAGGGCACCCTGGCACTAGCCAAGGTGCCCCCACATTGTTTAAGGCAATTTCCCCGGACTTTGTGAGTGCGGGGACACGATTACACTTGTGCACTACATATAGGTCAATACCTATAAGTAGCGTCACAATGGTAACTCCAAACATGGCCATGTAACATGTCTAGGATGATGGAATTGTCACCCAAATACCATTCTGGTATTGGGGGGACAATTGCATGCATCCCCGGGTCTCCAGCACGGAGCCCGGGTATTGCCAAACTTACTTTCTGGGGTTTTCTCTGCAGCTACCGCTGCTGCCAACCCTCAGACAGGTTTCTGCCCCCCTGGGGCCTGGGCAGCCCAGACCCAGGAAGGCAGAACAAAGGATTTCCTCTGAGAGAGGGTGTTACACCCTCTCCCTTTGGAAATAGGTGTGAAGGGCCTGGGAGGAGTATGCTCTCCTGGCCTCTGGAAATGTTTTAAAGGGCACAGATGGTGCCCTCCTTGCATAAGCCAGTCTACACCGGTTCAGGGATCCCCCCAGCCCTGCTCTGGCGCGAAACTGGACAAAGGAAAGGGTAGTGACCACTCCCCTGACAAGCACCTCCCAGGGGAGGTGCCCAGAGCTCCTCCAGTGTGTCCCAGACCTCTGCCATCTTGGATGCAGAGGTGTGAGGGCACAATGGACAGCTTTGAGTGGCCAGTGCCAGCAGGTGACGTCAGAGACCCTTCCTGATAGGTGCTTACCTTTCTCTGCAGCCAATCCTCTTCTGAGGGCTATTTAGGGTCTCTCCTGTGGGTATCTCACTAGATAACGAATGCAAGAGCTCACCAGAGTGCCTCTGCACTTCCCTCTTCGACTTCTGCCAACGATCGACCGCTGACTGCTCCAGGACGCCTGCAAAACCGCAACAAAGTAGCAAGAAGACTACCAGCAACATTGTAGCGCCTCATCCTGCCGGCTTTCTCAACTGTTTCCTGGTGGTGCATGCTCTGAGGGCTGTCTGCCTTCACCCTGCACTGGAAGCCAAGAAGAAATCTGCTGTGGGTCGATGGAATCTTCCCACTGCCAATGCAGGCACCAAACTTCTGCATCACTGGTCCTCTGGGTCCCCTTTCATCTTGACGAGCATGGTCCCTGGAACACAGGAGCTGGGTCCAAGTGACCCTGACAGTCCAGTGGCCCTTCTGTCCAAAGTTGGTGGAGGTAAGTCCTTGCCTCCCCACGCCAGACAGTAATCCTGTGTACTGTGTGAACTGCAGCTGCTAGGGCTTCTGTGCACTTTTGCAAGACTTCCCTTGTGCACAGCCTAGCCCAGGTCCCTAGCACTCTGTCCTGCATTGCCCAACTTGCTGAGTTGGACTCCGACTTCGTGGGACTCCCTTTTGTTGTGCTGAGTCGACCGTTGTGCTCAGATCTTCTTAACACCTGTTCAGGTGCTTCCCCGGGTGCTGCCTGCTTCTGTGTTGGCTCTCCATATTGCTGAGTACCCCCTCTGTCTCCTCCTCCAAGGGGTGTCCTCCTGGTCCTTCCTGGGCCCTGGCAGCTCCCAAAACCTTCAACCGTGACTCTTGCAGCTAGCAAGGCTTGTTTGTGGTCTTCATGCATGGAAACAGCTCTGCATCCTCCAGCACACCGTGGGACATCGTCTGACCAAAGGAGATGTTCCTGACACCTTCCGTTATTGCAGAATCTTTGGCTTCTTCCACCCGGAGGCAGCCCTTTTGCACCTTCATCCGGGGTTTAGTGGGCTCCTGCCCCCCCTGGACACTTGCGTAACTCTTGGACTTGGTCCCCTTCCTTTGCAGGTCCTCAGGTCCAGGAATCCGTCTTCAGTGCTTTGCAGTCAGTTGTTGTCCTTGCAAAATCCCCTATCTCGACATTACTGTCTTTCTGGGGTATTAGGGTAACTTTACTCCTACTTTTCAGGGTCTTGGGGTGGGGTATCTTGGACTCCCTTAGTGTTTTCTTACACTCCCATCGACCCTCTACACACTACACTAGATCTGGTGTCCACTCGTGGTTCGCATTCCACTTTTGGAGTTTATGGTTTGTGTTGCCCCCAGGCCTATTGTCTCCTATTGTATTCTATTGTGTCTTACAGTGTTTGCACTACTTTTCTAACTGTTTACTTACCTGATTTGGTTTGTGTGTGTATATTTTGTGTATATTACTTACCTCCTAAGGGAGTATATCCTCTGAGATACTTTTGGCATATTGTCACTAAAATAAAGTACCTTTATTTTTAGTAACTCTCAGTATTGTGTTTTCTTATGAAATAGTGCTAAGTGGTATAGTAGGAGCTTTCATGTCTCGTAGGTCAGCCTAAGCTGCCCCGCTATAGCTACCTCTATCAGCCTAAGCTGTTAGAACACCTCTAACCTACTAATAAGGGATAACTGGACCTGGCACAAGGTGTAAGTACCACAAGGTACCCACTATAAGCCAGGCCAGCCTCCTACATTCATGGCCTCTCACCCTCCGCCCAGAAAGGTTTCATCCCAAGTGGGCAATCGATTTGAAATAGCCATCACACATATATTTATTCCTCAGTCCTAGTAACACCACATTGTCCTTATGGTTCATTCTACAATCTTGATCCAACTTCCTCCACATCGATGTATTTCTTAATATAGCTTCAAAGAGAAAATCAATTTCAAACCACATGCTAAACCCTGAATCTGGTAGAGATGGGTAGAGTGTCTCAACCGAGGCGTCCTCTCTATGCCGCCAAGGTCAAGAGAGTCCCTTACACTCCTCCTATAAAAAACAAATAAAAAAGAAAAGAAAAGACAAGTGAGATTAAAATCACCCTGTGAATCTAAACTTAAAACTCAAAATCATTAAGAACATAAGCTCCTGGGGTATCAAAGAGCATTAATAGCAATGTCCCAATCATTTGCAGCTTCAGCCCTATTGCTTCAGGTGTACATGTAACTCATCACTCATATTCAAACCTCTCTGGGGCTTTAGTGTATAAGTCAATAATATGCCATGATTCTCTCTTGCGCAGTCATAGGACTCTATCTCCACCCCTGTTATGCTGGTCCACCCTTTCTGTACCATAGTACCTCAAACCTTTCCTCTTGCTAAAATGAACATGTTCAAAGTGTCTGGCCACAGGGTAGTTTTGATCTTTGTTAGTGATGGCACAAATATATTCAAGTACCCTTTTACGTACTGGGTGAATAGCAATCCCTACATATTGAAGTCCACAGGGATATTCCAGAGCATAAATAACACAAGTAGTAGCGTAGGTGATTAAATTGATTTTTCTTACTTTTACAATTGTCCCTTGTGCTGTATTCCTGGAAATTTCTAGAAAACGTACATGTTTTACATGATCCACACTCATAAAAACCTTTAAATTCATCTAGGATCCGCTGCCTTTCAGACCCTGCAGTGGTTATGTCACCTTGCATTACTAATGCCCTCATTATGAACACGGCGGTAAACACCGCACTGGCGGTGGTCAAAACCACCAACAGACGTGCAGTCAGGACCGCCAAATAATGAACCACCTGAAATACAGGCATCCTGAAAAAAACTCACCTCTAGCAGAGGAGTGCAGACAATGACGGCAGAGCCCGCCCACAGACTGACAGAAAGGCCATACCCGCCCATCAAATAATGAACCACTAGACCACCGTCAGTTCCGGGCGGGAACCACCACCAGGCAAAGCCAGGCGGAAACGAACCAAATATAAGGAGACACTCACAGAAGGCTCACACAACACGCCGAAGCAGATATGGATAGAGAGCTGCAGATCATGCCAGCCCTGCTCCTTGCCATATACCTCCAAGACCGAGACCTACGAAACAAGGCAAGAAAGGGCACAGTTGCATACCCACCCATCCACCCTCCCTGCAACGCTCCCACAACCCTTCCCAGCAACACAAGCCATACACCCCACAGCAAGAGGTACTTACCTGACACAAGGCAAATCCAACCTGACCAAAGTACATACATGTGCCCTACACCAACAAACAATGAAACGAGAGACCACAGCTCCAGAGTGTGCCTCCATAAACACAGGCCACACATTAACCTTTATTGTGCTCACTGAGCAACCGAAGTGCATATAAGGCCAATGGCCAGTCCTGCATAAAACAAGTCAGATGGGCCACAATGGCCCAAACCTGACTCCCACAAGTGCTACGGTACTACACCTCATAGGGGCAACAATGGGGCATCCAGGGCAGGAGGTGGTGGGGGTGGGGATTTACAATGGGGGTGGGGCTTAGATTTTTGTTCGGAAGGTGGAGGGGGTTTGGGTTTGGCCTTGGAAGGTGGGAGAGTGTGCTTGGACCGGGTGGAGGCAGATGGAACAGGCTCAGCACGGGGCTTCTTCCTCTCTGGGGAAGGGGCACGGGAATGTGAAGGGTGGACAGGGGCGGGCTGTGACGTGTAAGGAGTGGACAGGGCAAGGTGGTTTGCATGTTTAGGGACGAGACAGGGTGGGCCAATGGGTTGGAATAGGTCAGCACAGGAGAGGAAAAGTTTCTTTGTTGCAATTGGGTTGAACCTGGAAGAGGGCGTGGGTGTGGAAGCAGAGGGAGTGGTCGTAAGTGGTGTAGGTGTGCGTGATGTGGGTGCAGGTGACGGGACAGTATGCTGAGGTGTGGTGGATGTGTGATGGGTGGGTGTTTTGGTGCGTTTGAGTGTCTTGGGAGGAGGGGGGTGGACACAGTGGGACAAAACAGGCTGCCAGTGTGAATGTATGTTGTCTGGGTGCCTGCAAGTCTGGTGAGTGTGCTGCACGTGTCAACTAAAGTAGTTATGGTGAGTGCAGGTGTGGTGTCTGGGGTGCATGTATGGATGTGTGTTATTGTGGTGACTGCAGGAATAGGCTCAGCAACAGTGAATGAATGTGCAGTGCCTGGGGGTGTGCATGTAGAGGGGACAGACAGGGAGGCGGAAAAGGTGGGCACACTGGGGGAAGTGGATATTGTTGTGTGTGCATGTGTATGTTGGCTGTGTGTATGCTTGTGGTGGGAGGTGTGGTGCTTGTGTTTTGAAGTGTGCTTCTTGTGTGTTGAGGTGTGTGCTTGCGTGTCAGAATGTGTGCTATGGACGGGTGAAGGGAGTGGGGTGCTGGAAGGGGTAGAGGAGGTTGGAGGGGGGACAGAATGACCAGGGACACTGGCTGCCATCCAAGAGGAGGCCAGAGCCTGAAAAGATCTCTATAGTCCAGACACGGCACCATGAATGCCATCCAGATAGGCATTGGTATGCTGCATCTCTGATGCATTGACAATGGTTGTCTGCCCTACAGAGATGGTTCTCAGGAGGTCAATAGCCTCTTCCATGAGGGCAGCAGGACTGACTGGGGCATGAGAAGAGGTGCCTGGGGTGAAGGAGACGCCCACCCTTCTGGGTGAGCAGGCACAGGCAACTCGATGGGGAGCAAATGGGAGGACGGTGATGGTATGGGGGATGGTGGAAGATGACACAGTAGGCGTGGGCCCACTAGGGTCCATAATTGCCAGGGAGCTCCCATCGGAGGAGGTATCGGAGTCACTACCTCCAGTGGTAGTTGCCTCCCCCATGGTACTCCCCTTGCCCTCCAACCCACTGGTCCCCTTGGCATTGGACGACTCTGCCTCCGAGGATCTGTGGGCCACTGCATCCACACTCGCCGGTGCCTCAGCTCCCTCACCAGATGATGCTGATGTACACAGACAACACAAGAGAACAGGGATGGGGCGACAAAACATGAGAGACATTTGTAAATAGCTGAATGGAGGTACAATAGTGGTTCACACACACCCACCCACCCAGAAGACCCTCCAACAGGCAGCACCTACCGCTACACCCATGGCTATGCCCCTGACTAGTGCCCAGAACTCTGCTCTACAGCCATTCCCCAAATATCTTAAGGACCTGACGTGTAGTAGACCTGTCCAAAACACCCCTACTCCCCACGGGGGCCATAATGTAGATGGACATTAGTCATAGTCCCTGCAACTAGGCAGCATAAATCCAAATGCACACACACACGCACACATGCATCAAGGGTAAAAAATATGGTATGTGTACTCACCCCCTTATGACTGCTGTGCAGCCTTCAAGTGCCCATCCAGGTCTGGGTACGCCACCGCCAGGATGCATTGCATAAGGGGGGTTAGTGCCCGACGGGCACCCCTTCCCCATTGGGAGGACTTCCCCAGCTGGGCCTTTGCAGATCTTTCGCACCCAGCGCCGCAGGTCCTCCCACCTCTTCCTACAGTGGGTGCTCCGCCGGTTGTTGACCCCCAGGGTCTGCACCTCCTTGGCGATGGCATGCCAAAGTCCCCTCTTCTGGTGGGCCCTTACATAAAAGGGACACACAGAAATGTAACACAGAGGTCAGGCACTGGCCAATCATATGCAGCTGGCTATACGTCCACTATGGGACGGACAGTACAAAGCGACTAACAGCACATACACATGCAGCATGTCCGAAACCCTGGCCCAACCAGTGTCAGAGGTGCACACATGTATGCAGCCAACACCAACCATTACACACATCCGTGGTCTCCAATCCTCCTACTCACCTGTACTTCTGGCCGTCCGTAGAGCATGGCGTACAGGGGCAGGACCCCGTCCACGAGCCTCTCCAATTCCTCCTGGGTCAAGGCCGGGTCCCTTTCCCCTGCAACATGTGCCACTTCCATGACCAGAGGCAGTACACAGCAATACACTCAGTGGAGTACCTGCTTGCACGAGATCAGGCAGTCAAGTGAAGTTGGGGTGACGAGTTTGCGTACGCACCGCGGCGGTGTGCACCGTCACCGCTGGCGGTGATCATGATACGCTAGGATTCCCCATTGACATCAATGTAAACCAATGAATTTGCGCACAGCGGTAAACACCACCTTACGCTGTTACGCCAACTGCTAGAGGTATGAGGTCACTTCCACAACGACAGTTCTGGATTTCATGGGGCAGACATTTTGGCTAAAACTACGCATTTGTAAAACTCCCATCTGCACAATGCAGGCTCTATTGTTCCCCAAACACCCATAGGCATGTGACAATTAGCATTACCTCACCTGACCAGCCCTGATCTATTATTGTGGTTAAGTTGCTGTTATGTCACACACACTATGCATTAGTGTCGTCTACAATCATGCCAGCTGTGCTGAATGACTAGCAATGTGTGCCGATGTATGTGTGTTCCTCACATGTGTTTTCAACTTCTCCTAGGTACAGACCCTTGTGGCGAGGAAGGGCCCCATCAGTGTACAGACCACTTGGGGATTTGCGGACCATGGTGGAGCGTCACATCATTATCAATTATAGACTCACTTGTGCAGCTATTCTTAAAATTTGTGCATTACTGGATCCTACACTGACTCCGGCAGATCGTAATCAGCATGCCATCCCTACTGAAGTGCAGGTGCTCTGTGCACTCCATTTCCTGGCCACTGGCTCATTTTAAGTGACAGTTGGCATGTGTGCAGGTTTTTCACAGCCAAAGTTTAGCATTATACTGTCAAGATTCCTGAATGCATTTGTACGACACCTGCAGTCATATGTGAGGTTTCCCCGAAGTGCTGACCTCCCTGCCATCAAGTTGGACTTCTATGCCTTTGCCAACATACCCCATGTGATAGGTGCCATCGATGGCACCTACATAGCTATCATTCCCCCAAGAGTCAGTGAACAGGTGTACAGGAACAACTTTCATTCCATGAACATTCAATTGGTGTGTACTGTAGACCAGTAAATCACACATGTGAATGTCATGTTCCCTAATTCAGTCCATGATTCATTTGTGCTGAGGAACAGTAGTGTGCCACACAAGATGGAACAACTACAAGAGGACAGAGGGTGGATCATAGGTAGGTGTTTCTGTCACTTATTGCCACCTAGCAGACAGCCAGGCTGTCTCCTTCTGAGGCTTGTCATTTAAAGTTGTGTTGTGCACCCTTTTCTAGGTGATTCTGGCTATCCCAACTTGCGTTGGCTCCTGACACCAGTGAGGAATCCTGGAACAGATGCAGAGAGGAATTACAATGAGGCCCATGGACGTACTAGGAGGGTGATAGAGCGCACAATAGGTCTCCTGAAGGCTAGATTTCATTGTCTACATATCTCTGGCGGTTCCCGGGCCTATGGGCCTAAAAAGGTGTGTAGAATAGTGGTGGCCTGCTGCATGCTGCACGCTGCACAACGTGGCTGTGAGAAATTCTATCCCCCTCTTGGAGGAGGAGGGTGCTGTATATCCAGACCACCTTCCTCAGAGAGGGCATGAGAGTGATGGTGATGATGAGAAAGGGGAAGATGTTAAGTCCAGGACCCAACTGATAGAACTCTACTTCCAGTAACTATGTGGGACAATTGGATGAGATGGGTGTCTGTGCATCATATTGTCAGTGAGCCTTGTCATTTAGGGGGGTGTTGGGTCAATACTAATTGCCACTGTGACCAGGTCTGCATAGGACAGATTACAATTAAGTCTATTATTTCAACACATATTTAGGCACAACAACATGTAAGGCGTGTGGTGCTTTTCATGCTACTCAGATACAAATAAAGGAGTTATCAACCAGTTGCATCCATACTGCACTTTGTTCAAACTTAATGACAGGGGACATTGTAACAGGTGAAAATGTGTTTTATTTGGCGCAGGTATGATAAAATGCAGATTACAGTGATGGGAGTGGGCTAATGGTGGTTATCCAAAATGGCAACATAGTCGCAGCATTGTTGGCAGTATTGGTAGTTCCATCTATGCTTACATGAGTTTGTATTATTTGTAGCACTGTTTGGTGGTTGATTAAGTGGGACTCTTGGTGGACAGTTTTTTGCAGAGTCACTTCTTAGAAGGGGGCTTGTTCTTGGCAGGTGTTCCTGTGCCATATCTTGGCCCGAGGGTCAGTTTGGGCGCCTGTTGTTGGCCTGTAGGGGTTGAGGTGGATGTCCCCTGTGTGGCCTCAGAGGGTAGTACATGTGAAGTTGATGCTGATACTCTTGTTGTCTGGTCTGTATCCTGTGCTGTAGTGGGGGCTTCCTGTTCTGTGTGGGCCTCAGGCTGTGTTTGGACAAGCTGCAGCAGCACACCTGCTATGCTGGCCATTGTGGCACTGTGCAGTTTCTACTGCTCCATGGCCTCATGGTGGTGTGCTTGCTGCATCCTCTGAACCTGCTCCAGGGTGGATACTATCTGGGCCAATCTGTCCTGGGTATGGTGGTAGGCTCCCAGGACCTCGGAAATCATGTCGTGGGCTGCAGCATCCATCCTGTGGCCTCCCTCTTGGGCCACTGATGCCCTCCCACTGGGCCTAGCCCCCTGTGCCTGTGTCCCCTGCACAGGTCTGGCGGTAGCACTTGTACTGGGGTCATCGTCTTCCTGCCTGTTGGTAGGGGGTGACTGTTGCCTCTGTACTTGTGTTCCACCAGTCTGTGGCCTGGATACACAGGTGTGGGGGCGGTTGCCCCGGGCTGATGTTATTGGCTGGGTGGTAGGGGTGTCAGTGGTATCCTGGGTGGGACTGATGGATGGTGACAGTCCAGGACTGTGTGAGGGGCCAGCCTGATTGTCAGTGTCCAGGGTCTAATCCCCAGTGTCCTGTGACGTGCCTCTGTTTCCCTGTGGGGCACTGCCACTCCTTGTCCTGTCCGTCAGGGTGGCATGGGTGGTGGTGCCTGTTGGGGGAAATGGACATGTCTGTTACATTAGCATGGTCGGATGGGGTGCAGAGGCCTGGGCGGGTTTGTGCAGCTTATACACTTTGGGGCCATGCAGGATGCTTTGGTGAGGTTAGCATTGCTTTTAGCTTAGGATGTGGAGGTGCATTATGGGTGTTATAGGCCATTGTGTTTCCTTGCAAGGGTGAGTGGCTGTGCACGGGGGACGGGTGTGGGCCTGTTAGTGGGTTTGTGGGCATGCAGGGGAGATGGATTACGTGCTTGTGGGCTGGGTGGGGTAGTGGTCCTGGTGGGTGTTGGAGGGGTGGGGTGGTGCATGCATTACAGGTGTGATGGACATGGGGTAATTGTAGATGACTTACCCAATTCCATTCCTCCAGTGAGTCCAGTGAGGCCCTCAGGGTGCAGGATGGCCAGTACCTTTTCCTCCCAGTCAGTGTAGTCAGGTGGTGTTGGTGGAGGTCCTCCCCCAGTCTTCTGGACTGCAATGTGGTGCCTGGATGCCATGGCCCTGACCTTCCCCCGCAGGTCATTCCATCTCTTGCGGATGTCGTCCCTGGTGTGTGGATGGTGTCCCAATGCATTGGCCCTGTTGACTATTGTCTGCCATAGCTCCATCTTCCTGGCGATCGGTGTGTGCTGCACCTGTGCCCTGAATAGTTGTGGCTCGACCTTCAGGATCTCGTCCACCATGGTCCTTAGCTCCCTTTCTGTGAAGTGTGGGTGTTTGGGGGGTGCCATGGTGAGTGTCGTGAATGGTGTCTTGTGTGGATCTAGGTGAGGGTGCTCTTGTGTGGTTGGGCGTAAGTATCGTGGATTGTGGCGTACGGTGTCTGCTTCTGGTGTTCTCTGTTTTAGTTGGCCTACTTTTGTTGCAAAGGATTGTGGGGTGTGTCTGTGAGTGTTTTATAGTGTTGTGGATGTGTGTCAGGTGTGTGGGTTTCTAACTTATCCAGTGTGTGCACTTCTTACTTCTTGTTGTAGTTCGCCTTCCACTGACCGCCGCAGTGATTTGTGCATCATTATTTGGAGGGCGGGGTGTTGGTGTGCTCGGTGGTGGTGGGGTGGGAGTTCCAGCATTTCTGCCAACAAGGTCCTGGCGGTGACTGGTGGAAGCGTGATTTTTGTCGGATTCAGATTTTTGATTCAGTATATGGTGGGTTTCTGTTCACTGCCAATGGCGGTCTTCTGTTCGCCGTCGCCACGGTGGTCGACGGTGTTTACCGCTAGGTTCATAATGAGGGCCTAAGTAAATTGACTAAATGTAATGGGTAGTTTGTCATCAATAATCCTCCCTAAAACCGGATCACTTTTCAATATCCTCCAATTCCTAACTATAATTCCTGTGACACTCCCACTGCTCACATTGTATGTGGTGATGAAGCATGTTGTATTAGTCTCGGTTTGGTAAATCTTGTCAGGGGCAAAACAATCTCCTCCCTAGATCTCTCTGATCCTACTCTCTGCTTTCTTAACTGCCCAATCTAGATAACCTCTTTCACTAAATCTAGACTGCATGATCTTCAATTCTTTCTCAAAGTCTTCATCATTTGTACATTTGTGTCTGGCTCTGACAAATTCACCGTAGGGGATGCTCCACTTGAGCCAATTAGGGTGGTTACTGAGGGCATTAAGCAGAGTATTTTCCACTGTGGGTTTTCGGTAAAGCTTAGATATTAATCCATTCCTTTCCACTTTCTTCATCACATCTATCTCGGATTCACTCAATTGACATGTGAATTCCAGATTATATACATTCTGATTAATTCTCTCCACAAATTCTCTGGCTGCTTCCTTGGTGCCCTTCCAAATCAGAAATAAATCATCATTAAAGTGCATCCATAGTAGATTTCTGTACATGTCTCCTTCAAAGTCAGGGTAGGTGGCCACTTGCTTCTTCACCAGCCTATCAGCAAGTTTGCGTAGCTGGTGGCGAAACAGGTGCCCACTGACATCCTGCAAGTTTGTATAGCTCTCCATTAAACATAAATGCATTGTTACTAAGGCAAAAGTGCATAATTTGTAACAGCATTAGAGTATGGGCATACAGGGTTATGGGTCTAGCTCTTAAAAAATACTCTGTGGCATTAAGCCCATCCTCAAGGTTAATGAATGCGTATAGGGACTTGACGTTTAAGGTCATGAGAGTAAAGTTCTCCTCCCAATGTGCCCTCAATCTCTTGAGAAAATCCCTTGTGTCTTCTATACGTGATGGCAAATCATTAACAAAGGGTCTAAGGAAGAAATCTACGTATTGTGAGGTGTTTTCCAAGAGACTGTCTTTGGAAGACACAATGGGCCTGCCCGGTGGGTTTTCAAGTGACATGTACCTTAGGTAGTAAGTTCAGAAATGGTAGTTAAGAGTCATCATTTTTGAGGTATTGGTACTCCTCCAATTCCAGCAGCCCCTTGTCCTTTCACATACACAATAAGTGCCAGTACTTTACTATAGTTTCTCTGTACTCAGCCTAGGTGGTCCTACTGTAACACCCTGGCTTTTGTAGCTGTCTCATTGCTTCCTTAACATACATATTCTTGTCCATATCACAATATCAACTTAGCTAGTGACTCAATGGCCTTTCTTTGTGCCCAAGTGATATTCTGTTTGTCTCTAACTCTACCTGTCCGCAGTTATCTTAGATCACCCACCACTATATCATAAAACACACCTATGGCATCATATGATATCATAGTGGTATATTTGGATTTAGGCAGGAGGAAGATGACCTGTGAGCCTCAGACTCTGATCCTAAAACATAGTCTTACGGGGGCTCGAGTAGCGCTCTACCAGTGGTGATACCAGGTGCCTCACATGAGATTATTTGATTATGCTCCAATGATGCAAATAAAAAGTATTCAGTGACTGTTGTCAAACTATGGGGTGTTGTTGCAGGTTCTCAGAGCTTCTAGGGCCCATTACAAGCCAAACAAATGTTGACATGCATAGCCAGCTGGGGGTAGCCGAGCGGGACCACTGGGACAGACCCGCCCCTCTATTAGTATAACAAGAAAGGTCTCCTGTGAAAATTGCAAATTGTTTTGCAACTTTGGATGGGGAGTGCATGCCTATTTATTCTGGGGAGTGGAAGTTGGGAAGTTTATTGTTGGATGTTTTGGGGAGTTATTCTGAGTCATTTCAAAAGGGAAATAACTCATAATTGGAAAAACACCGGGGGGACCCTACACCATGTTCTGGCGCTGAGAACTGGAGAGGTGGGCAACCTAGGAGGGTGAAGCACTCCTCAGAAAAGCCAGGAGAGGGGTACGACAGATCGAGATTGCCCAAGCATGGGAAAGGCTGGTATATACATTAAAAGTTCCAGAAGACCAGCCAGTGAACTCATTGACCGTGAGATCTAGACCACACTCCCTGATAGTGATGCAGCTAACATTAGGGAAAGGGCCCAAAGACTAAATTAAATACTGTGGGTGATCTTCAACCTCCACGTCCCACCTCAATACTCATGCATTAATCCTGCCAACACTAGCCATGTGCCTGGCAAGACTCATCATACTATTAAAACCATAATATGACACCGACTCTTACATGGGGGAGGTTAGATAGGAAGGTAGTGAAGATGAAGGGGACAGTGGATGGGGCAAGAAGCTGAAACTCGAATAATGATGGGGAATTTCATTTATATATAATTTATGACTGCCAAATGTAAAAAGCAGGCACTCATGTATGACTGTCACTTGCCATTGTTTAATAGGTTACTAAATATCAATAAAATCTGTTTACAAAAAAAAAAAAAAAAATTTGGGGCCAGTTGGCTTTGGCAATGATTTTTAGTGATGCTGTACAGCATCCCCGATGCGGTGCAGTCTGGCTAAAGCAGAACCCCAAAAAAGGGCACTATGAAGTTGCAGCAGCGTCAGTTTGTAAGCGCACTCACCACGCAATGCTGAAGGCACTTTTTTTATTTATGGATCGAAGTGGATTGATATATTGAAACGAGCATTTGCAGTACAGTAGGTCTTGCATTTGCTTGAGTTAGAGCTATCGGCGTTATAAATGCATAACTGGACTTTTCTTGCCACATAAATTGGTCAACCATGCCACATAATTTGGTCCTCTCTGCTTATATATATATGTGTGTGTGTATATATGTATATATATATATAAAACTAAAGCACTTCCATTTACCTTCTTCCTCTAGCTGTAATAAACAATTAAAATATTCTAATATACTAATTAGAATAAAATACCACTTTCAACGGCCCACCATCAGAGTTGTCATGTGCAGCAGCTGAGCTCCTGAAGAAAACGCTGACCTATTTCTGGCTGCAGATAAAACGGCCATGTTAACAGATGTTAATCTTCTAATCTGTTTTTCCTGTGAGCACTTCAGACAGCATCACAGATGTCTACAGGAGGGGTTCCAAGCATTCTTGTCATGACACAGTTATTGCTAAATAAATAAATGTGTAATGCATAGGGACGATGCACCGCTTCCGCCTGACACCACCACCTCCTCCTGTTCACTAAGGTGATGTTCCTTGCTTCCGGTTCCTTGGGCCGTTTTCTTCGTGTTAGATAATGGACTAACACACTCATTTAATGCCCACTGGTCGTGGATTGACCAGCAGAATTCCTCACGAAATAGATTTGTAAAATTACCAGGACAAGGTGACAAAGCCGATTCCCAACTTGGCTCTAGCAGTAGTGGTCGCAGCCAGTGGTTCTCAGTATAATACAAGACTCAAAGACAACACCTTAACTTAAAACATCATGAGACACCAATGCAACAAACTTCACTTTCATCATGTTGCCTGTAAAGGACATTAAAACTAATACATCCAAACTTCAATAGTGTGTTTCAACTATAAACATGGATGATTTCTATAGACACCAGACAGGACACTTCCCCAGGTCTGCCTTTTCGTGATCAAGTCACACAAAAAACCTGCCACTGAGCTCCCACATCACAGACGAAAATGGCAGCCGAGTAACAGATGGTGGAGCGGGGTTTGCTGTGGACTGGAATCAACTCCGGGTGCTCACCAGACAAAACGCACAGAAAACATTTTTTAAAATGTCACCAAACTGAAACTGCTTTGGTTTTCTCAGTGAGTGTGTTAGAAACAGTTACAAACAAGACAGCGTTAGCTACCCCCTTATTTCTGCTTGCCTTTCTTCCCACTCTCAAGTTGCCGCTTTGATAACGGTTTACAAAACTAAGGGGCGCTTTAATGTCGGAGTGCGATTAAATGAAAATGCCTGTAAACTGGTGAACTATGGTCTGTAACTTCCACGAACTGCCTTTCTTTTGGAGCTTACACTTGGTCTGAAGGAAATAGTTAGGAGTTGTACTATGTTTTCAATTACGGTGCTTCCAGTTTGAAGTCAATTGCTGGAGAGGAGCAGACCGCTATTTTAACATGCATGACAAACAGATGCTTTTCCCAGCACAGAGCAGCACTCGTACAGAATAGTTAAGGGGATATGACATACACACAGGTGATTAGAGAAACAAGTAATTAAATAAAAAATGAAGATGGGCGAGCTGTCACCACCAGGGACCGGAGGCAGGCAAAGAAAATCCCACCCAAGGAAGGGCAGGAGCCAGGCAGCTGAGAGAGGGCACAGAGAGTCCACAAAGTCCAAATGTGACCAGGATAACAGTCTGTTTTATAGCCTTGTTTACAGCTAAGCTAAACTAAGAGCAAGAATGCTCTGAGAAGCTTTTCTGAACACAAACAGAAAAAAAAGAAAAAAAGGTCTCCTTAAGACCAGATAAACAGGACAAAGCGTAATTATACAATAGTTGGTCCCTGCTCCCAAAGACAACAAGGAGGGACTATCAGGCATGACTGACCACTAGCAAGGAAGAATTTTAAATGGTACTGAAACAAGCAAATGAAATCGCCTAAAGTCCACAGTAAGTATGTAAGTGTACTAAACTATACAAGAGGCCATGCGCATACGCTCGACCTAAAAAAGTAGCATAAAAATGTTTTTTTTGTCCTTTGGCAAAGCTGGTAAGGGGAAGTGATAACGCGTCCAGCCCTTATAAATTACCTGTACCTGGACACGTTGGAGGTCGGTGAACCTTTTAGCCGAGTCGGGCTCTCTTCATCCTCGGATAATCGGGTTACTTAAATCAATAATCAATAACTATTGTATCCGATAACCAATATTCAATTAATAGATTGAAATAACACATTAGGAATCAACAACATTTGGCATTTCGATGCACCATGACCTTTCACTCATGAATAACCACACCAGTTTATTAAAAGTTAGTGAATTTATTTCCCTATATTAACAAAGCTAGCACAATGTATATAAGTCTCAAAACCAAATGATATATGTATACGAACATTACTAGCTGTCCATAACGGCGGAAGAAACGCAATCTACGCAAAATCTGAATAATGATACATTCAGTTATGGCAATACAAATCACTAATGTAAGCAACTGAATTTTACTAATTTCATACATCGGTCAGCATGACAAGATTTCAATTCAACATGGTGCATCAATTGCATACCTCAACTAACCTCTAATTAGCATTGGCATGTGGGGCTTCATGCAAAACGAATTTATTCAACACAAATTTGGAAAAACTTCTAGCTTGGGCCCTATTAAAATAGCAGTTGGTACCTAAAAGGAAAAACACAATGCATAATACAATTATCCTTTCATAATTACCAATTACAATCAGCATTCAAGAAAGTCTTCGTCCTTTAGGTACCGGTTCGATCAGCATGGGGCAGATTCCAAAAGGACAAAGTTAAGGGCAAGTTTCCTTGCAGCAGCAAGGAGAATGGGCAAAATTACTGCATGGGCAAGACGGGGCAAATTAAAGTTAAAGTCTCTAGGGTGAAAATTCTCAAAGTCTCTTTCTCTGGAATAAAGAAAGGGCATCAAGATGTTGTCTAAGATGGCGTCTGGCGTTTGGCTTCAAAGATGGCATCAAGGAAAATGGCTGACTACTCTTTGTCCAGTGGGTTTAAGTAAGAAACATTCCAAATTCTGCAGGATCTTCCATTGGAGGGTTCATAGGATGGCTTCAAATTGACCAATGAAAAATGTCTTTCTACTAGTACTCATTTATGCATACATTGTCCTTGGAGACTTGGAACACAAGTTGCAACATGGCTTGCCAATTATTTTGGTATCTGTACCCTCATTGTCCGCACTTGCAGAGACTGACCTTGCTTCAAAGGGGATGAAACTGGCCTAGTACGAAACCTTGGAGATAAGTGTATTAGTCATCTCTACTGGAAAAATACAACTTTAAGCAAGAATATATGTTTCATTAGTTCAAGGAAAAAGCCACACAGTTAGAATTTGAGACCAGGCAACTAGGCCAAAGCCTTTACTAAATTTAAGTTAAGCATAAAACAGTTTCAACAAGAAATCATGGCACACATTTGCAATTATGACGGATTACTACATTTTTCAATTCCTCATGATTAATAAAGCTCGTTTATAATATTGGCGAACTACTCCGAGGGCACAATTTCCCTCGTACATTATTTTCTTTATTAAAATCACACTACATTATACGATTTTGGTTACATGATATATGAATATATGTTGGACCCTCTTTTTCTGCGTCATCAGAAGCAAGGAGGAGGGAGTGTGTGGGGGTAATCAACATGGAGGGCAGGGGGTGAGCAACATGTAGGTTGGAAGCAACCGTGGGGGCGGGAGAGCAACATGGGCAAGAGAGAGAAACCTAGAGTGTGAAGTGTAAGTGAGGGTAGAAGCACACAGGCAAGAAAGGAACAGTGAACATACACAAAGCGTATTGCCAGAGCTTGTTAATATATATTGCCTCATCTCAAAATTAGACAGATAGCGACACCATGTGGTGAACTGTCATTAGTTCAGGTGTTGAAAATTAAGTATTGGTGCCAAGCACTGGAAACAACCAGCTCATATTAAGCACAGGACTGCTCTGAGCCTGTTCAGTACAAATGTGTAGCAGAGGACAGAGACCTGTGCAGCTCAACCCTTTCCATCACACCATTTCCTTATGTGATTTAGAGAAAACCATTACCACCTGTTGGGTGACCAATAAATGATGTCCATGCTTTTAACTATGTCAATAATCTCCTCCTAGTTAGCAAGTGCATAATGAATAAAATGAGGTTCTTGAACAGAAGCCAACACAGAACTGGTTGCATGTTGTGTATTATTATCGATAGTTCGCGTATTTGTACCTCAATCTGCCATTAGTTTGGTATTGCTGCACATATTACTCTGCTCTTCGAAAAATATCTGTTGGTATGTTACTTTACCATTACAACCTCCGGGGAATGACAAACAGCTGATGCTGATCCTTCAGAATTGATTCCATACCAGCTGAATAGGGAAAACAGCCTTATATAACAAGAGGTGGAAATATAGGAAGGATGATGCAGATTCCAGATATTTACTTGAACTATTCCCCTGACGAAAGGACCATCCTGAAATGCATTGGAGCAAAGTCTAGCCATGGAAATCAAGATCATTAAAAGTTTGCTCTGACGTTTTTGCTTAGAGTTTTGGAATGTTTGCTAAATTAAATATATTTTAGGCCAAACTCAAAAGTATCACAAGTTTGGTTGATCTCCTTTTGTGTTGATCATGTCATTTAAGACACCTTCTGTGGTTCCCCCTAGCTGTAGGAGCCCCCCCAGTAGTACTAACATTAAGGTGCACTAGGTGCTTGTTTTGGATTATGTTGAGGATTGCATAAAACTAGCTCTCCTGCTACTGTGGCATTCTATCTGGTATAACATGCAGGCCTCCCTTAGCAGAGATGTAATTGCAGGTTGTCTGTCATTGCACTGGATGTCTCTTTATTATGCATACAGTACATTCAAACTCATTTCTCTAATCTTGGAAGATCTAGCTTATTCACTGACCCAACTTCTATGAAGAAGGAGGATAAGAGGCGGGTGAAGGAAAACTTTCTGTCAAAACTGTTTATGTATAGGGAGTTAGTGCAAGAATTTGGCTCTGTATATACTGTACCAAAATGAGGTATAGTGTGCACAGAGTACATGGGTTCCTTAGAGGCTTGACAGAAGCTAAAGTAGATAATACTAATACTCTTTGGTGGAGGTGTGGACGAGCAGTTAGGCTTATCAAAGGGTAGTGCAAATCATTTGTTGTACACACACATTCAAGAAATGAGGCACACACTCAATGATTAACTCCAGGTAAATTGTTTTTATATAACAAAAATATATTTTGTTACTTTATTACTAGAACCAGATCTTTGTTGCAGGTAAGTACAGTTGTAAATAGGTATCAAGCATATGTATCACATGCACTTTGTTTGTTTTTTGCAGATAAAGCAGTTTACAAATAATTAACGGTTTTCAATTTCCAAAGTTGACAGTACAATTTTTCATAGGAGTCAATAGAGTCCTGTGGAGGGAAGTGTTAGCACAGTTAACAGGTCTTTACACGACTTACAATTCCAGTCTTCGGTGATTAGGATGTCCAAAGGGCAAAGTTTAGGCTGACTCCAAAGGTGCACCACCAGGGGTCGGCTGGGTGCCGAGGTCAAAGTTGGCATTGTGTTTTCAATAGAATCCTATGAGGACTGGGGCGATTGGTAGAAAGCAGATTGCAAGTAAGTACCCGCGGTTCCAGAACACAGGCCTGGGGGGTTTAGGTCAGCATGGGGGGGGGCACAGGTCAGCACCAACACACCCCCTCAGTGGCTCATGGGAGCCTTCATCAGATCCAGTCACGATCAGGGGGGTCCTCTGGATTCAGCCTGCAGGTGTCGTCATATTGGCCAGCAGAGGTCAGCCCAGGGTGGACTTGAGGTCGGAATTTCCTGGGGACCTTTTCTAGACCGTTGGGCTACCTGGACTTGGGACGTGAGCGTTGGGTGGAGAGTGGGCAGGGCTCACGGATCCGGGGCGGTTCTATTGTTGTTTTTGGAGGTTTCTTCTGGACAGAGCCACTGTCTTCAGGAGTTCTTGGTCCTCTGCTGGGCAGGCAGCACTCTTAGGGTCTGTAGAGGTGGTTGGTCCTACAGGATGCATCTCCTTTTTGGAGCAGGAGTCTTGAAGCTGCAGACAAGCTGGTAGGGCTGGGGCCAAGTCAGTTGTTGTCTGGAGGCTTCACTGCTGGGGGTCGGCTTTGCAGACCTTCTTCTTTCGTGAGGTTGCCAGAAATCTGGTGAGTAAGGTTCAGGGGTGCCTCTAAATACTAGATTTAGGGGTGTTACAGAGGTGAGAGGGCAGTAGCCCATAGCTACTGTCCCTGAGGGTGGCTACATCCTTCCTGTGCCCACTCCCTTTGGGGAGGGTGGCACATTCCTATCGGTCCCTATCCTCCAAAAAATGATGGAGGGTTCTGCAAGGATAAGGTAACTTCGGCTCTGGACACCTTAGGGGTGTCCTAACTGCAATGGTCACTCCTCCTTGTTTTACCTAATTTTCCCATCCGACCTGCTGCCAAAATTGGGTCCTGGTCCGGGGGGGGCAGGCATCTCTGCTAGCTACAGTGCCCTGGGGCACCATAACTGGAGGCCTGAGCCTTTGAGGCTCCCCCTCAAGAGTTACAGTTCCTGCAATTGGGGGGGGGTGGAGGGGGGGCTGAAGCACTTCCACCTAGGGCATGCTTTGTTTCTGACCCCAGAGAGCACAAAGGCTCTCACCCCATGGGGTCAGAAACTTGTCTGTTAGTGGCAGACTGGCACAGACTGGTCAGCCCTGCACTAAAGGGTTGGATAAAATACAGGGGCATCTCTAAGATGACCTCAGTGTGCATTTTACAATAAATCCAGCACTGGCATCAGTGTGGATTTATTGTGCGGAGACGTTTGATACCAAACTTCCCAGTCTTCAGTGAAGCCATCATTTGTCGTAATGACAAACTCCTAGTCTATATACTGAATATGGCCACAGTGCACTTACAATGTCTAAGAAGGACTTCAACACTTTAGGGGCTTCTTACTCATGCAGCTAAGCCCTCACCTGTGGTATAGTGCACCCTGCCTTAGGGCTGTAAGGCCTGCTAGAGGGGTGACGTACCTATGCCACAGGCAGTGGTTTCTGGGCATGGCACCCTGGAAGGGGTGCCATGTCAACTTTATCATTTCCTACCCACCAACACACACAATCTGCAATGGCAGTGTGCATGTGTTTGGTGAGGGGTCCCTTAGGGTGGCACAATACATGCTGCAGCCCTTAGGGACACTCCCTGGTCACAGAGCCCTTGGTACCACTGGTACCTTTTACAAAGGATTTAGCTGTGTGTCAGGGGTGTGCCAATTGTGGAAACAATGGTACAGTTTAGGGAAAGAACACTGGTGCTTGGGCCTGGTTATAGGGATACCAGCACACACTCAGTTAAGTTAGCATCAATACCAGGCAGAAGGTGGGGGGGGGGAGGGTAACCATGCCAAAAAGAACACTTTCCTATAGTTGGCCTTATCTACTTCTGAATCTTTTAGTAACTATGCATTGATCAAAACATACCCTGAGATCAAACCATATTTAGAGTGGGTTAATAACCTTTGGGAAAGATCACTCCTTACTAGTTTTCGCTTGAGTTATGTTAGATAGAAACTGTGTTTTCCTCCTGGTCATTATGATATTTTCATCATTTGTTATTGCCCCTGTGATGAATCATCCGAACAAACCATATTCCACTTCCCGTTTTTCTGTAGATATTACAGAGACTTGTCTAGAGGCCTGCTTATCCCAGCGTTTCAGAAAGCAAAGATTAAAAACTGTAGAGCTGTGGTTTTTTAACTGTAGTATTGTGTTCTCAGGAAATATGTTAGAGAATGGGCATGTTTTTAAAATCTGCTGCCAGACTACATAATTTCCAGTTGTTGTAATATCAGTTTTATCTAATTTTAGCATTTTATAATTTTATGATATGAACTAGGTGTTTAACTTGTGAATGGTGGCTTTTTTTAACCATATTGCTATTGTATTATGTCTCTGATTCTTGCTTCTGTGTGTGCTTTTTGGTCTTCTTTTTCGGTCAAAATAAAGATCTAATGAATGAATGACATCTTCTGTGCAGTGGGTCTGGTAGCTGGTCTGCCATCAGTACTTATATTTTCAACCCAGGCATGGGGTATGTATTCCTGTAGCACAATAAAACTGAATATTGTTGATAAAACATTAATGAAAAAAGTGTTTACAACTTCATGGACACTCAACATCATATCCTATGCCAATGATATCCAGCTTATCCTCTCACTATTAGAAGACCCCTCTGCCATGCAGGCAAACTTCCACAGTATCATATCGAACATCACCGACTGGATGAGAAACAAACTGCTTACAACTAAACACATACAAGCCAGAAGTATTGATCTTCAGAAACACTTCCACATGGAAGGACACCTGGTGGTACCCCGAACTAGGACCCCCACCAACACTGTCTGACCACATCTGCAACCTCGGCATCATCCTGGACAGTAAGCTCACCATGAAAAAAACAGATCAACGCAGTCTCTGCTGTCTGCTTCCTCACACTCTGCATGCTCCACAAGATTTTCAAGTGGCTCCCCTTCGACACCAGATGTGCCATCACACATGTACTGGTCATCAGCCGCCTGGACTACAGCAACAGTGGAATCCCTGCACACCTCAAGAGGCTGCAGACCATACAGAACGCAGGTGCCATACTTATCCTAGACCTCCATGAGTGCATCCACATTGCCCACCACTACAAGTATCTTCACTGACTGCCCAACCTTCAGAGATGCCAGTTTAAGTTGCTGATCCACGCCTTCAAAGCCCTCCACAACCTAAGACCAGCATATATCAACCACCAACTAAACTTACACCTTCCCTCTAGACCCCTGCACTTTGCCTCCCATTGCTTCGCCCACATCCATCGCAGCAACAGTGGAGGATGTCTCCTACCTCGCTGATAAGTCTTAGAATCATCTCCCACTTCAACTGTGGACTTCATCCTCTCTGTGGGAATTCAGGAGAGGACTTAAGACCTGACTGTTTGATTGAGCCCCATGCGGCACTACTCTCAGTGCCTGGATACCCTCATGGGTGATTAGCCATGCTTTCCAAATCCAGATTGATTGATTGCCAAGGAAAGCTTTGAAAACATTCCTTTTAGCTTAAATTACCGGGTTTAGCCCCAGTGACATATGCTGCAACACTTAGTGCATCGTATTAGGAACACTTCTCTGAACCTCACACCCTTAACAAACATCTTCCACACAGATCACTCCACACCCACACCATTCTAAACATACATTTTGAAAGGATACCCAGATACCAATTTAGTAGAACCATTTTGTAGCCTCAGCAGGGGTATAGTATGCAATAAAAGCTTGCTCCTAGCCCACAGCTCAATTGTCATTGTAGGCTTTCATCCTACACACCACAAATGAGGCCTCTATCCCTAGTGGAGTTTAATACAAGTCCATCAATCACATCAAGAGTAGTAACTGTAGCATTGTTGAGGTCCCTTATTGGAGCCGATCAGTGACTTCCCCAATTTGAAGCTTAGCGTTATAAAGCTATAAAAGGATGGAAAAGAGTCCCGGCCCCAAATCTGAGAAACCTTTTCCCTGCTAGGGCTAAACTAGAAGGTGGACATTGCATCCACTTTGCTATGCTATTCTGACATCCAGTGAGATTCGAGCTAGCTCTCAAAGGAGCTACCCACCATGTTTCCTCGACTGGCCCCTCTATCAAAGAAAGCCCTTGAAAAGAAGGTCTGGCTATTACAAGCTTGACCGATGCCGCCTGTTTCTTATGGCCAAAGCAAAGACCCCTACTGGGACCATGGCCTTAATGGAATTTTCTCTAAAGGAATTGCAGCTCATTGAATTGCATTGGGATGTCACTGCTGAATCCAAATGGTGACAGTTGCTTCCAGCATAAAGTCCAAGTATACATCTGTTTTCCCAGCCAGTGGCATAATGCAGGTGTGCAGCATCCTTGGCTTTGCACTCTTAGCAGGAATTTAATGTAGCTTAAAACAGTGCATACATGGGGGTGTGGCCAAAGAGCCTAAGAAGGTAGATGCAAAGTGAATCTGCTCCGGGGCCCAGATGACACAATCTTCATGATTCCTGCATGGTCTTGCCACCTAGGAGGCTCCTCAACTTTCCACCTGACTTTGTCTCCCTATGCATGGTGCCACAGAGCTGGAGCAGCGACCAATCGGCCTGCAATAATGGGAGTGGGACGCTAACCGAGTGGGGCCACCCAGCTTACAGCAGCCACACAAGTAGGTCTGCTGCACTACCCACCCTGTACTTGCCTTCCGAGCAGGAACCTCACATCATGGCGGACTGCAGCAAGCAGCATACCAGCCAGGCCAGCTGTGAGGCTGCACCGGATCCTCGACGAAGAAGTGAGAGGCTCGAGTGCTCTTGTGCTTCATCTCCACACAGGCGTTGGGTGACGGGCGAGGCCTTGAACCCCGTCCCCAATCCACATAGCAGGCTGACTCTTAGGCGCAGTAGACCCCAGGCGACACACCGCAATGCTGTCATTGGGACTGTGGGCAGGCCCTAGAGCCCCTATCCCCCTGTTCTCACAGCGATCTCAGACACCGTCCGAGCCCAGGGAGGGGGGGGGGGGTGAAAACCTATGTGGTCCAACAGCAAGAACGGACACATGACTCCCACGGACTCGGAGGATAGGGCTGGAAACAGCTAACACCAATCCCCTCTGTCCCCCACCTTACCTGCAAGGAGGGAATATTGTGACACTTGCTCTCCTGCCTTTGTCCCAGCTCTACTTATGCCTCTGCAGCTGCATGAACAGGTCGCCCTGCCTAACTAGGCTGTGAATCTTGCAGTGGTGAGTCCGACTCCCTCCCAGCTATCTCCCTCAAACAGCGCTCTCCCACAAACGGGGTGGTCTCTCTGCAGGACATCAATTGGGGGAAGCTGGGGGAAATGAGACTGGGGTTGCCCAGTGCACAACACCTCCCTTCTACACCTTGGCTGACTGTGATAACTTACGACAGAGAGGGTCAGCGTTACGCCACACCTGGCAGGACATCAAGATTAGGGGGGCCTGTCCCTGACAGCTTCGCCACCATATAACACGAGGCCGGAGGTGGCGGGAGGATCACAGACTGAGCCACCCCTGGTCATCGCCTAGATGGCTCTGGCCTAACCCAGCACACTGAGGCACGCACAACACTTGGAAGGTGGCTCCCGGCAACAGAACCCTTACTTGGCGACCACCGACTCCATTCTTGTGAAAGACGATTGGATTTGTACCACAAGCCATAGCCCGGCTGAATGCTAGGTGGCCCTTGCACGAACCCACCATGGGCAGACAGAAATCCATGAAACTTCAATCCCTTCTGCCCTCTCCCACACACACCATAGGGAGGGCTTTGACCATATCATAGGAGCCCCTCGACAGCCACAGAACTCAGCTGAGAAACTGGATACCATCCTACTTGCCATTGAATCCTTCTGCATGTCCGTAGTAGAACGCATAGAGGAGATGGCCTCCTTTACGAAGACCAACAGAGACTGCCCTCTAGGGTCACCAACACAACGCCATATCTCAGAGATGGCTCCACAACTGAAGACACAGGAACAGTGTGCCCGGGACCTTCTTGACAGTGTGTAATGGTTGAAATCTCATGCTGAGGATGCAGAGGACAGAGCCCGTCATAACGACATCTGTGTTGTAGGCCTTTCGGAGGGTGTGGAGGGCTCCAAGCCAATGATTGACTTCCTTGAGGAAGGAGTAAAGTCGTTCATGCCATCCAACACTCGCACCCCACATTTCTCCATTGAGAGAGCACACCGGGTCACCACTCACAGAACCCCGCTGGGGTTCTCCCCCTTGTAAAGTTGTGAAACAGCTGCTCCACTATAAAGACAGGGATATGATTCTTCAGGCGGCTAGACTCGCTGCAGCACTGATTTAACAGAACAGCCGGGTATCAGTGTTCCCAGACTACAAGATGCAAACTCAGCGGCACCGTTATTCATTTCTCTTCCCAGCAAAACTGAAAGTTCTGCACAACAACTGCACATATTTTTTCACATAACCCACATCGGCCTGGGACTGGCTAGAAACTTAGTTTGATAGTGTACAGCATCCCTTGCTGTCTCCAGCAGCCTAGCCACATCCCAGACCCTGCAGGAGCTGCAGGGGAAGGCCTTGCAAGTGCCCTAATGATACACCCAGAGGTCCGTCTCTGAAAGCTCTGTGTCAGAGCCAGCAATCCGCCAGAGAGGCAGCTTTCGCTCTGCATCAAGCCTCACCCTCTCATCACACGAGCTCAAGTGACACTGGGAGCAACAATGATGTGTCCCCAGTCCCCAATCTGCATATGGGGCTCTTGGCAAGTCTGACTATGACTCCAAAATCAGCCAATGACCTGCTATGATGCAAGGCCTCTGGATCACGGCCCTAGCCTCGCCTTCCTTGACCACAGTACACATCCCCTGAAGGAGTTCGGGACCAGGTCAAGCGTTTCACAGTGCTGCGCTATGCCCGTTGTTCCTTGCCTTCCATCTTGATGCTTCAGGTGACCCATCTGATGGGCTCCAGGTGCCCACCCCTGTCCCATCAGGGTTACAATAGAGTTTACCATGCTGGGTACGCCAGGGGATCCCAAGGAGTAGCTATTCTCCTGTGCTGCACCTTCCCTATGGTGGTGGCCTAGACTTGGTCTGATCCGGATGGTCAACATGTTGTCCTAGCAGGCCTGGCTTTACGGCCGCCCACTAAACCTTCTGTGCCTTTACGTTCCTTTAGAGCCCTTCTTGACTACTCTTCTCATTGTGGTAGCACTACTACATCCAGCCTTTACACTCATAGAGGGGGTGACTTCAACACAGTCCTAGACCCTTCCATGGACTCCACCAGTCCCCCTTTCAACATCAGTTGCAGTCGTGCCAGGTGTCTTCTCAAATGAGTCTAGCACTGAGCGATGGGAACTGTAAGAACCTTTTACATTAGAGAAGATTGGCAAGGCCATCTTGGAGATGGCATCTGGTAAAACACATGTCCCCGACAGCTATCCTAGAATTTTACAGTAAGTACTGGGACATTCTTATTCCACATTTATTAAACCTCTACAGGGAAGTGGCACAAGTTGGTTCCTTCCCTCTGGATCTTGATCAAGCTACAGTTGTAGTTCTACCAAAGACTCTCCCTCCACCGCCCTCTTGTGTGCTTATCGATCCATATCCCTTCGTAACATGGAAACACAGATTTTTTTTACCATCCTGGCCTTGCACCTGCACCAGGTCTTCTGGTCCTTAATTCACCCAGACCAATGCAGCTTTATGCTGGCCAGGAGTATGAGACATTGACTGAGACGCCTCCGTGTGATGCTAGCTCATCGTCACCTCCTATCATCCCAACTCACGTTTCTCCTAATAGACTTCGAAAAAGCGTGTGACACTGAATTGGAAGTACCTGGTTCAAGTGCTAGAGAGGGTGGGGTTTGGACTCTAATTCTGCAGCCTTGTCCTGGTTTTATTCTCCAATCCGCCTGCTCGGGTTCAAGTTAATGGGGTTGTTTCCACTGAATTCCCCATAAGGTGAGGGACCTGGCATTGTTGCCCTCTGTCCCCACTCCTTTTTGAGTGGCCATCAAACCCCTGGCACTACTTCTGAGATGCAATGCACAAATAAGAAGATGGGGGTGGCCTTCACAGCATGAATACCACATTGCACTGTATGTAGATGACTTTCTCCTATATTTCGCAGACCCGACCAGTAGTGGCCCTCATTACCTACAGTTCCTAAGACTCTTGGCATAGGCCTCGGGCCTAACCGTCAACCCCGCCAGATCAGTGCTGGTCCCACTAGCTCCCTCACAGGACTGTGTGGTCTGGTAAATTACCATCCCTGTTCTCTGTCTGAGTTTTCGTTGCCTAGGCATTCGGGTGGCCCTGAATCCTGTGCTGATGTGATCCCTCAATGTCACACCCTTCACCCGCAAGGTCAAAGAAGAACTTAAGAAGTGTCAGACACTCCTATTAAGTGACATGGTGAGGATAGCATTGTATACATTTTTAATACTGCTACTATTCCTTTACCTTCTGCAAGATTTGCCACAATCGATTTCCCGTCATTGGTTTAGGGAAATGGATTCAGTGGTGATCACCTTTTAATAGCATAACTCACGGCAACGCTTAGCATTTGCGACCTGTCAGTGCACCCCTTCCGAAGGTGATGTACGTATGTCCAGTTTATACTCGTATTATCTGGCTTCATACCTCCTGGTTATCAATGACTGGCCTAGCAGTGGGTGGTCAGATCCAGCCTACAAACTGGAACTTCCTAGTCGAGCTTTTCCCCCGCATTACGGCAATGCTCTGTGGTGACACGGTTCCTAACGCAGTTCCTGAGGTGACCCGGATGGTGTTTGGTGGGTGGAGGGCTGCATTTCAACACACGGGGATGGTGGTCCAAGCTCACTCAACAGATCCCATTCTGGCATGGCACCTGGTTGGACGAGGTAGAGGTGCTAGAGGGATTTAGTTGGGGGGGATACCATTGGCATTACATTCTTGGGGGATGTTTGGAGGGGCACACATATGTCTTCCTTTCAGGAGGTACAACAGACATGTACCCTGTCTGAGATGCAGTTTCACAAATATCTGCAGGTACATGTTCCTCCCGATACGATTTCAGAGTTTAGCCCGGTTGAGGTTTAGATCGTGATGGGAGTGCTAGGCAAAGGGGGCATGTCCCAAATTTACTGCACTCTGGTCATTAACACCCCAGACACAATGACAGCTCTTTGAGCCTGCTGGAAGAGTTGGCTTGGACCGCTGGATTGGCAGGATGCACTGATGGCTACTAGAGTCCTGACCATGTCATCAAAGCTCTGACTAGTGCAAACATACTATCTACACTGCGCATACCTCTCCCTGATAGGTTGTTCAAAGCAGGATTCCTTGCTAGCCCTGCATGTTTTTGCTGCTCACAGGTCCCGGCTGATTTCTTTCAAATGACTTGGTCCTGTTCCATTTTAACATGGTACTGATGTCTCAAATAATGAAATAGAACTGTCCCCATTATAGATCCTCCTGGGAATGATCGAGGATTTCAGGGGTACCTGCGAGTATTGGGCCTTCTTGGGGATGGCCCTGCTGGTTTCTAAGTGGGACATCACTGTTCACTGGAAGCCCCCCAAGTCCCCAACGATGTAGAGATGCGGTGTGAACTGGCGGTGCGCCCAGCAGGAGAAGACAGTGTACAAAGCTTGTGGGTGTCCATATAAACATGCCAAAATATGGAACAAATGGTTTGGGGCCAAGGGTGTTGACCCGTTGTAGAACCTATCTGAACAGGATATTCCCCAAGGCACATCTCACCTCCCCGTGATGCTCTTCTCCAGCAGCAGACCTTCAACACATGCTCTGGTTCTGCCCCAGACTAACGCACTTCTGGTATGGGGTACACATTACTTTAGCCATAGTCACTGAGCTAACCAGGCTGCAGTCTTGAGAAGCTATGGCTTTTGGACTTTTCCCACTACAGAAGCAACACAAAGGCCCTCGTTATGACAGGCTGGAAGTGAAGACCACCACATTATGAGTGTGGCGGTTTGGCCTATGCCAATCCACCATATCTCCGATCATACCGCCAAGGCGGTCAGACCTGCTAGGCCGGAGTTGAGCATCTCCAACCCGACGGTCCACAGCAGACCGCCGGCGGTATTAGGAGCACCTTTCCACCAGGGTTTCTGCAGTGGTAGTGCCGCCACGAAAACCCTGGTGGAAAGACTACCGGTGACAGGGAATTTGTTCCCTGTCACTGGCAGACGGCCCCCCTCCAGTAAATCGCCCCGTCCCTGCATACATACACATGCACACAGACACCCACATGTACCCCGCATACACACATTCATGCACACACGCAGACAATACCCACTCTCACACACCACTTCCCACCCCTGTCGGATGATCAACTTACCTGGTACGGGGAGGAGGTCGTCCAGGAGGGAACGGGCGCTTCCACCTCTGGCAGCGCCCTGCCAGAAGCACACCACCAGGCCGTATTATTGCATATAATAGTCCTTCTGGCAGGGCGGGCTGGTGGTGGAACCACCCCAGTGCCTCCACCCGCCAGCACGACCACAGCTGGATTTCCACCCAATATGTGGTGGAAATCCAGCAGTATCCATAAAATGGTGAGCGGAAAACCACCAGCACTGGTGGTCTTCTGACGCCTGTGGCTTTGGCGGTCTTTCTATAAGACTGACAAATTCATACTGACCACCAAAGTCCGAGCCTGCTTTGCTAACCCGCCCCTCCTATGGGCCAAACATCTCCTGACCCTGCATTGGAAAGACCCTTCCCCCCCCCCCCCCCCCCCCCCCCAATCACAGGCTCAGTGACATTCAGCGGTGTCCCATTGTGGGAAGGCAGATAGTTCTCCACTTCACTGGGAGGAGGCCCACCGAATTCGTCTGCCCCCCCATTGCAGTGACATGGGACATGATGCTATTACAATACAAGCACCTCATAGCAGGAGTTTTCCCACCTGGAACTCCACCCCACTGAAATGAAATGGCACCATATGATTCAAGGGGAAGCCCTGCTTCATTAAGACAGAGGGCAGCACCCTACGATAAGCCACCAAAGGTGTAGTAGCATCACCCTTTTCTCGATGTACAACTCCCCTTTCCTCTATCCTGCAATGGTTGATCCCACAATACCTCGCCACATGTGCCCATGTCATAACAGTGGCACTTCACCGTGCCCCCCCACCTCTACCTACCCTCTTCGACAGGCCCCCTGCCATTCCTCCTTTCTGGTTTACCACCACCAGGTGATTAATATACTGAGGAACTACAGTCACCCAATAACAGCCTAGGTTTCTTCGGCCATAGTTCTAGAGTTCCATTTCCCCCTTCTTCTTACTGTAGGCCACTTGGTTTATATCCAGGCCCAGTTCTTTCCAGTCGCGGACTACGGGACTCTGAGTGCTTTCCTGACTCCTGAACAACGATCCACCACCAGGGACCCTTACCTTTGTATAAAATACCATACTAGGCACTCTCCGCAAACTCCATGGGCAGCCCCCACTCACCCTCCTCTCCTGCTCCTCCAGCTAGGACTTAGTCATGCCGGTGGGATTTCTCCACCAACTTGATGATGCTATGGTATCGGTGAGACCAGGGGACACACGAGACGAGTCACCACTGTGTGTGTGTATATATATATATAAATATTATTATGTCACTACATGTTGAAACTTTCTGCCTATTGTTCCCACCGAATGATTTATTTGTATGCTGTTATTTGGAATTATATTGGTGCACTCCAAAAAACCCAATAAAAATAATTTCACAAATGTTCACCCGCCGTAGGTAAACAATTCTACGTCATTACCATACAGACTAGCCAACCTTGAGGTATGTACTAAGTGCTAGGGCATCCATAATATTTGAATGGATGCTCCAGTATGGTCAAAGATTAGTTTTACTCTTGAAACAAAAAATTGAAAATATCGAGCATTAAGATGAAATCTCTACAAGTCGGCAGCCAGTCGTCCAGCTACCATAGTGCCTGTACTGAATGCAGAAGATCTGACTGGCAACCTTGACACGGCCAAGGTTTTTCCAAGGTATTAATTCCTTGAGGGTAGCTAGTGTTAAGCCTCTAGCTAGACCGAGAAGCATGTGAGCACTCTTTAGTCTTTCTCCTAGGGCTTCAACTGGAGAGGAAAAGTTTGAGTTGGGGTATCGAAAAGAATTGTGGCCTACGTAATTAAGGTGTGGCTTAAACATGTAAACTAAATTACTGTGGTTCGTATACAATGCCACCCGACCATTAGTTTGGTTCCTCTCAAAGGTTTCTATTATTGCATCCAGTTATGTAACACAACTGACATGCACCTAAAACCAGAAGTAATGAAAGGGGGAATCTATCCTTATATCCCTACTATACCCGGGTAGGGAATACACAGAATGTAAGCAATTGGTCTAATAGTAGGAAAAAATAACAAAACTTGATTTGCGCGAAATGAGACAATCATTCATCGTCAATGTAAATTGATGAATGCATTTATTCACAAAAATGACAACAATCATAGGTATAAAATCACCTCTGCACCTAACACCAGCTAGAAGTATTGGCTTTGTCAATGGTTGTTACCTGTTTAAGGTCAATGAGGAACAACAATGCTTTTGTTGTAAATAATTAATATTGACAAAGAGCTGCTGAAAGTATACCAATCTGCTTGTTAGGGGACTGCGGAGAAAATTGTATTTCCATCTCCATCTTGAATCTCTGTGATTGGAAAGATGCTTGAAGGTCTAAAGTAAATAGGCTGTTGTTTATCTTCTTATTAAAATTATACAAGTCTGTTCCAACAATATTCGTCAGTCATTTCCCAGATGCCTCACGGGCACCCCTTAGTGTACATCCTTCACACCACAGCACATCTCATCCAAGGTCTGAAGAAATATGATCATATCACCCCACCCCAATCGAACTCTACTGGCTCCCCTTGCCAGCCTGCCTCATCTTTAAAACCAACTGCATCATTTACAAAGCCATCACAACAAGCACTCTCTCTTACCTTACAGACAAGCTCGCCATCTCAATACACCTGCTGGCAGAACACTATCCGAATGCAAACTAAGAAGTGTGAAGAAGAAAAAGCAAGTCAACAGGCCTCTACCATGTCTGCACCGAGGATCTGGAACAACAAGCCTGTGTCCATTAGGATTGCCCCAATGATGCTACAATTTAGGAGAGAGTTGAAGATTCACCACTGTAAAGAACACTATGGCCCTCGTTACGACCCTGGCGGTCCGTGATAAAGTGGTGGTAATACCGCCAACAGGCCGGCGGTAATAAATATGAAATTATGACCACGGCGGAAGCTGCTCAGACAGACAGACACTTTGACACACCGACCGCCAGGGCGAAATCAACAGGCACCACAGCAGTAACCACCTACAGCCAGGCGGAAGACAATGTTCCGCCCACTGTATCATGAGACACCAAACCGCCACCTTTTCCAGGGCGGTACCAACGACACAAAAAGCCTGGTGGAAACACTGCACAGAAGGGAAGCGACACACCTCTAGAGACTCAAGGAAGAACCGCGCCGCCATGGAGCCCAAGTTACATGTGTTCTCCATGCTCTTCTACCTTCTGCTCCACTACGAACACCAACGCCAGCGAAGACGACCACGGTGAGTACTGCCACTTAGCAAAAAAGGGAGGACAGGAGGAAAAAGAGAGTGACACACATACTCATCACCCCCACCCCCAACACCATACACACAAGCAGATGCAGTAACATTACATATTCACCCCATACCCCTCAGGAATAATGCAGGGACAAAAGGAATTGATTAAAGTGAGTGTAATAAGATAAAATAGTAGAAATACTTGCATCCAAATCAACAAGTAAATACATATTTACAAATGTAGGAACACTGCCCAGTCCTCAATGTCCGTGGACCACAGAGTCACATCACATAGTCCAAGGCCCCACCTCACTCCTGCAACAACACGGAGAGAACACTGCAGGGGCATCAGGTCGAAATAGCCAGGCACCTCAGGGAGACGGGGGCGCCTCAGCCATAAGATGGTACAATGCCACTGGTCCTGGAGGGGCGACATGCCCAGTGCTTGGTCCTGGGGAGTGTAAGGCCACAGTCTCCCAAGTGGGTGACTTATCCACATGATCTGGAGGGGGCAACATGCCCTGTGCGCAGTCCTGGGGAGTGCAAGGCCACAGTCTCTCAAGTGGGTGACTTGCCCACATGCTCTGGAGGGGGCAACATGCCCTGTACTTGGTCCTGGGGAGTGGAAAGGCACAGTCTCAAGTGGGCGACTTGCACACTGGCTCTGGAGGGGGCCACATGCCTTGTGAGCTGTCCTGGGGAGTGCAAGGCCACATTCTCTCAAGTGGATGGCTTCTCCACTGGTTCTGGAGGGGGCATTGTGCCCAGTGATCTTCATCCTGTGGAGGATGGGGTGAGTGGATGGCTTCCTCACTGATTCTGGAGGGGGCATTGTGCCCAGTGAGCCTCACCCTTTGGAGGATGGGGTGAGTGGATGGCTTCTCCACTGGTTCTGGAGGGGGCATTGTGCTCAATGATGCAGATATTGGGGAGTGCAAAGTCACAGTCTCTCACCTGGGTGTCAGACCCACAGGGTTTGCGGGGGCTAGGCCGCACAACAGCCCATGGACGCAGGACTACACACTGTTCGCCGACGCTGACGGCTGCTAAGTGGTGGCAGTAGTGGTGCTGCTGGTGGAGCTGGCAGTGGTGGTGGGAGGCTCCAGCCCATCCCCTGCAGCCTTGGACGGCTTCCCACTGGGGCTGCTGCTGCTGGTGGCGGTGCTGGCAGTGATGGTGGGAGGCACCAGCCCATCCCCTGCAGCCTTGGACGGCTGCCCAAAGGGGCTGCTGCTGGTGGTGGTGCTGGAAGTGGGTGGGGGGAGGCTTCAGCCCACCCCCTGCAGCCTCAGACGGGTGCCCACTGGGGCTGCTGCTGCTGGTGGCGGTGCTGGCAGTGGTGCAGGGAGGCTCCAGCACATCCACTGCAGCCTCGGACAGCTGCTCACTGGGGCTGCTGCTGCTGGTGGTGGTGCTGGTAGTGGTGCTGGCAGTGGTGGAGGGAGGCTCCAGCACATTCCCTGCAGCCTCAGACAGCTGCACCACCATGGTTGGTGATGGGGGCTCTGACTGAGTCCCTGCACCAGGCCCCTTGTCTCTACTGCCTGCTGTTCCAGGCCTCTTGCCCCTCCTTTGTGCAGCTGGGGGTGCCTCCTTGCCCTTCTTTCCTGCAGCTGGGACTGCCTCCTTGCCCTTCTGTCCTGCAGCTGGGGCTGCATCCTTGCCCTTCTGTCCTGCAGCTGGGGCTGCATCCTTGCCCTTCCTTGACGCACTTGGGGCTCACACCTTGTCCGTCTGGCTGGCTGGTGGCCGGGATCCTTTCCCACTTGGAGTAGTTGGGGACACTGCTGTGCCCATGGACTCGGTGGCTGAGGTGCTTGCCTGGGTTTTGACTGCCCTGGCCTGACGTGAGGGACAGGGGGAGGGATAGGGAAGAGATCCATGTTGGTGAGAAAAAGCTTCTTAGGGACAATGGGGCGGAAAGAGGGAGATGGTTTAGGAGAGGAGGAAGAGGGAGCGGTGCTAGGAGGTGTCTGTCTGCTGTGTTTGGGTGCAGGTGCATGGGCAGTATGCTGTTGTGAGGTGGATGGCTGTTGGGTGTCTGAGTGCTTATGTTTGTGTACTTTGGGAGGAGGGGGCACAGACACAGTGGGAGAGGACACGGGGGAGGTGTGCATGGATGTGGGGGTGGTGACTGCCAGTGAGGGGCGTGTGCTGATAGGTGTGCTGGTGATGGTGGTAGTGGATGGGGATGTAGTGCATGCAGGTGTGAGTGGAGACGCAACTGGGGGGAGGTGGACAAGAAGAAGGAGGGGGCCACAGTGGAGGCAGTGGATGTTGGAATGTCTGCTTCTGGATGAGGTTTGTGTGAGTGCCTCTGGGATGAAGTGTGGTGCTTGTGTTTGCCATGTCCACTCTTGTGTTTTGTCCTGGGTGCTTGCTCGTCTGACTGTGTGCTTGGGATAGGTTGGGGTTGAGGGGAATAGGATTGGGAAGAGGAAGTTGGAGGGGGGAGGGTGAAAACAGGGACAATGGCTGCCATCAGAGAGGATGCCAGAGCATTGATTGATCTATGTTGGTCCGCCAAGCCAGTGTGAATGCTCTCCAGGAATGTATGTGTCTGTTGCATTTGGGCTGACAGCCCCTGGATGGCATTCACAATGGTTGACTGCCCAACAGAGATGGATCGCAGGAGGTCAAAAGCCTCCTCACTCAGGGCAGCAGGTCTAACTGGGGCAGGGCCTGAGGTGCCTGGGGCGAAGTAGATGCCCACCCTCCTGGATGAGCGGGCACGGGAAACTCGCTGAGGGGCTGCTGGGAGGGCGTCAGTAATGCCCTCAATCGCCCATCTAGCATCGGATAGGCCACCATCAGAATGCGGGCCCACAGGGGGGTCAGGGTTCGATGGGCACCCCTTCCTTGTTGGGAGGCCATCCCCAGCTGGGCCTCCGCCATCTTCCGTGCTCAGCATCTCGGGTCCTCCCACCGTTTCTGGCAGTGGGTGCTCGGCCTGCCGTAGATCGCTAGGATCCGCACGTCCTTGGCGATAGCACGCCATATACCCTTCTTTTGATGGGCGCTGACCTGCAGGGAAATAGACACAGGGAAAGGTATTAGTCCAACCATCCTGACTGTTACACTCGTGGCCCACCATGCCCCTTCCCATCCCCATTAGCACAGACATGGCCCACCATACATGCTGCACGCTGCCTAAGGCCCATCCACCAACCCCCCCCCACACAAGGCCTTCACACACAGCACTCCATGCATTCACACCCCATGCATCGTACTCACTGTGTACTCACCTGTTGGTTTGGAGGCCCATACAGCAGTCGGAACTGGGGTGGGACCCCATTCACCAGCCGCTCCAACTCCGCCGAGGTGAAGGCAGAGGCCCTTTCCCCAGTCACACAAGCCATGGTCGGTTCCAGACCCAGGTCACAGCAGCACATGCAGTGTAGGTCCTCTCCTGTTGAAGATCAGGTAGCAAGTGAGTGCACAGAGTGCACAGATAGAAAATGGTAGTCACATCCACGGCGGTGCATACCATTGGCCACTGTACCCCATAGGGCCCAATGTTAACCAATGAGGAGTTGCACAGCGGTTCTCGACCGCCTCCCGCAACGGCCCATAACGTCAGCAGAATTACCTCATTTCCACCTGTCCCTCCATAGAGGACAGGCGGACGCCATTTCAAGGGAGGTGCTGGCCATGGATCCTAACTGCGTCACAGCAAACAAATTCACCATTTGGACATCTCCAACAAAATACTGTTAAAATCACAACATGCATTGCACTGTAGTGGTTGGAATGTATAGATCATGACCAGCTGCTTACTCTTTTGGCCCTTAGATTGCAACCGCTGCGGATGAATAGGAGATGGAGGCATCTGTACAGACCCCTGGTGGACTTGGCAACAATGGAGGACAGGCACAATATCCTCACCTATAGACTTGACAGGGCCGCAATCATGGAGCTGTGTGCCCAATTGGAGCCTGACATGATATCTGCTATCCATCATCACACTGGGATTCCCCCTCTTGTGCAAGTGCTATCAGTGCTCCATTTCTTGGCAACTGGTTCTTTCCAAGTGACAGTGGGCTTGGCAGCAGGAATGTTTCAGCCAATGTTCTCAATAATGCTGACCAGAGTGTTGTTTGCCCTGATTAAACACATGTGCTGCCACATCGTTTTCCCCCAGGTGGAGGATTTGGACACAGTGAAAGTTGATTTCTATGCAATGGGACATATCCCCAACATTATTTGGGCTATTTGATGGAACACATTGCATTTGTTCCCCCCCGCCGTGAAATGAATAGGTGTTCAGAAATCGAAAGAGCTTTCACTCCATGAATGTGCAGATGGTGTGCCTGACGGACCAGTACATCTCCCACATCAATGCAAAGTATCCTGGGTCTGTGCATGATGCCTTTATCCAGAGGAATAGCAGCATCCCAAATGTGATGGCCCAACTCCAGAGGCACAGGGTGTGGCTAATAGGTGAATCCTGGTTCCCACCCAGTATATGTTGGTGTGTGGGTATGGAGTGGGCCCTAAGGGTTAGTGTGTGGCTAACAGTTGTCCCTCGATATTTGCAGGTGACTCTGGTTAACCCAACCTCTCATGGCTACTGACCCCTGTGAGGAATCCCAGGACAATGGCAGAGGAACGTTACAATGAGGCACATGGGCGAACAAGAAGAATTATAGAGAGGACCTTTGGCCTCCTGAAGGCCAGGTTTCGTTGCCTCCATCTAACAGGTGGATCTCTGTGCTATTCGCCCAAGAAGGTCTGCCAGATCATCGTGGCATGCTGTATGTTGCACAACCTTGCCTTGCGTCGCCAGGTGCCTTTCCTTCAGGAGGAGGAAGCAGAAGATTGCTGTGTGGCAGCAGTGGATCCTGTGGACAGTGAAGATGAGGAGGCAGAGGATGAGGATGAGGACAACAGAAGTGCAATTATTCGCCAATACTTCCAATGAGACACAGGTAAGACAGTGTTGAAACACATATAATTGACAGTTTGATGTGTGACTTTGTCACTGGCAGGCTGTGTATTCCTACTTCTATGACCACTCACTGTAGTCATTGGCATCTCTTTTTGCTGATGGGGCCCCACTATTACTCCTGCTTTGTTTAGTGCAGCCAACTACAGGTCTTTCCAATGTAAACATTACTGTACAGTTGAATTGCAATGTTTAAACCTTGTTAAATGAATACATACTTAAATCATTTGACATACCCCATTCTTGTATGTTTTCAAAGGGTGTTCATTTAAGTGCTAAGAAGTAGAGGGGCAAGTGCAATGGGCTGGGGTGTTGGTGGAGGAAATTCCAGGGTCAGAGTCCAGTCTATTTGTATCACAGGTGCATTGTCTAAGGGGGCATAGGAAGGGGAGCAATGGCAGTTGAATGTGGACAGGGTGACAGAGTGGAACACAAGGGCGACAGTCAGGACAGTCTTATTTCCTGGTGGGGGTCTTGGCAGTAGTCTCTGGCTTCTGACTGGATCGCAGGGAACGTTTGCGGGGTGGTTCTCCTTCTTCAGGGGGAGGGGTGCTGGTGGCCTGTTGTTCCTGTGGTGGGGCCTTCTGTCCACTAGCGACAGCGGAGATGGAGGGGTGTTCAGTAGTGTGGCTAGTGTCAGGGGCCCGGTGGTGTGCCACTACCTCCCTCATACTGTTGGCCATGTCTACCAGGACCCCTGCAATGGAGAACAGGGTGGTGTTAATGGACTTCAAGTCCTCCCTGATCCCCAAGTACTGTCCCTCCTGCAGCCGCATGTTCTCCTGCAATTTGTCCAGTATCGGCCCAGCGTATCCTAGGAATGTTGGTATGCTCCCAGGATCGTGGTGAGTGACACTCCTCCTGTCGCACAGCAGTCCTCCCAGCTTCCCTGTTGTCTTGTGCCTCTGTCACCTGAACCGTGTGCCCACTGCCACTGAACCCAGGTCCCTAATTGTCCTGTGTTTGTGGGGTGGCCTCGGGTCCCTGTAGTGGTGGACACACTGCTAATTGATGTGTCTTGGGGACAGAGGTATGAGCCTGCTGGGTGGTTGCTGTGGTGGTGTTTCCTGAGGGGGAGGCTCTGTGTTGGTGTGAGACTTTGTCTGGGTAACCTACTGTCCGGAGATCCTTGCTGGGCCAGGTTGGTCATCCAGATCCAAGCGACCAGAGCTGCTGTCATCACTGTGGGCCTCTTCTGTGGGGGGACTGGATGTTGCTGGCACCTCTTCGCCTGTGACATTGGGTGGGTTACCTGTGGGTGTGTAATGGCAGTGTTATTGTTTCTGCGTGTGACATATTGTGCATGGGTGTGTTGTCCTCTATAGTTGTTATTGCCCTGCCAGCTATGCCTTGTGTGAGTTGTTTTTTGGTGGGCTGGGTGATTGTCTCTAGTGTGCAAGCAGTGGTGATAGGTGTCCGTGCAGGTCTGTGAGGGTTGTCCATTCATTGGTGTTGCGTGCAGGGCTTGTCACTGGGATGAGTGGGTTGTGATGGTGGGGTGTGTGTGGGGTGGTGGAGTGATGGGAGTGAGGATGAGGGTGGGGGTATGTGATGGCATGCAGGTAGGGGGGTGACAGTAGTAAAGAGTTGACTTACCAGAGTCCAGTCCTCCTCCTACTCCTGCCAGGCCCTCAGGATACATGATTGTCAAGACTTGCTCCTCCCATGTTGTAAGTTGTGGGGGAGGAGGCGGGGGTCCGCCGCCAGTCCTCTGTACAGCGAGTTGGTGTCTAGCTGCAATGGAACATACTTTCCCTCGTAGGTCGTTCCACCTCTTCCTGATGTCATCCCTTGTTCTGGGGTGCTGTCCCACGGGGTTGACCCTACCCATGATTCTCCGCCATAGCTCCATCTTCCTAGCAATGGATATCTGCTGCACCTGTGATCCAAATAGCTAAGGCTCTACCCGGATGATTTCCTCCACCATGACCCTCAGCTCCTCCTCAGAGAATCTGGGGTGTCGTTCTGGAGCCATGGATATAGTGTGTGTTGTGTGGGTGAGAGTGTGTGGGGTGATGTGTTGGGGAGTGTGAGGTAAGGTGCGTGGTTGGTGTATAGGTGATGGTGGTATGTGGCTCTGGTTGTGTGAGTGCTCTTGTTGTCTCTCTCTCTGGTGGCAATTGTTTGTAATGGTAAAGGGTTGTGGGTAATGTGGGTGTGTGTTTTATAGTGGTGTGTGTGGGTGTGGTGTGTGTATGGGTGTCAGTGGTGTGTAGTTTGAATTGTACAATGTGGTGTTGTTTTGTTTGAGTATGTGTATTTTGAGCACGGCGGTATGTACCGCCAATGGTTTACCGCCATTGAATGTCTGCCACTGTGATTCGTGGGTCATAATGTTGTGGGCGTTGTTCTGTTGGCGTAACGGTGTGGGTTTAGATAACGCCAGTTTATCACTGACCTTTGGGCTGGCCGACTTGTGTGTATGGCTGTATAGTGACGGATTGGTATGTGTGTGTCATAATATGGTTGGCGGTTATCCACAGCGGCGGTGTTATGTTTGCGGCAGTCGGCATGGCGGTAAGTGGGATTTACCGCCAATGTCATAATGAGGGCCTAAATCTCAATTCGTTAACCGTCCACAACTCCACTTCCAATGTTATTACTTGAAGACTTTAAACTTGCCTTTAACAATGTAAAGTGCTCTTCTGCCATTTGGCTAGGTTTGCTCTATAGAAATACCATATACAGGCATATACATAGCTATTGGAGCTTGAAGCAAATATAAAATATCAAAAACTGTTTTAATGCAACCACAAACTTAAAACTACCCCTCCTCTGCTAGACACTCAAATATCTTCAATGTCCCACAACCTGCAAGTGTACTGTGCATCAAGTATATTGTACATGTTTTCATCACGGTAGTATTTTGTCTACATATATTAAAGGAGAACACATCTAGAGTAGTAATGTACAATATATAAATGCTCAATAGAAAAAATGTAAAGCTCTGATACAGGATTTTCAGATTGATTCATGTCATATGTCACGTTTCATATACATCAGAACAAGTTGACACTTAAACAGAAAGCCAGTGTTGTTATTGATCAAGTGCCTAGAAAGTTATTCCATGGCTGTCATTACCCATATTTTTGCATATCACAAGTCAATATTAGGTATAAAGGTGTTCCTCCAGTTTTTTCTTATGACTGTCTTCGCTGAAAACGAAAGTTGGGATATAAATTTCCAATTTGTAAAATTGATCACCTCCTAAGGAAGGGTTCTCTGCAATGTACAGAAAAGTTGTTATTGGAAAACCCAAAAAGCCTTTGATAGCTGCTGGTGTCTATTTCCAAAATATTAGTTATTTAACTTGGTTCTCTCTGAAGGTTCACTCCTGGAGTGGCGTAATGTTAGACTCCACCGTGTATACATTATCAATATACATTTATATATACGTATATACAAAATTTATATTGAAGTGTGCTTCAACCTTATTAAAGTGAGGCATTAAAATGAGTGTAACAATATGCATTAATTTTGCTCGCTAAATGTTCACACTTGCGTATATTGGGCCGGTTAATAGAATGTTGTGATCATATTTATCATATACTCATGGTTAATAAAGAGTGATTACTTTTCATTAATTGATAATACTGTAAATGCATTCATTTTGATTCTTCAATTAACTTAACTTGACTTTATGCCTTTGCTGAAAATGTTTGCTTTAAAGCCGCCAGAATGCTGTTTTTCTCCTCTGCATATGTGATATCATACTTCTTGTTAGCTAGAGAAAAGATTATTGTATTGTATTGGTCTTCTGGTAGTGAGGCCTAGAAAAGGAAAGTTGGTAACAATTGTGGAGAAATGATGATGAGAGAAAGCTTTCTGATCACAGTGTACCAGGAAGACGCAACATACAAGGAAAACAGATGTGTATCTGTCTGTGTGGAGATGGGAATTTGGGGGATATTTTGACTCCCCTCAAAAGCAGCTACAGGATAGGCTCTCAGTGGTGGGAATGAGATATGGCAACTGGGGATATGTTAGATCTCTCTCTGCTAGACTTCTCTGTGTGTAAAACTGTATGCTGGGAACTCTTTGTATTTCCTTCAAACTTCTACTAAAACTGGAACTCATGTTAGCACCTTCTATGCTTTCAATTTAGAAATCTCCTTTAGCGTTTTCTATCTTAGCTCATGGTTAGACTAGGAAAGGGAAGTCTCTTTATGTAACATCTAACTGCGTCAATCTTTTCCCTCTGCGTTATGGCTGTTACTATCTTGCATCTCATTTCACTACAACTTAACATACTTCAGTCTCCAAGCTGTATTGTTATACCTTTTAAATCTAATCCAGCTACGCATATATGCTTGCTGGGTTAATGCTCTAAAATAAACCTTTATGGTTTAATTAGCTGCTTCTTGGTCTTCATTTGTGGAGACAGATTGGATTCACAGAAACCTTACAGTACTTCAAGTCGACTATCAAAAGTCCATACCACCAATGGAGAAATTTGTTTGATGATTTCACTAAGAGATTGAGGTCCAGATATCCACGCTCCACCAGCCCCAGACGTTTTGCCTTCTCCCCTCCTGTTTTGCTAAATTTGTTTTTGTTGGCCTTAATACTCTGCGCACTGTACCACTGCTAACCAGTGCTAAAGTGCTTGTGCTCACTCCCTAAAACATAGTAAAATTTACTTCACCTGATTGGTATATTTAATTTTACTTATAAGTCCCTAGAAAAGGGGTATATGATATACCCAGGACTGGTAAATTAAATGCTACTAGTGGGCCTTCAGCTCTTATTGTGCCACCCACTTAAGTAGCCTCTCAAAACATATCTCAGGCTGCCACTGCATTCTGTGTGCAGTTCTATACTGCCACTTCGACTTGGCAAAATATAACCCTTGCCAGGCTTAAAACACCTGTTTTATTTCATACAAGCCACTCCTAAAGTAGGCCATTAGCAGCCCATATGGCAGGGTGCATTGTATTTTAAAAGTTTGACATGTACTTTTAAGCATTACATGTCCTGGTACTGAAAAAAAATCACAAATGTGTATTTTCAGTACAGTGAGGCCTCCCTCTCTCATAGGTTAACATTAGGTTACCTTATTGCATTAAATAAGTGATAACTTTTGTTTGGGAGCAGGTAGAAATATAATTTTGGTGCCTAGAAAAGGCAATTTAAAATTCTCCATAATAGAAGTCGGATTTTAAGTCACAATTCTAAAATTGCCACTTTTAGAAAGGTGACATTTTCTTATACTGACCACTGGTGTCTGCAACCTGCTTCCTGGGTCACATGACTAGGTGTAGTTGGCAGTTGGTCTTTGTGTATGCCACATAACAGGGGAACTAGGTGTTGGCAGAATGGGCCATCCTGACAGGATGCAGGGCATAGCTGTGCACAACCCCACTTGCACTTTAAAGAACTGCCTCCTCATGTACACAAAGAATTTTGGACTAGCCTTTTGTGACTCCGTCATCCTGGAACCAAGGCAGGAAATTCCAGACACTTCTGTGTGGGTGGGGGGTGGGGACTCCAGAGGTTTGTGTCAATTCAAAGATGGCACCAGGTATAAAATTAGAATGCTCAGACCCATTCTTGAGTTCACTTCAGGACCTGTGGATGACTCTCAGTGGAGTGCCCTACCACCTGTGGCCTGCTGTGTATGTCAGAGGACTGCCCTGCTGCTTGAAGCCAGCCCTGTGCCCTCAAAGGACTGCCCTGCTGTTTAAAACCTGCTTTGCTACTTGCATCCAGAACTGCCAGAGTAACTCCAAGGGCTAGTTAGCTGGTCTCCTGATCAGAGCCTCAGGGACAGAACAGGCTGCAACTCTCTTGAATCCACACCTGGACCTAGCCTGAGTGAGTCCTGACCCACCAAGTGTGCCCTCTAATCTTGGACCCTTGGAAGTGGTACTAAAGGTGCTCAGAAAGCCCAGATCCAAAACTTGGGAGTCAGAAACTTTGTGCCAAAAAGTGGTCTGAGAACTGAGAGGAGACCGGGACCTAACTGCCTGAGGTGCGTCGCTGGTCAGCCTGTCTTTGCAGTAGCTCCCGCTATGATCTTCTCCGCAAATCGTGTTCAGAGGCTCTTCGGGGGAAGGATTTCTGGCATCCTGCATCCCTTATCAGCTATAGTCTGCAGCTGTGTTCCAAGGGAGATATTTGGCTTCCGAAAAAGAGACTAGGGGCGAGATTTAGAATTTGGTGTACGGGTTACATCGTCACAAACATGACAGATATCCTGTCCGCCCTATTACGATGTCCGTAGGACATAATGGAATCGTAATACAGCTGACGGGATATCCACCACATTTGTGACGGAGTAACCCCATCCACCAAACTCTATATCAGCATCTAAGTGAGAATATAAAAATCTTCGCCATGACTTCGTCCAGCAGCTTCCTGACAACAATGCCTCCTTCTTGGGCACCGCCAGCTGCCTTGCTCTTCTGAACTTTACCTTCTCAGATATTTTCTTCAAAAACTCTTCTAAGCCCGAAGATATGCGCAGACCAGGCGTTATCCACTAAGTGTAAGTGAAAAGGGCTCCATCCCAGATGACCATAAGTTTGGAGTTTTGCCAGGACTTGCACAACTGGATGTCTGCGGTTTACCCTTCGATCTTTTAGCTGGTATTTTTTATTTTAAACTTTAAAAATTCATACCTCTGGTACTACTTTTTGGATTTTTGTTGTTTTGGTGTCAAAATGAACTCTATTTTTCTAAATTATTTTAGATTTTGTTATGTTTTCACTTTTTTACTGTTTGAGTGTAGCATAAATTCTTTACACATTGCCTCTAAGTTTAAGCCTGACCGTCGCTGTGCAAAGCTACCAGAGGGTTATGCACAGGTTAATTTAGTGCCTTTTTGTGGTTCACCCTGACAAACATTGCGGCTGTTGCTTAAGAAGTGTTTCACCCCCTTGACGACTTCCCAATTTCTCACATTAGTATTCAGGGACTACTCCACCACATAGGCAGTGGTGTAGCAGCAGACCAATATTGTCTCTGGCACATGTTTGATGCATTTGGAAACAGCTTACACATTTTATGTTGGACTGTATCTGCTACTTACCTCTGGTATTTTAGTACTTCTCCAGTCCTTAGGGTACTTGTGTATCACTCTTGGTTAGCTGCACTTTTACCTCCCTATTTTTTTAGTATCTGGTTTAGCCCCCACATAGGGCCCCTTGTTTATATGCTGTACTTACCTGTTTTTGAAGTATATATTTTTGTGTGTTTAATATATCCCCAGATAGGAGCTATACCAAAGTTAGCTTACTGCCAGTGTGTGTGTGTGTGTGAGAATAAATAATACTTATTTTGCCAAACACTTGTTGTGGTTCTGTCTTATGTGTAAGTCACTGACTGACTCTGTGGTTATTGCAATTGCGTTACACCCTCGCAGATAAGCCTTAACTGCTCTCCTTCTGTACCACTTTTGAGAGGTCTGGTTATTGGAAGGACTCTAATATTATCCTAAGGGTTGCCGAGACTCAGTGCAGGGTATCTCACTTAAAGTTGTACACCATAAACTGAGCCAGCCTCCTACAGAGGTATCCAAGACCATTTCTGACTATAGAAATCAATGCCATTCAACACAATCAGTGCCTTTCAACAAATATTGTGTGATGCACTAAAAATGACAATCAAGGAAATACAAGCTGAGATGACAGCATGTTGTGGGTTTTCCACATAGCCATAGAAAGTATTGTGGAAAGTAACACAGTGAGATAAAAAAACAAGGTTTAGTACAGACATAGGATACAGAAAGGCTTCTTTAAAGGTCATGATGAACCAGAACTATTTGTTTTGCCAATGCTTGTTGTGTTTGAATTTGCTTTTCTAAAGCTCGTTATTCCTTTCAAATTGTTTTTGCTATAACTTTTGATTTCCACATCGGTGCCACTCTCTTTCGAATCTTTCTTACCGCATGCCAAGGGACAGACAAGTTTTGCCCCCGAGAGTTTGAATTCCACGAGAATTATCTATTTTACCAGAGGAACCTTATATTTGTCTATACCTGATGCCAGAAGTTACGTCTGGATATATCCTGCTGCAGAGGCTTGACACTAGGTGGCTATTGTGTACCCTGCAGTCAGGGTTGACAGCTCTAGGTGTCAATGAAGGGAGCAGTTCCCTGGTGCCAGGTGTCCAACCGGACTTCTTACTGCATCAAATAAGATAGGCAGGGCGGGTTTAGCGCTGGTGGCGCCCGGTGAGACAATCTTATGACAACAACCCTTGAGGCACAGTCGTTGGCAAATGTCATCTGATCTCCATAACAAGTTACACAGTATGCTGTTTTTTTCTTCATATTGCGCGGGTTTTGCAACAGGATAATGCGTAATCGATAGAGCAGTATTCAAGACTGCTGCACACAGCAGAGTTCCATACTACTTTCGGTCCTGTTTGGTTCATGGCTATAATATAATTCCCAATAATTATGGAAAGTAAAAAAATCATAGTTATTCCAAAAACACTACTGCAAACACACAATTATGATACAAAACATAAAAGACGCAAGTTTCAACGTTTATGGTTAGCTCTGTTAGTGTACAACCTCTGAATTCACAGCGTGTGCACCTCAGCTATGTAGTGGAGCCAAAATGTCCGTAATCTATAGCCACGTCTAGATATAGCAGGGGACAGGGGTGAACTGCCCAGTGGCCCTGTGCCCAGTATCCATGGACCTCATTTAGGGGTCCCAGCTGCCCTTCGCTACTCCTGGCAATGCCTTTGCGACCCCTGGCCTCAGAGGTGGCAAAATCAGTGCCATGAACACATGGGCAGCACATCCTTATGGATGCCAGTTGGCGCTTCACTTTTTTTTGTTTTCGGTCAATGTCTTTGTTACACTACTAGTGAATAATATTATATTATTCACTATTAGTGTAATAAAAATGGAGTACATTTAGCTGGAATATGCCCTTTCATGGCAGCTGAGGTAAGTAAAAAATAATTTTAAATGTGTGTTGTGTGCGTGCTCGCGAGTGAGTTTATGTGAGAGGGTATGTACGTGTGAATTTGTATGTGTGTGAGTCAAAATGGAGGGCAAAGGGAGTGATGTCACTTCACTAGCACTGGTATTTCGGTGAATAGAAGTCCGTGCCAGTACCCTGCTCCGGGTACCCACTGAGTACGCCCTGCGGCAACGCTCACTAGAAGCGAGGCATCGTGCACATGTGCAGTGTTCACATCGCGACTTAGCCATTGGACTCATGGCATGGCCGACAATCGTATTTATTCGATCCAGTATTACTGAAAACATGTAATTTTATCTTCCCACGTCTGTCAGTATTCCCAATATCTGAAGCAGTAGATCTCACTCTGGGCACAAAAAAAAAAAAGTTTGAGTTTTGCCGGTCCGGGTGCATCTTTGTAGCCCACTTATGTGTCGTCATCTCCTAATTCGAGCTGGATCTGTTTAGTCTACATAGTTATTTTCGGTCCTTTCCCGAACCCAGCATGTGTTGTTGTTTCGCTTCATTTACGTTCTGTTATCTCCCAGTGCCGCATATTATAAATCAAAGTAGCATAAACCAGAGATGCCTCTCCGGTCTTGCCTCGCGCACGAAACACACACAGTCAAATGAGGAAGATCCTGCCTGTTAGACAGCTATACCTCTCCTGGCCACTGTGTGTCGCCACTGCTTCTCGCTGCCTCTTGTAGAATTCTGAAGTTTTGGACGATTATTTATTTATTTTTGCATTTTCTTATACCGCAGACCTGGCCCGAAGGTTTCAGAGCGCTTCACAACACAACAGAATATGAGGTTACAGAGGGTTACATTAATAGTAGTTGAACTCCCACCTTTACATCAGTGTATGTATACAGGAGTTACCACAAGGGGCAGTTATAACAGTACAGCAGAAGGTATGAACAGTAGAACAAAGGCAGATCAGGGCGCATTGGGTAAAGTAAATAAGTCTGGTCCAGGGTGAATTAACCAATATGTCTGTCAAATAGGAAGAGCTTAAGTTCTTCTTTGAAGGTTGCTAGGCAGGTGGTTAGATGGAGTGAGGGAGGTAGAGAGTTACAGATTCTGGTGACACTGGCAGAGAAGAACTGATTCATGCAATGTTCTTGCTTGAAGGAGAGATGGGGGTGGTGGGAGAGTGGAGGGAGGCAGGTGGCGTTCCAGGAACAGGGCCAAGGCATTTGTGGAATCCCTATTTGCTCCAGAGATTTTCAGTTTCTCATCTAGATAGGAGGGTGAGGAGGAGAGCAGCGCTCTATGGGTAATGCAAGCTATTTTGAATTGGGCCTGCACTTCAATGGAGAGCCGTTGGAAGGTTTCCAGGGCAGAGGAAATGTCGTCAAATTTCTTCAGACCTAGGAGAAAGCATGCTGCAGCATGTAGTGTTGCTCTCAGTTGGCGTAGGTGAACTTTGTGAATGCCAGAGAGAAGGGCAATTCCATAGTCTAGTTTAGAGAGAAGAGAGAATGCGCCATTGTTTTGAGGTCTTATTCCGGAAACAGTTGTCTGATGCCCCAAAGCTGCCTAAGTTGATGTTGTGCGTTGTTGTCTGTGCCTGCTATGTGGCTGTGAAGATTGTGACGATTGTCCAGGGTGATGTAGAATGATCTGCCACCTGTGACAATGGCAGGGCAGCCTATGAAGTCGGGACAGTTGGCCATCTATACTAGTACAGGTTTTTTTGCTTTCAGAGGGGAGATCAAAATAAATTCTGTTTTAGCTGGGTTGAGTTTTAAATGATGGTTGGACGTCCAGTTTTGAATCTTTAGGCATGCAATTAAAAGCAGAGCAACGTTCCCCCAGGATAATATTTAGTTGTGAAGCATTTTACTTAAGAGTTGGCCATACTAAATTGACAGATTACTGGTGGCTGTTTCTGTAGTACTTGTCGCATGCTTTTGTACAGAAAATGATCTGAACAGGTGTGCAGAAAAATAGAGATCTTTCTGTTGGTATCATTTGAATGTATTTAATTTTGTTTTGTTGTAATTCAACTCATCATTATTATTTTTTTAAGCTGCCCTCAGTTCCTTTACATAAGGTAATAGAAGATTGAGGACCCACTTTGTTATAAAATATTGAATTGGCAGTTATTATGCGATTGAGTGTAATATTACTCAATATGGTGCTGGACTAGAACGCCGTAATTCCGACGCGGGATTTATCCCAGGACACCCTTCAATCACTGATTTGAATATTCTCACTGGTCTGTATAATGAATTTCCTGTGAAGAACAATACTAGCCTTGAAAAAGCGCCATGTGAACCCACCATTAGGGGACAAAACACATGTTGACTGTCCGTCTACAAGTCTAAAACTCCTTATTCAAGGAAAAACATGCAACCGGTGTTTTTGATCTCCATACCATACGAGCACTAATAGATGCACTTGGATTCAAAGTTTGGAGTTGTTGTCTTATTTTCTGACTGTAAATCGCCTCATAACTGCCAATTCTATATTTTATAACAAAGTGGTTCTCGATCTTCTATTACCTTATGTTACCAAGCTGGGGCACACTGGTCCACACCCCTCTTTGATAACCCATAACATTAAATATAACTGGGCATCCCGCAGGAACAGAGCAATGGACCACGCAAAATGTACTCTTTGGCTAATGTCCTTTATATGCAAATGCAAAAACTGTGACTTGCCCACAAGCACTGAGAATGTCTGCTCCAAACTCTGATTAAAATAAATAGCGTTAAAGTGGTTCACAGATTTGTCACAATACTGTGATGTGGGTTTTAGGGTGACCCCGCTGAGTACAGAGGAGTGGACACAACTGCCTCTCTGGTACTTAATGCTACACGGCTAATTTACTGGTATGGGGCTAAAATGGCATGGGGAAATAACTGATTTAATTAGGAGCTTTTTTTTGTGGGCGGGGAGCCGTGGGGATGAACAGGCACATACAATCCTTGTTCGCCTGCCTCACGATATACAGTGTGCTTGGAGTGGGCTGTTTGTAGCTTACTGTGGTATAATCTTTCGTTGCCCGTGGAAAACTTACTTGAGTGTTTATACTACATGGAATAAAGTGCCCCCTGGACTCCATTATAAGGAAATTGTCAAGGAGAATTTCTGACAGCATATAGAGGATGGAGGCATAAGGCAGAGTTCCTTTATAAGGTCAAGGTACTTTGAAATAACTTGCAATATCCTTATAATATACAGCAGTGGGTACTTTATTCCTTATAATACATAGTAATAAACCACTTAAGTCCCTGGTGTAGTGCTCATTCTCATGGAAGAGATGGGATGTTTTTAAACACAAAGATCAAATTGGAATCTATATTGCAAAGTTAAATGCACCTGTGAAATAATTGGTGAAAAAAGATTGTTTAATAGCTCAGAGTATTTAAAAAGGCTTTAGCTCAGAATATGTAGAAACAGCAGCGAGGTTTTACGTTTCCTATAAACTAAACCGTGGAAAAATAAACATGTTGCTATAGACATCTCAGTATCACTAGTCACCTAGAAAAACACAACAGGAAAAGATGCAATCCGTTTTCGTTTTTTAAAGTACAACTTTGATGATGCTTCGTGACCTGCCTTTAATCATCACTGAGGCCGGTAAATTAGTCTTAAATAAGAGCCAGGTGAACATAAGCCAGACCCTGCCTGTTTTCTTAAAGAGCCTGTTCTGAGATTTTCGCAGGAGGGACACGTGCAGGACCATGCTTTCTATGCGGAAAAGAGACGTAAGGGATACTGTGCAGTGCCAGGTGTTCGTGCAAAGCAGTGGTACGCGCTGGACTATGGTGTGGAGGAAGGGGACATGCGAGACACTCGATTAATGTAGAGAAGTGATATAAAATACCAAGAAGCAGTGTGGAGTAGAGGCACATGCAGTGTCACGGTTTATTGTGGAGGAGATACACACGCAGTGCCAGGGAGAAGTGCATTGAAGACAGTGACAGCAAAGCTGCAGCACCGAGAAGAAGGGACAAGTGCGTGGTGAGGGGACATTGTGGAAGGAAGGACATTTGAAAAGTCTGGGGTGGGCATCTGAAACAAAGGGCATGTGCGGAGCCAGGAGGCATCGAGAAGAAAGAGCAGGTGAAGGGGGGAGGGGGGCGCTCTTCTGCAAGGAAGGCCGGGTCCTGGGGGATGTGGGCTTTTGGAAGGGCATGTGCGGTGCCAGGGGGCATCTAGGAGAAAGGGCAGAGTCAGGAGAGTCTGTGTCAGCAAGGAAGGACATGTGCGGTGCCAGGGGGCATCGAGGAGAAAGAGCAGGTGAAGGGGTGGCGCTCCTGGGAGGAAGGCCGGGTCCTGTGGGCTTTTGGGAGGGCATGTGCGGTGCCAGGGGGCATCGAGGAGAAAGGGCAGAGTCAGGAGAGTCTATGTCAGCAAGGAAGGACATGTGCGGTGCCAGGGATCATCGAGAAGAAAGAGCAGGTGAAGGGGGAGGGCGCTCTTCTGGAAGGAAGGCCGGGTCCTGGGAGATGAGGGCTTGTGGAAGGACATTGTGGTGCCAGGGGGCATCGAGGAGAAAGAGCAGGTGATGGGGGGGGGGGGCGCTTTTCTGGAAGGAAGGCCTCGAGGAGAAAGAGCATGGTCAGCGGACTGCAGGAAGAAAGGCAGGGTCCGGGGAGATGCTTGTGGAGGGACATGTGCAATACCTGGGGGCATCTCAAAGGAAGTGTAGGGTGAGGGAGCTTCTGGAAGGAAGGCTGAGTGCAGTGCCTGGGGGCATCGAGAAGAAAGGCATGTCCAAGGGGGATACTTAGTAAAGGGTATGTGCACTACCTGGGGGCATCGGAAAGGAAGGGCAAGTACAGGCTGAGGGGGCTTCTGGAAGGAAGGCCGTGTGCAGTGCCTGGGGCATCGAGAAGAAAGAGTAAGTGCAGGGCCGTGGGGACTTCTGGAAGGAAAGCAGAGCCCTGGGGGAGGGGTGCTTATGGAGGGAAGGACATGTGCCATGCCTTTGGGGGTGGGGGAGGGGCACCGAGAAGAAAGGGTAGGTGTAGGACCGTGGTGGGTTCTGGGAGGAAGGACGTTTGTGAAGTCTGGGGCGGGCATCTGGAAGAAAGGCTGTGGTGTCAGGAGGACACCCAGATACAAGGGCACGCATTATTGCCGGTGGGAGGGAGGTATGGAAGGAAGGACATGTGCAGTGCCAGAGGGACATCCAGAAGTAAGGACACACAGTGCCGAGAAGGAAACCGGGAGGAGGTAGAGCCGCGGTGCCTGGGGGCATTGGGGGGAAAGGACATACATACACTGTGCCAAGAAGAAAACCGGAAGGAGGAAGGACCAGCGAAGTGCCGGTTCCACATCAGGAAGAGAGGAAAGATGCAGTGCCAACAAGGCATGCGGGAGGAAGTACAGGCGCAGTGCCAGAGGAATGCCAGGAAGGGAGGGGCGGGTATTGTAAGGCATGGTATTGCGGTGGCTTTGAGTGCCACGAGGTCATCAAAATTTGAATAATAGAGTGCCAGAGTGGCATCTGGAAGAAGGTACAGGTGCAGTGCTCGGAGCATGGAGGCATTAAAAGAGGGCAGGTGCAGGCGTATCGGCAAACGACGTAAGGGGGCGCATGTGGTGGGAGTGGTTGGTCAGATTTAGAAGGATGGGAGATGGGGTGCCAGAGGGACGGCTGGAAGCAAGTGGCACAGAGGCAGTGCCAGGGGCACAGAGGGAAGTAGGGTAGGTGCAGTGGGAGGGGTGGGTTAGGAGAAAGGCAGATTCAGTGGAAGGGGGTTTTAGAAAGAGGGCAGATGCAGTGCCAGGGGGACAGCTGGAAGCGAATGGCACAGAGGGAGTGCCAGGGGCACAGAGTGAAGAAAGGCAGTTGTAATGAAAGGGGTTATTTAGGAGGAGGACAGGTGCAGCTCTTCAGGGACGCCTGAAAGCCGACGGGCAGAGCGGGAGTGCCAGGGGCACAGAGTGAAGCAGAGCAGGTGCACTGGGACCGGCGCAGGGAGGAAGAGGGCAGGGGCAGCGACAGGCGCAGGGGTGGAGGCCAGTCGCCGCATCGGGCACGCATCACCTTCATATGCGCTATGTCATGGAGGTACAAAGTGTTCGTGGCGCAGAGTCTACGGTGCACTCTCTGGCCCTGGTCCCGGGAACACAGGGTGGGGCGGGCGCGGCCGCAGTGGCAGCGCACCTGCATCGGGAGTCAAACAATCCAGGCGCGCCCTCTGTCGGCCCGTGCGCTCCTGTACACAAGTGAGCAGCTGGAGCCCGCGAGGGGCGATTACAATACAGTGCAATAGTTCCAGGAGCCCAGGGCGGCCACAAACACTTCACCAGGCCCTCACGTCTAAACTCCCCCCCGCCCCCTGTCCGGCTCTCACCAGCCTTTGCAAGATAGCGCTTTGATACCCCTCCTCCTTAATAGCGTCTTGGTGGCTTCTCCCCTGGGATAGCCCTTGTCCTCCTCCACACCCCTCCCTTCACACGTCCCTCCACCCCCGGCTTCCTTTCCCCTCACACTTTTAGCTCGCACAGCTGACAGCGCCTATTTTAACAGCCTCCGATTTTCTAATTTTAGATGTGCCCTCCTGGAAGGGGTGGCGGGAGGGGGCAGAAGAGGACTCGAAGAGAAGTCTGGGCGCGCTGCTATGATCCTGCTCCGACCCCCACCACTATGGTCTGTCCTACCTATAATCTTCCCTCCCCTCCTCGAGGTCTCTTACATTATCCCTTTCTCCCGTCCGCGCTGCAGAGCCTGCACGGCCCGGGTCCTCTGGGTTAGCAGGAGGCACAGGTCGGGACTACTCTCCTCTGCGTGTAAAAACCGGGAGGCACTTGTTGGGAAACCCCTCTCCTTGCAGAGCTGAGACTCTTCTGAAGAACCGAGACCCATTTTCAGGGAATAAACCCCCTGTGAAGAGCAGACACCCCGTTCAGGGCTGAGTCCCCTGTGCAGAGCTCGAACCCCTGTGCAGCGCTCAGACCCCTGTGCAGCGCTCGGTCCCCTGTGCAGCGCTGGAATCCCTGTGCATAGGTGGGACACTTGTGCAGAACCGAGACTCATTTTTTAGGGAAGAAACTCCCTGTGGAGAGCAGATACCCCTGTGCTGAGCTGACACACTTGAAGCGCTCGAATCCTCGTGAAGCGCTGAGACCTCTGTGCAGAGCTGAGAACACTGTGAAGCGCTGAGACCTCTGTGCAGAGCTGAGACCCCTGTGAGGCGCTCGAACCCCTGTGGAGCGCTAAGACCTCTGTGCAGCGCTGAGACCTTTGTTCATAGGTGCGACCCCTGTGCAGCGCTCGAACCTCTGTGCAGCGCTCAGACCCCTGAGCAGATCTCAGACCCCTGTACACCGTTGAGACCCATGTGCAGAACTGAGACCACTGTGCAGCTCTGGAACCCCATGTGCAGAGCTGACACCCGGTGTGCAAGCAGGAGCCCCATAATAAAGGGCAGCACCCGCACACTGCCCTGACACTCCGCATTGGCTCTGGCGCGCTGGGCTGCACCTGCCGCCTCCGCACACCCGGAGTCCCTTCGCGCCGCCGGAGTTTCCTGCTGATCTGGTGAGTCCCCGGGTCTGCGAGGACTGCGGTTCCCGCTCCTCTTGATGGGTCTCTCGCCTCTGCGCACCCCCTGCCTGCGATAGGAGCTCCTGCACCCGCTCACCGGCACGACGGTCACTGCCTGGACCATGGCTCTGGAGCTGGCCAGCATCCCCGGGCATCTCCTCTGCCTCCTCATAGGTAGGTGATAAAAAGAGCGTTGTAATACCCGCCAACGGACGGCGCTTAGAAGCGGCTGTGCGCGCTATGAAAACTAGCGATCAACTTGGGGGAAGGAGTTGCGACTACCTCAAGGCGCTCCTCAATGTGGCGGTAAATGGGGGATTCCTGCTGGTGACGGGACAACCTCTGCAGCCACCGGAGCCGCTTTACTTGTGGGGATGAGGTCTGCAAGGGGGAGAACCAAGCGATCACGTAGGGAGGGTCCAGGACACCCTGGGATGTCAGTGGAGATGGAGATGGAGGAAGACGCGAGTAATTCCCGCCGCTCTTCCTTGCACGTCTGTTTCCTTGGGCATCCTACCTACAGGTGTCGGCTTTCCGTGCCACGCTTAAAGTAGCGCTGCGTTTAGTGAGCCCTGCGCCTTACACTTTGCACAAGTACCCATTTTATGGTCTTCATATTGTTGAATCAGCCGAAGTTACAAAGCTGCAATGTTTCTAAACAATCTACCAATCAGCATCTATACAAGCGTGATTTTACTGCTTAGAGCACCGGTACAATGTGTACTTTTTATACTGTTGCCATCAAGCGTACGGTCGTCTAAGCGCTTTGCAAGAAGGAATTATAAATGGATTGTGAAAAGCTTGAATTTGAAGCACTGTTACTTAGAACTGTGGATGGAGATCACCATTGCTTCTTAGCGAGGATGAAAGGCTGGGCCATATTTTCGGAGCGAGAGTGAAATAAGTGTGCCATATTGTGGCAGAAAACCTGAAAACCAATTACATGATATAGAGAGGGGTACGGCTGTTTCACAGTGTCGTAGCGAGAGTGAAAGGCCGCGCGTTAATGGAGAAAGGAGAGTGAATGGCTGTACCTCTGTGTCAAAGTGGGTCAAAGTCTGTTCTGTGGTACTGAAGCGAGAGTCAAATTGTGGCTTGTAACCGGAGGGAGTGGCAAAGACATTGCCGAAGTGCACTATAGTCATATATGTGCGAATGCTTTCTTACATGCAAAATTAATTAAGATGCGCGTTACTTTTAAAAAAAATGTCGGGCTAAGAGTGAAAGGCTTTTTCATGGTACTGGGTCAATCTGAAAAAAAGTGAAAAGCTTTTAAGTGGAGTGAACTGGCAGCTAAATTGTAACAGAGTAAAAGGGGTACTATAGCATAGGGCGTGAGGGTAAAAGGCTGTTTCATTGAGTGGGAGAAAGAGTGAAAGACCGGTCCATGAGGTCTCGTGCCACTGTAGGCTGGGGGCCCCCCTGGAGCTCGCCGTTCCCCCGCACCGCGAGGGCTGCGGGGGTCTTTGTTACACTCCTGAGCACCGGAGCGAGAGTGAAGGGTTGCCCCATGAAGTCGGAGAGCGAGCGAGTGAAAGACTTATCCACGCATTGGAGGAAAGTGTGAAACACTGCCCCTTAGAACCGAGTTAAAGGCTGCTCCACGGAAGCGAGCGAGAGTGCAAGGCACACCACATCATCGGGGCGAGAGTGAAAGCCTGCCCCATGGAGTGGGAGAGATAGTGAAAGGCTCTTCAGCGGAGTGCAAGTGAGAGCCCAGTGCTGCTCCACGGCACCTGAACGAGCGCGAAAGGCTGTTCCGTGGAGTGGGAGACAGAGTGATGATGCACCGTGGGCGGAGGAGAGAGTGGGAGACAGAGTGAAATGATGCTCCGTGGGCGGAGGAGGGAGCGAAAGGCTGTTCCGTGGAGTGGGCGACAGAATGAAATGATGTTCCGTGGGCGGAGGAGAGTGAAAGGCTGTTCCGTGGAGTGGGAGACTGAGTGAAATGATGCTCCGTGAGTAGAGGAGAGAGTGAAAGGCTGTTCCGTGGAGTAGGAGACAGAGTGAAATGATGCTCCATGAGTAGAGGAGAGAGTGAAAGGCTGCCCGTAGTGCCGGAATGAAAAGCTTTCCACGGGTTGATAGTGAAAGTTGAAGACTGCCCCACAGCTTAGGAGCGAGAGGTTGTTTCGTGGAGTGGGAGGCAGTGAAAAGCTGTTCTGTGACGAGTGGGAGAGAATGAAAAGCTGTCGCGGGGGGCGGGAGAGAGTGGAAGGCTGTTAAAGGCGTAGGGGAGAGGGTGAAAAGTTGTCCCATGTGAAAGGCGAGAGATTTAAAGTCTGCTCCATGGGGCGGGGAGAGAGTGAGAGGCTGCCTCATAGTGTCGAAGTGAAAGGATGTCGCACAGGGTGCGAGTAGGAATACAAGCCTGCAACATAGCTTTGGAGTGAGAGTGAAAGGCCGTCCCACCGTGGAGTGAGAGAGCGAGCGACAGGCTGCTATTAGGACTGGGAGAGACAGTGAAAGGCTGGTCCACTGAGTGCGAGTGAGTACAGGCTGCGCTGTAGCATCGACTGAGAGTGAAAGGCCGTCCTGTGGAGTGAGAGAGAGTGTGAGAGACCGTTCCATGGAGTGAGGAAAAGGGATGCCCCATTGTGCCAGGGTGAAAGGCTGGTACACGGGGGACGAGTGAGACTACAAGGTTGCTCCGTGGCATCGGAGTGACAGCGAAAGGCTGTCTCTAGGGTGACCACCTGGCATGGAGGCAAATTCTGGACACTTACTGTAAAAATTAAGGAAAACGGGTCAAAATGCAGGACAAAAGTTCAGGAAAAAAGGGCAATTTGAGGGACACATCAGAGTAGGTCAAGCAATAATGTAAGAGTATGTAAATAGAAGAACAAGTCAAACTAGATGTATGTCCTTTGGTTTGTATAATATGTAATAGTATAGAGCAAACATTCACATCTAATTGGCCTGCTTTAAAGATTAAAAAGCAGCAAACGTGCACACTAAGCGAAATTTCACAGCCGACGCAAGGGGCAGTTGCCACGTGTTTCTGTTACCTCGAGGGATAGCACCTGAAGCAGGGCTGTGTTGATGAATGTGGATTTCCAGCTCATATGCAGTTAGTAGAGTAATTACTGAGTCAGTGTTTAGATCAAGTTTGAGGAAGATACTGCATATGCATGGGTACTGAGTCATTGTTTAGATCAAGTTTGAGGGAGATACTGCATATGTATGAGTGTGCATATTTCATTAAGATGTTTCTGATAAAACTAGTGCAGAATTTCAGTCAAACTCCCCTCCCTGCCATTGTCTCGGGTGGTAGATCCAAGGTCTTGTACAAGCGCTGGCATAGCCAACAATTTTGGCATTCACAATTGAGTACTGATAAAAACAACGAAACGCCTGCTGCAGTGGAAAAAAAGTATAATACAATTACTTTGCGTAAACAGTGTATAGATGAGATTCAGAAATAAGGGGCATATTTACAGGCCCTAGCACCTCCTTGCGCTGCCTTAGCATAATTTTTTTTACGCTAGGGTGGTGTCAAGGAGGCCTTTTCCCCGAGCCAGATTTACAAGCGGCACAATGCAGGCATTGCGACAATTTGTAATCTCTTGCGCCACATCATGCCTGTAGCAGGCATAATGTATGCAAGGGGGTGTTTCCCTTTTAGGAGGCCCAGAAAAATGGCGCAGTGAAATTTACGAGATTTCACTGTGCCATTTTTCCCATCATTTTCAATGCCTGCCCAAGGCTGGTGTTAAAGTGATGCTCCCATTGTTTTCAATTAGCCTCCCTAGGCATTGCTGGACTAGTGCCATCATACTGCTCTACAGTAGTGTCAAAAATGTTGACCCTATGTACTAATGTGCTCCATAGTGCGATGTATTGTAAATACAGTGCTACCACAGTGACTTTAGGGGGCACAAGAAACGTGGCGCATCATAGCTGATGAGCCACTTTCTTGTAAATATGCCTTTAAAAGTTTATGATAGTGAATACCTTTCAGAAGTAAAATAGTCTCTCATGCGGATCTATCCAGTCACCCACCCATCCATCCTTCTATATATCAATCCTTGTATCCAACATTGATCCATCCATTTGTTCATCCATGCATCCACACAGATCATCCAACCACCTATCTGTCCATCAATCCAAGCACCCATCATTCATCCATTCATTTATCAAGCCAGTCATGAACCCATTAAGATCCATTCATCCACCCTGAACTATCCATCATCCAAGTACTGGCACATCCATCCTTCAGTGTATCCATCCATACAACCATCAAGATCCATCCATCCATCCATCGATTTACCAAGATCCATCCACCCATTTGTCTGTCCATCTATCAGTCCACCCAAGTACCTGTTGTCTGTCCATTCATTGATTTATCCAACCATTGTGCCCAACAAGAAAAATCTATCCACCCACCAAGATCCATTGCTCCACCTAGATTGTTCCATCAACCCAAGCACTCATCCATCCTTCTGTGTATTCATTCTTGCACCAAAATCCATCAATCGACCCATCAGTCCATCCAAACACATATTGTCCATCTATTTATCCTTCCATGCACCCTGCAAGATCTATCCATCCACTAACCGGCCAAGATCAATCCATCAAGCCTGATCTTTTGGGCATCCACGCATTCATTAATCCCTTTACTGTATATCCACCTATGCACCCACCAAGATCCATCCTCCAGCCATCTGTCCATCCATCAATCCACCCACCAAGATACATCAATTTACACATGTCATCCATCCAAGCACCCATCCATCAATCCATTCTAGCACCCATCTTCCATCCATCTATTCACTACGTCACCCAGCAAGATCCATCAATCCACCAAAATCCATCCATCCACCTTGATCAGTTCATCATTGAAACACCCACACATCCATTGTTCCACCTACCTATTCTTACACCAACCAATATCCATCTATCCATCCTTCCACCAAGGTCCTTCCATTTACTCGTATTAATTCATCCACGCTTCCAAGCACCTATTCTGTCCATCCATCCATAAATGTATCCATCCATCCATCTGGCTTTCCATTCACACATTTACTCATACATCCATCAATGCACTGATCCATCCATTATCCCTGCCAATGCAACTATCAAATCAGTCATCCTCCAATTTATACCCTTTCCATTCGTGCCCACACTTTCCACCCATTAATAGATCCACCTACTTATTAATCTATTCTTCTGCTTACCCATGTATTTATCAATCCCAACACATATCCACCTCAAACAGTAGTAATATAAACATTACAACGTTCATGTTAATGAAAACCTGCAAATATAAGTAAGCATCTTAGTGCCATACCACATGAAATGAAAACAGTAAAAAAAAATACATAGGAAGTGCATAATAATTAAAATAGGGAAAAAGACCGCACAAGCAACAGGCTTCAGCTTTTAATAATATCTCTGTATTCCATTCAGTGCTCAATAACAGTTGAGGCTGCACTGGAAGCCAGTTCAAACGTTGGTTCTGATCAGGTTAGAATCACGTGTGATAACTGCAAAAGTAACAGTGTTGAAATTATGGACAAATGCTGCCCGTTATCAAATCAATAACGGACATCAGGCTGAAATTATGGACATTCCATGTAATTTACGGACAGGTGGTCACTGCAGCTGTCTGATGCAGTGTGAGAGTTAAAGGCAGTTACAAATAGTGGGAGAGAGAGTGAAAGCAGGGGCGCAGCTTGTTCAATAAGATTTCGGGGGAAGGAGGTTGTGAGCTTCAGACTTTCCGACAATCAGGCTGGCATATAATGTTTAAGTATATTATACGACAAGCAGTGTGTACGGGAGGGGCGCAAGGGCAGTCAAAAGCCAGAGGAATGTGGAGCAATAGGGGTGCTAAGTGAGGGAAACACAATATTTTGTAAAATACCCAATATTTTTGATGACTTTAAAAACTGAGAGGGAGAGTGTGTGTGCGTTTTTGTCAGAATGTATGTAAAAAATCCTGGTGAAATCTGGCAGACTTCTCACCATATTCACTGAAGCATCTGTACCCAACTAATTATCAGAAAATCCATTTAATGGGGGATCTAGCACCCCCCAAAGCTACGCCCCTGAGTGAAAGACCGTTAGTGCAAGGCTGCTCCGTAGCATCGAAGTGAGAGTGAAATGCCGTGCCCTGGAGAGGAGGGGCGAGTGAAAGGCTGTTATAAGGCGTAGGGAAGAATGTGAAAAGATGTCCCATGTGAAGGGACAGACATTTAAAGTCTGTTCCCTGGGGCGGGAGAGAGAGTGAAAGGCTGCCCAGTAGTTCAGGCATGAAATCTTCTTCTTGCACGGGGTCCGACTGAGAGCACGAGGCTGCTCAGTGGGGTGAGGGTGAGAATGGAAAGCAGAGGGTAGCTTAATCACTGAGATTCCTGGGGTGGCGGAAGATGCAGGGGTGTTATTATGAATCTCAAATTTCTCATCTAAGTGAGCAGTGGGCCACAGGGTGGAGGGCTGACACAGCAAAAGTTTGGGATTATCTGTTCCCATGAGAAGCAGGGTCAGCACTGAATTGCATTAGTTGGGCCGCTGTCTAGACTGGCACTGGCACAGAGAGCAATAAAAGATGGTTGGAATGCTATCCCGCGCGATTGCCACTGGTCAGACTATTTGCAAGCATTTGTCTCATCACTTTTTGGGTGTTTGCTTGCCAGTGGTATTCTTGGAAACCTGAGCGCGGCCCAGCTCTCTGAGCTTACTGCTGCCAGTGTTTGGGAATTTGAAAAAGTAGCACATTTTCACCCATTCAAAGGGATACATCTGTTAGTGTGGATTCACTACTTTTTTTGGAAAACTGGTTATTATATATATTTAAGTTCTCAATCCAAAAAATGAACCAGTTAAAAACTCTTAGTGAAAGGAGAACAACGAGAACAAAATGGCACAGACATTGCAGACTGGACTCAGGGCCACCGGACCCAACTACCAAGATAAGAATTCAGTTATATGGGGGGGTGTAACACTCTATCCATCCCCCTGAAGCTACACCCCTGATGAGAAGATGGGGTGGGGGAGAGAGAAAAGTCAACTATGGAATGACAGCAAAAAACAGAGTTTGGAGTGGGTGGTATGTGTGGGACACAGCATGCCCTTCTTTCATTTGCCAGAACAGTTCCTTTACTTTTTCTTAAAAGACAGCCATTGTTAATAATGACAGTTGAGATGCCTCAGCTGAAGTGGAAGGGAAGGAGCCTTCTGTGCTGTGAAGCCAGGGAGGGACAGGCAGCTAAACAAGAAACCCGACTTCTCACCAGGTTGCCTGCTGCCTCAGGGAAATGCAAATTTGGGCAAAGGGTTAATCCTTAAGGCTGCTTGTAAGCCATGTAGGCTTTAATTGAAGGAGTTCACCTGAAGCTTCGTGAGGATAAAGGTGTGCTCTTTTTGAGAGGTACTGCTTGGGAGTCAACAGCTGAGCTGTTCAGTGAATGCTTTTAATGGGCAAATATAAACGTTTGCACTAGGTTTAATCTGCATATTACTGAAATCTGTTTAGGAAGCACTTTTTCCCTTAAACCTTAATATTTTCATGCATTTTGTGGCTGCCTATTTTATACAGTTTTTACTGCAAGTTGAACATTACAACTTACATATTTACAGTGCTCTCTGTCATAGGCAGGGGCCTCATAGCACTAAAAATATACCCCATTGTTCCTGGTTGCAACATCTAGGATTCAATTTGGTGGCTCATTAGTTAATCACACACAGATATCGCAGTGACACATCAACCAGCAGAGCTTTCAAAAGTAAAATAGGGCATTTCCCATTGATAAGTTTAACTTGCATTTACTTTTTAATTTATGGTGTGCATCATTTTATGTACAGTTATCTGAAGGTAACAGACCAACCAAATAGTCACCAAATATTGTGTTCTCTTTAGCCACACCTTTGACCCCGCCCCTCACTGACACCCCCCATTGCAAACAGGATTGCAGTTCCCAAACTTCTTCTTATAGAACTTCAAACACTGGTGAAATCAGTGCCTTAAATCAGTGGCGTAACACAAGCCACCGCAGCCCCTGTTGTGGGTTGGAGAGGCCCTGAACTCTTGGAGGCCCCCTCAGCAAAAGTGATGGTGGTGGGCTGGGGAACGGGGGACTCCTCCATGTACGTTTGCAGGGGGCCCACTCAAGTTTTGTTACTTCACTCCTTTAAAAGGGCAGGTACTGTCTGGTACTGAGTACCTGAACTCCTTTAATGTTAAAAGGAAAGTACCTGCACATCTCAGCACAGCTTTAGTACATTTAATGAGAGAGTACTGGGACTTCTCAGGTGCAAACAGGTACTCTAAAGAGTAAGTACCTGCACTTCTATATTTCCATTTAAAGCTCTGGGTGAAAAGCTGCCTACGGAGGTCATTGACAACAGAAGACTCATAGCTTCCAAGTGAAAGAAAATAATGTTCTGTAGTGACCGAAGGAAAGTCTATTCTGCTGGGTGGAGTGAGAGAAAAGGCCGTTCCATACTACTGGAGAGAAGTGCAGTTTATTGGGGTGGGAGCGAAAGGCTACTTCATAGTGCCAAAGGATGATCAGTGCAAGAGTACGATGTGGTTTGCGGTGGCAGTGAGTCTACTGCCTACAGGTGGTGGTGAGGCACCATTCCCCTTTATTCTCAGTTCATGATTACAATGTGGTTTTCCCTGCGCTGGTCCGCGCTCTGCACTACTCGGGTAAACAGAAAAAGAGTGTTTAATGCCTCCTTTGTAAGGTCGAATCAGGGCAGGGCTTCAAGAAGGCCGGTCCCTCTGAGTTCAGACCTGGCAGTAATTAAAAATGGACATTGAAATGGCCCATATGGGGCCCTGTAGTTATGTCCTGAACTTTAATGGCATAAACACTGATCGCTTTCTAAACATTGAATGTAAAAACATTTCGGTAATCCATGTCAGCGATTTAGTTCCTGATTATTATTTTACATGTTTTACTTAATCTTGTATTCCCTAAGAATGTTTGCTCTTTACAGGATGTTTTGTTTCTGTACTTTTTCCTTTGTACCATGTTACTCTTGTATAGTGCATACTTTGAACTGAGTCGCCTCTGGTTATTTACAAAAAGGGCACGGCTAAAAGCTAAAAGCTCTTGAGTTGAGTCTGAAGGCGTTTCGCATTTCTCACGGTGGCTTTCAGTGGCTCAAAAACGTGTTTAGAATATATTTTCATCCAATCCTTGGTCTCTTTTCAGAGCACACAGAGCAGAGGTTACATATTCCAACTACAGTTGTGATTCTGTGCACATGTTTGAAGGAGGTATACAGTTATCAACATGTCCACAAGATGAAAGTAAAAGAAAATACAATGCTCACATGTGCGTTGCGTTTTTGAGGGCTGGTGAAGTGAAGGAGATGTGATGATGTGCATTGAGGAGAGAGAGCAAGAAGGGTGCTATGGAGAGAAGAGCAGAGGTGTAGCATAGGCAGATGGCTGTAATATGGAGAGAAAAAGGGTGTAAATGTCTAAATAAGTGAACACACCAGGATTGGTTGAGACACTCTGAAGACCACCACCCCTTCCAAAGGCCTTAGTAAGGTTTAAGTCAGCCTAATATTTTCAGAATTAAAACATTTTAAATATCATTGTTTACACAAAAATCATTGTTGTTACTCACTTATCTTAAAAAGCTAACAACAGCCATTGACAAAGCCAATAGTCCTGACTTGTTTTAGATGTATGTACATTTTATTTCATATCAGATGCCATAACAGAAAGTTCAGTGAGGCACCAAAATACTGCTGGATGGCACATTATTGTAAATCACAGATATTTAGTTTATATGCTTAAGTCACGCCTTTAATTACTTAGCCCACACCCCTTTTAGAACGCCCTCCACCCCATTTTTTCCATCTTACTTAAAGCCCTGGTCTGGGGTGTTACCAACTTGGCTAAAAATGAGAGTGAACTCTGGCAACAGCCTTGGTGCCCTTCACAGTGGCAGGAAGAAAGCAGGGGCTGTGGCAAAAGTAGCAGGAAAAGGTGCCTTTGTAAGCACCTTAGAGCAGGACTTTGGTCAAGCTTTAGAGGATTTGAAGGCCACATTGAGGCCGATTTTGGGGTCTGGGAGAAATTACGTGCACACTCCACATTAATAAACCGGCTAGGACAGTGACTTTGGGCTAGACCTCGTAGAATTCAAACACTACTTTATTGCATCCAGGACTTTGTAAGTGGCGAGGAACCAGTGCGAAGGAAACAAATACAAACCAATTGATTGTGGAAGACAGCTCGGGTTGTTTTTACTTAACAGTAAAAACATGTCAGGGAAAAATCATGTGACTTTAAAATGAATTGTGAAATACATTTGAAACATTTCTTTACATTCATAATTAGTACCATTGTTTACATCATACTCACTGAATACCTTTTTATTTGAGAGAACCATAACCATTCTTTTTTAGTGTTTTCACAGTTTTACCCCCTGTCTCTAAGAAGGAGGACACTCAGTAACTGCCTTAGTGCTCTAACTTCCTCCAAACACCTTAGAGTGAAGTTCCTGGACCCCTGCCACAGGACCCTACGCCACTTTCTGTGGGATGTAGGCAGTGGCACAACGAAACTGCAGGGGAGCCCAACAACGAACATGGAGGAGGCCCACCTCTAGACTCACTCAGGCCACGTGATGTGTTGAGAGACCTCTGGAGGTCAGGCCCTCCTGTACGACGTGGGTTATGGGGGGCTTTGTTACACTACAGGCTATAAGAGGTGTATTCATTGGAGCATGAAAAACACCCTCCCCCAGCCCACATCTGATGGGAACTTCAGATGAACCAATATCTGATCTCTTCTGTAATGCAATGATAATACACTTGAAACATCCCAGTTGTGAGTCTGCTGTTAATCCGTGGACCAGCAACTGAGACACGTGGACACCTACTTACCTTCAGGAGACACCTCAAGACTTGGCTGTTCGAGCAGTAGCAGCCCCCCTCCCCTCAGCACCTTGGGACCCTCCCGGGTGAGTAGTGTGCTTTACAAATGCCTTGATTGATTGACACGAAAAATGAAAACGCCAGGGGTGACTCCTCCATTAGGGCAGAGGAGCGTCATCCCCCGCCAGCATCAGCAGCTGCAAACCTTTTAACAAAAAACAATAATAAACCGTGTTTATTATTGTTTTTGATAAAAGGGGTGGGACCACGGTGGTGACAAGCAGTGAGCACTCCCCCATCAGAGTGCAAGTGTGTTTGGCCGGCTGTCTCGAACCAGCCAAACACACATGCGCAGTAGGCTCTCTGCAGCCTAACAACACAGTTGCTGCGCTGGAGAGAACTTGCAAAGGCCCACAATCTACCTGGGAGTGCCCTGGCTGGGCTGGTAGCCAATCCTGACGCTGCTTTGATCTGGGAGCCTCTGCCTGCAACCTGGAGCTATGTGGGACAGAGGAGTGGTGTGGCGGCAACAGAGGAGGTAAGTGTTTTTTTTTTAATATTATTTTTTATTTAATTTTTATTTATCTCCCCCACGCACTACCCCACCCCTTCTGCTTGCCGTAAGCTGCAACTGGAAAATGCACCACAGCATGAGAAAATCCCCAATCAAACCCATCCTCTATCTCCAAAGAAGCATTGGCAGAGCCAATAGGTCTTGCCTACGAGAGTATGATCGGCTGTGGCAATGTGTTTTAGCCATGTTGCACACCAGGGAGGCTGCTGTTCAGCATGACTAAAATGTATTGGCATGGTGTTGGGTGGGGTAGATCGGAGTGGGGTAGATTGGGGTAGAGTGGTTTGGGGTAGATTTGAGTGGTGATACATTGTGGTAGAATAAAGTGGGTTAGTGCGGGGGTAGATTATAGTGGGGTAGATTGGGGTAGAGTTGGGTACATTGGAGTGGGGTAGATTGTGGTGGAGTAGAGTGGGGTAGATTGTTGTGGGGGAGTGGGGTCAATTGGAGTAGAGTGGAGTGGGGTAGATTGAGTGGAGCGAAGTAGACATGGTGGATTTGAGTAGCATAGTTTATGGTAGATTGGAGTGGGGTAGACTGGGGCAGATTGGAGTGGGGTAGATTGGGGTGGAATGGGTTAGAAAGGAATTGGCTAGATTGGGTGGATTAGAGTATGGATGGATTTAGGCCCAGATCTGTGACTGGGGGTGAGTGTTTACATTGTTCAGCACTCGTCCATCATCCTTTTGTTTTGCTAAAGTTGCCCTAAGTGGGAAGGGTATGCCCAGACGTGGGTCCCTTGCTCACTGTGCCACTGGATTCAAGCTAGCCTGGCTGATGAAGGGTGAAACCCTGAAACCGGTCCCAGGGTTTCCAGTCTAGGGAGGACCTGGCTTGGCAGTTCGGGCTGGACTGTTCCCATGAGGAACAGGGTCAAGACTGATTTGCATATGGCTGGGTCCAAACTGGGGTGGCATGGTGAGAAAAAGAACGATGGATTAAACCCAGATCTGTGACTGGGGGTGAGTGTTTGCATTGTTCAGCACTCCGTCCATCATCTTTTTGTTTTGCTAAAGTTGCCCTAAGTGAGAAGGGTATGCCCAAACGTGGGTCCCTTGCTCACTGTGCCACTGGATTCAAGCTAGCCTGGCTGATGAAGGGTGAAACCCCGAAACCGGTCCCAGGATGCTTGTTTCCAGTCCGGGGAAGACCTGGCCTGGCAGTTCGGGCTGGGCTGTTCCCATGGGGAACAGGGTCAAGACTGATTTGCATATGTCTGGGTCCAAACTGGAATGGCATGGGCAGCAAAAAAACGATGGATTTAGGCCCAGATCTCTGCCCAGATCTCTGTACCAGGGGTGAATGATTGACATTGTTCAGCATTCCGTCCATCACTTGTTCTTTTTGCATTTGTTACACATTTAACACATTATGACAGCTTGAAAGCACATTCACTTACATGAGTTGGCATTAGCATACAAGGGCCGCCACTGTGCAAACAGACCATTTTTAATTGCAGGTTTAGGGACTCAGATAAGCCACCACAAGACAGAGATATTTGTTTTTTTGCAAGAAGATAACGGGGAGTCTCTTGCTCACTTTAAGGATTAAACATGATTATGAATACCTTGGTTCCGGTCAATCAGTGCTTTCTGGGAGGTGTAGTCTTGCTTCGGTCCAGCTAAACCACGACTAACGCACATGAATATAATGATGTGTAAAAGCAAAAATCTGGTTTGCATAAATTGTGTCATGGTGACATGAGATCATATGATGACCCTACTGAAACCTGTCTATAGAATTCTAGTGCCCTTCTAACAGAAATCCGCCGTCACGTTTTAAGCAAAGGCATTGGTTTTCTATCACCAAAGCTTTTTACAAAATAGGCAGGATATTGTGTTAGTCAGTCGAAAAGTACAGTTAAAAAAACCTTTGTATACTGTCATGTAGTCATGTCACAGTAGTGGGAAAAAAATTGAGAGGACAAGCAGCAAAATGGATACAGAGCGTCAAGGGTGCAGGCAGATGACTGACAGCCCACAGCAGCAGAGTGCGTCCGTGGCTCGAGGGCTGGGTGGGTTCAGGCCCTGCTGCCATCCAGGGACGGGTGGTCAGACCGGTTCCACTACAGGGGTTTGAGTGCGTTCAGCAGGCAAGGGAAGGAGGGTCAAAAGGAGGCTCTTATCCACCTCTGGCACCAAAACTAAACATTGTTTGGTAGGAAAAAGCAAACACAAAAGTTTTAAGTTATTGTTGATTAAGCTTTTTATTTGGAAAAAGGCACAAGCATTCTTTGGACAACAAATATAAAACAATTCCACTAGAAAATCAGTCAAGAAAAAATTGGTCTTTTAGATTCTCATTCTAATTTCTTATATTCCCATGATGATCAGACCCCAACTAGGGGAAAAGAAGAGATTGCGCCGGAATCAGGATTACAATTTCCTACACAATATTTGACAGATAAAACCTATTTATATGCGTGCAGAAAAAAGTCTGTAATGTTCCGATTTTCACACAAAGATCACCTGATCGCTTCTCCGTCCAAACTATGCCTGCTCAGTACTTGTCATGTAAAGAGCTGACAGGCTGCAATTCAAATTATGTAGCAATCACTCCTGGAAAAATGGTGCCATTAAACATACGGCGTGAAGCAGAGTTGTTTGATGACTTGGAAAGATACACTAGCCCCCGCGTTTCTTAAGATCGCCTCCTCAGCGCATGCCTGAAGTCGAGCTCTCTAAAAAAGAAACTACTTAGATAAACAAGTGTGGAGGGTGGGAGGGAGACGGGGGTCTGCAACACGGTCAATTGGTGGGTGGAGATGATTACAAAACAGCAATTTAGAGAAGGGGAGAAAATGTGGCGTACTGGCCAGAATTGCCGACTTTGGATTTAGGAACAGGGTTCGTGTCTCAGCATCCTGGGATTCTGGGCAAATTACTCTTTTTAATGGCTATGCGATATAGGTAACTGTAAAAAAAAAACATTTGCAATGCAATGGGTCTGGCATTTGCTCGAGCTAGAGCTATTAGCTTTGTAAACGCCTAACAGGACTTTTCTTGCCACATAACTTGAAAATCAAAAGTAAAACAGTTTAACACAAACGAGCCAATTGACAGTGCCATGGCCGCCATGAGCATCAGCGATAAGGAGAGACAAGAAAAGGAAAAAGACGTTCGCTCGCAGTCAAACTTATCTGCAAAAGTGCAATTAGCCATGTAACACAGGCAATAACCAGTAACAAAACCTCCCCAAGTAGGGACAAAAGTAAACCAGTTACCAATGTCATCAAAGTATTTTTGAAGGGCAAGCCCACGAATGGTGATGGGCGTGAGGTAGGAGTTGTTAAAAGCCCAGATACATACTGACACGCCGGAAAAGCAACACATGCATGCTGTTATGCTGGACCTAATAAAGTGTTGGTGGGAGTGGAATGAAACACTAAAGTGAAAGAAAATCTGCTCTTTTGCAGGCTGGACCTAAACACCACATGTGAGTCTGTCATACAACCTTTTAGCGTCAACTGCAAAACGCTCCGTCCCTGGTGTAATCTTTTTTGGGCTTTTAACCACGCTCATGTCATGCCCATCCGTTTGGTTGGTTTGTGGGCTTCTCTTTTAAAATTACCTTGGTTTCATTAGTGAAAGGCAAGCATAGGTCATGCCTCTTCCGGTGTGTAGCCCCCCTGGGGCGCACTGGCCAACTACTGAAAACATATGAGGATCCATGTTTTCCATACGGTTTCTGCACTCTTTTTTCTCTTTATTTCATAGGCAGCGCGATCTTGCTGGGCAGAAGTCGAGCACTTTGCATGACATCGACCCTGTTACATGGATATTTGCACTTTTGCCGGTTACATAGATAATTGCACTTTTGCGGTTACATGGATAATTGCACTTTTGCCCATCAATTTCACTGCAAGCGGACTTCTGTTTCCTTTTGTGTCTTTGCTTTGCGCTCATGGTGCTGTGGGCTCGCTTATGTGAAACTGTTTTACTTTTTAGTTTATGTGGCTAGAAAAGTCCGTTTAGGAGTTTACAACGCTAATAGCTTTAACTCGAGCAAACGCAAGATGCATTGCATTGCAAATGCTTGTGAAATAGATCCTATCCGAGTCTCTCTGTTTTATAAGGCCCTAGTCTGCTGAGTAAAAACTAAACAAATGAAGATGTTTACCTTTACATGAGGATGGTGCCCCTCAGGAAGGCACTGTGCTGTACACAGTTCAGAGGTCCTTTTTCTGGCTGAGGAGGAAGTGGTATAAAACATGTTCTTCAGGGAAGCGTGTTATAAACAGAAAATGTTTGAGCGTTTTTCACACACAAATGCAATGAACATATCAGGCCGCGGACTCAGCACCAAGTCACCACCTAAAATACACCAGAGTCCATATACCGCTACATAGAATCTACTACATTGAAATGAGCTCCTCTGAGAGATTACCACTGCAGGGATTACCACTCCTGAGGTTACCACTACTGTGATTACTACCTCTGAGATTACCAGTGCAAAGATTACCTCTGCTGAGATTACCACCTTAGAAATTACCACTGCAGCGATTACCACTGCTGAGATTACCATTACTGTGATTACTATCTTTTAGATGACCACTGCAGGGATTATCACATCTGAATTACCACTATTGTGGTTACTACCTGTGAGAGTACCACTGCAGGGATTACCACTGCTGTGATTACTACCTCTGAGAGTACCACTTTAGGGATTACCACTGCTCTGAGTACCTCTACTGTGATTACTTCCTCTGAGATTACCACTGTAGGGATTACCACTGCTGAATTATCACTACTGTGATTACTGCCTCTGAGAGTATCACTGCAGGGATTACCACTGCTGAGATTACAAATACTGTGATTAATAAATCTGAGATTACCACGGCTGCTATTACCACTACTGTGATTACTACCTCTGAGATTATCCCTGTAGGGGTTACCACTGCTGAGGTTACTACTACTGTAATTACTACCTCTGAGATTACCAGTGCAGGGATTACCTCTGCTGAGAATACCACTACTGGGATTACTACCTCTGAGATAACCACTGCTGAGATTACCGCTGATGTGATTACTACCACTGAGATGACCACTACTGATATTACCACTACTGTGATTACTACCTCTGGGATTACCACTGAAGAGATTACCACTGCAGAGATTACCACTACTGTGATTACCACTACTGTGATTACTACTGCTGAGATTACCACTGCATGGATTACCACTTCTGAGATTACCATTACATTGAGTAAAATAGATTCAAGAGTAATTGTACTGACTCTATGCTAACCTACCCCTTAAAATGAAACCTTTTTTTTTAACTACCCACCAGCCTATCTTTATGGCCATACAGTGCCCTCTCCTTAATCCGGCGGGGGTGCCAGTGGGCCCACCAGTACATATTTTGGAGGACCAGGACTCTTCCACTCTGTCCCATGGTGGTCCTATTCTTTACAATGCATGGGCCCGCCCTGTCCATTACTCCCACCCAGGCCCAGGCATAGCCATGACTGTAGCATTCTCAAGTGGCAGGGACACCAAGTGCTTCATTTTCCTGTATCCATTCTTATGTTAAACCATTCTGTGCCCAGGCAAAGACATCCTTTCATTTTCATAAAATAATATTTTGTACCCTGTAGCAAGTCCAGCATTTCAGGATTTTTATTGAGTATTTCCCTGTTCTTTGTCCATGTACACAAGCATGCTATCAGTTTTAGGTGGACCAGCCCCTTTGATATTTTAGTAGATGCTGCTTTGTTTCACTCTTTGCCTTTTTTTCGGCAGAGCACTAACAATGCGTTCCACATGTTCTAGACCTGCTTCTGCTTCATGAAGGGTGTTTGGGAAAAGGCAGCTGCGTTTACTTTTTCACATCCTGTCTCTCTGCAGTTCTAAATTGCCGGGTACCTCATTCACTTTAACTCACATTCTCTCACTTGCTCATCAGCCCTCCTACTCAGGGGCGTAGCTTCAGGGGGGTATTTGGGGTGTTAGATCCCCACTAATAAATGTATATTCTGATAAATTGTTGGATACAGGTGCTTTCAGTTGAGTATGGTGAATTGTCTGTCGGGTTTCACCTGGGATTTATGCAAACACACACTGACAAAGCACACACACTCTCTCTCATCTCTGTTTTGAAAGCCCCCAAAAATTGGCATTATTTTACAAAATATTATGTTCCTCTCACTTATTAATCATACCAATTTGCACTGCTCTCTCTTTCCACTGCCGCTTAAGCCACTCTCATGCGATCTGCTTGTCATATGATGTATTTTAACACTATATGCCAGCCAGGGGTGGCTCCTGTAGGGGTAAGTCTGTGGGGCAGGGGCACAACAACATAAAGGAATAAAAAATAAAAAAAATAAACTCTCCTCCGCCACAGCCTTACCGCTCTTCTGGCTCCTGCTCTACTTGCTGCAGGCACAGGCTCCCAACCTCCCCAGGGACCAATTCTGATGCTGCTCTCGTATGAGAGCAGCGGTAGGATTGGCTGGAGTGCCCAGGCTTGGCGCTTCGAGGCAGAGAGGGAGTCTCTGCCTTCTCTCTCTAACCCGGCATCACAGTGCCGAGTTGGACAGAGCCCAGTGTGCATGTATGTTTGGCCAGCCTGAGACGGCTAGCAAAACATACATCCGCACTGAGGTGACTGCTGTGCACTCCCCCTCCGTCCCCGTCGTTGCACATGGCCCCGCCCTCTGGAAAACAAAAACGATAATAAACACTGTTTATTATCATTTAAGATTTTCATTTTGCAGCTCCTGCTGCTGGCAGGGGGGTAGGGCGACACTCCTCTGTCATAGTCGAGTGGACTTCTGTTTCCTTTTGTGTGTTTGCTTTGCGCTCATGGTGGCCGTCGGCTTGCTTATGTGAAACTGTTTTACTTTTCAGTTTATGTGGCAAGAAAAGTCCAATTAGGAGTTTACAACGCTAAGAGCTTTAACGCGAGTAGACACGAGATCCATTGCAGTGCAAATGCTTATTTCTCCCTGAGTCTAGTGCACAGCTGGAGTTGAACGCAGCAATGGCAGCCCCTGCAGGAGCAGTGTTTAAAGACAAGTGTAGGGAGACCGAGGAATGACCTGTATGTAGACTGCTCGATGCCCCTCTCTGTAGTCAGCGCCTTGGGCCAGGGCCCAGCTCTCCCATACTAAAGACCAGCCCTGACCAGCACACACAGGTGAAGGAAAGAGGCACATTTCTGTTTATCTGGGGTTTTTAAATCACTTCCTAAGATGCCCCGCTCCAGTGATGGAATCCAGCGGAAACAGATTCCACCACCAGAAGTAGCATTTCTGCCAAGCCATCTTGAGCCTCGCCTGGGCATGGGGATGCACTCTCCTGGTGGTGTGGAATGCACTCGGTGCTGGGGCATTAAAGACTTCTATGTTCTCACGTCTCAGCTGAGGAATGAACTGATCTTCTCCATCCACACGATTCAAAGTGGCATCAATTTTGGCAAAAGTCATGAAAGTAATTGCTGCCTAATGAAAGCAGAAACATCACCTATTCCACCCCGTTGTGTGTTGCTCCAGGGATTGCTATTCTTTTGAGTTTTGCTGCTATTGGACCCCCACGCCCCCCACCATGAGACCGTTTCTTTATTTGCTTGTTTATTTATTTATATCTTTTATAAAGTGGTATGTGTTACCTTTCCATGACTTTAGAGCTTCAGAAGAGACAAACGAGTACAGACTGATAGAGTGAGTGAGGGGATGTTCATGCCCAGACAGATAAGGTAAAATGTGATTACCTCTGTCTGATAGTCTTGGATCAAAACCCCTGATGTACATCGTTTATTTAGCTCATTTTTTAGGAGATTCCTGACTGGGTTGTGGTGTGGCTTTGACAGGGTGTTCCAAAATGCAAGTAATAAAATAAAATTCTAGCCTCAACCCATCACCTATCAGGGAGTTCAGCTTTAGGGTTGCATCACCTCGGGGACCTTGTCGGACCCTCATGGCACAACTTCTTTGTCTTGTAATAGAAGAGCCACCCTGACCCAGAAGCTGACACTTCCTATAAGAAAGTCACCAAGCAATGCAGGCTTCCAGGAAAATCTGTCACGCAAAGAGAGTATGCGATTACCTAGGTTTAGCCTGTATAATTTAGTCCTTATTTGTCTTCTGAGTTATTGACACAGGTAGAACTCCTTACTTGTGTATGTAGGAGTTCTGAATATATGAATTCTCTATGAGTGAGTTATGAATTTTATTCCCTCTGAAATTATGTAGCAGATAGCTGGTGTGTCCCGATTACCTTCCCCATTCTACTTCAGCAACTATTACTTGACTTTTATTCTGACAAGACTCCAGCGCTCAAGCTAGTGGGAACTCATGTTAAACGGTAACCTAAACAGTTCGAACTATAGGTAAGTCGACATAAAAGACAAGAGGAAGTAGTGTAAAACTAGTGATGGTGGGCTAGGTAATAACTGATTACCTTTCACTGTTATCTGGAGCTGCTTATATTTAGCATCGTGCGCGAGTAGCACGTTCATGGGTGTTGACTTGGTATGGGATTGATGTGACAGTTGTTTCCGTTTCAAAATCAGTTTCCGAAAAAAATCGCGGGCACATTTAGAGACATTCTATCCCACACTGTTGGGTATACTTTATTGTTGTCACATGGATGAATGTATTGTGGTTCTATTTTCGTCTAAGAAATCTTCACACCTGACTACCTCTCACTACATCCAGGATGCGAGGTCCACTTGAATGTCTTCAATAACCAGATTTATCATTGCCGCGTTTAACCTATGAGTGGAACAGCACATCAGGAAAAAATAGGGAATGTGAGATGGATACATACATTGTTTTATTTACCAAGAGATAGATATCAAATACAGGTCTACTAAAAACTACACGTAGTTCATTAATATAACAGGAGAGGTAAGCCGCAGATGCTAAATGTTCATAGAGAATGCGTGGTTAGTTCCAGTGTTGATAGTGTGGATACCTACTGTCGGTTACTGCGTGTTAATCAAAGTGAAGCAACTCAGTTAAATAATGTAACAAGCGGTATAACAAATACAGACTCCAACTAGGGCCTCTCTTTCTGCAAGGACGTGGTTGGAGCACGGCTATGGTCATTGGTTCAGGATGTTGCCTCTACCATTGGATAGGATGTGATGTGGCGTATGTTGGCATGTTATGTTGAACCCTTTTCGTATGGAGCAGAGTGAGCCCTTTTGCAGCAGTTTTTTTATTATTATTGTTTATTCAGTCTAGATTTAGACCATTAAAATACAATAAAACAATCATACATAGCAATAATAAAAGCTCATGTCCATCATTCAAAGATGCCATACAATTTAAGCTAAAAATGCATCTATAAAAACTATTAAAACCATAGCTACTCGCATAAAAACGATCCTAATAAAAAGAAGAAGAAAAATTAAAACACCAGCAATATACAATATGGTGTACTATAAGAATATAGAAATGGTTGTTAAAACAATACTTTTGTGGCTAAATTATGTAAACAATTATTAAAATAATCCACAATTTTGGACTGCATTCAATGCCAATTAAACTGCACTATAGATACAAAGATTAGCAATATCACCAGAACCCTTGGGTTAATAATAGTTAAAGGTAAAATATGCATTCCAAAAATCATATCCTAAAGCCCCCCAGTGAACCTGAGATATTTAAAATCCACACACTGCTTAGGTAAAATTCCCCATCAGAGTTGAAATACATGACACATCAAAAGCCTAAAATCTGCTAGACTTGTCCAAGTAAATCTAGTTGGAGTCCCCATCCATAAGCTATAGAATACCAATGCAACTCAGAGCCCCGAAGCTAGGGTGAACCTATGACGGATGGACCAGGCTACAGACAGATATTTGGTGACTGAGCTTACTACCAGCGTAGATGGGTTATATTTGCATATTCTGAAAGCATTCGCTCGGTCCTGCAAAAGTAAAACTTTGTACAAAGGGATGATCCACCTCCCGCTAGGGCTCTTATAAAGGGGACAGAAGAACAACACATGCTCGGGTGTTTTCTTGCATCGGTGACAATTTATGCATCTATCAGTCGTGGGATTACTTGTCGACCAATGGGCTGTAAAACTGTTAACAGGTAAACTGCCATATCTTAGCTGGAGGAATAAGGCGCGGGCATGTGCAGGTATAGGGAGGTCCATGTAATTCTCAGGCCGGGGTTCATGTTTAATCTGCAGAAACTCTGCAGTTAACCGGCCTACCCCATTGCTGTGGAAAAGCTCATAGTTAATTTTCCCCCAGTACCTCCCTTTAACAAATTGTCTAGCCTTAGCAGGGATCAACTCGGGGTACTTCCAATAGTGAGGAAAACCTAACTTATCCCAGGCGGATTTAATCTCCCTCAACCATAGGATTTTTTCCCAACCCTGCAGGGATGTTATGAGATCTCTTATTGCCGCCCTAAATGGTTCAAGTTCATCAGTTTTCCATATTCGAATCCAGTATAAAAGCGGTCTCAGACCCGCTGTGTCTTTAATACTATTTAAACCTAGATCGAATCTGAGAGGGATCATAGGTGTGCCCTTCCCTAACCTGGATACAAAATATCCAGTTGTCTGTAGGAACCCCAGGGTTCCGCTCCATACAGGGCCGCAGCACGGATTTGGACTTTATAAATCTCAGAGATTGGATTCAACGGGGGACTCACTGCAGCTCTGGTCTTGCGTTCTAGTGCCCCACCTCTTTGGCTTATAATGAGTGCCCCTTTTCTGATAGCTGCCTCCCATCTGCCAGAATCCGTTAGCCTAATGCCCAAATAATCATACTCTGAGACTCTTCTCTGAGACTCTTTCCAGAGAAATTGAATGCATTACTATTTTTGCACATGATCTCTTTCTCGAGGCACTAAATATCATAAATTTTGTTTTCTTGACATTAACATCCAGCCCATAATTCTACAGAAAACACAGAATTGATTAACCAAATTTTGGATTCCCATTGGTGATTTAGCTAGCAGGATAGTGTCATCCGCATAAAGCAGACACGGTATTTTCTTCCCAGCCAGCTTGGGCGAGTCATTGGTGCAATTCTCTAAATATTGAATACAATTGTTTATGTATAGGAGGAAGAGGGTAGGGGCTAGAACACAACCTTGTCTGACTCCTCTTTTGATGGCTACTGGGTCTGTCAACTTGCCATCCTTACCACACCTTATTTGTGCATAAGTATTCTCGTGCAATCGAACAATGAGTTTCAAAAGACCTTTTGGAACGCCCATATTGGATAGTGTCAACCATAACAAGTTCCTGGGGACCAAATCAAATGCAGCTCTGAGGTCAATGAAAACCACATACAGATTCCCCCCCCGCGGTCCACATTCTTCCATTTGACTGCTAGGAACCTCAGGGCTTGATCTATGGTACTAACTGTGGGTCTAAACCCTGCCTTTAGATCAGAGATAGCTTCGGACTCTGAAATCCATTCGCCAAGATGGAACAGAACTTGCTTCGCAAACATTTTTTGGGAGTTGTCAAGTAAACATATCAGACGGGAGTTGGCAGGGTCACTGGGACTACCTTTTTTGAAGAGGTGGACTATCTTGGCTCCTTTCCAAGAGCGTGGGACAGGAGCTCCTGCCGCAACTGCATTGCAGACTAGGTTTAAGTAAGGGGCCCATATGTCAGGTCTTGTCTTGTATAGGTCACCAGGGATCTTATCAGGACCTGGGGCCTTTCCCCAATTCAATGAAATTATTGCAGCTTTAGTTTCTGCTAGAGTGAATTTAATTGGGGTGGCCCCAGCAGTCAAGCTGTCATCAAGGTTCCTAAAGGTAGCTTTGGGTGTCTCTTCATATAATCGACCAAAGTGCTCAGCCCACACTGCGGAGAGGATTGAGGTACCAGGCAGGGGGGATGAGTCTCCACTGTCATCTGCTATCAATTTCCAGAACCTGGAAATATCATTTACTTTTGCAGTCTCCAGGATAGCTACCCATCTAGACTCCTCCCAGCTCCTGCACGCCCTACAACATTCCTGTTTGTAATCCTTCCTTGCTTGTTTTATATGCTCTGCGTGACCCCCTCTCAGGGCTCTCAATAACTTATGTTGGGCTTCCCTTCATGTGTTGCTAAACCACCCTGCGCTTCTTTCTAGATTTACTAACAATCCCTTTAGTGAAAAAATACTTTAAAGAGTTAAACAGTTCAGTATGAGCTGCTAAAAGCCCATCGCCGTCCTCTGAATACAAAAGCATATGCTCCATTTGGTCTGCTAATAAACTATATATTGATGTAAGGGAACCAAGAGAGGTATTGACAGACTCCCATTTAACATTACATCTGTTGTTTGTCAGAGCAAGCTGTTGTGCATGTGCCTTGGGGTGGGGAACTTCAAGCGAAGGCAGCAGACCCCTGGTCGATAAAATCAGTGGATCGTGGTCACTTTCTTCGTGATCTAGCACCCTCATGTCAATCATGTGAACCCACAATCGGATGTCAAATAAAATGTAATCAATCTGACTCCTGTGAACTCCACGCCTAAAAGTATGGTGAGAGTTAACATCTGAGCGGGAGCGACTATTGAAAGCTCAAAGACCATGTGTTAGTGTAATGTCTACAACTTGATGAGCTATTCTATTCATCCTGGGTCTTTTACTCGACACTAGTTGGGGGATGCCCCAATAGGCATCCTCTTCTTTATATAATTCTTGGGCCAGATGATAGGGCTCAAAGGTAATGTTAAAGTCCCCTACAATTAAGATGAAATGGGAGGAAATATTGCTATGAAGAAAGCTATCCAATATGGTAAGAGCGTTAGACTCATAATTACTGCCCGCACTCCTGTTGTAGATGTTAATTATTAGAAGAGGTCTCTCCTTAAGGGTAGATACTATTAAGGCCTGTAAATCAGGGCAACCCATATCTACAACTTCAACCTGGCACTTGAGAGAGCAGCTTAACCATATGAGCAGCCTGCCCGAGGGTCTCCCGGAGGTCACCTTACACACTGCAACCCAGTAGCTTTTGAAGCCAGATCTATATTTAGGCCCCAATGCCCATGTTTCTTGAAAAAGACATATCTGATGTTCGTCTATGAATTGGCTCCATTCTGGAATTTGCATTTTGTTCTCCAGCCCTGCTATGTTCCAGCTAAGAACAGTATCTAATGCAATTGTTTTTCCTTGCCAATCTTCGCCCGGGGACTGCGCTCTATTATGAGTGACTTATGTCCCCTGGGCATGGTCATTGGGCATAGTGGCATGTAGGGGGGCACAAATCAGGCCCCCCTATGCCACAAAAAAATAAAAATAAAAACACTTACCTGAACTTACCTTAAGTTCCCTGGGATGGGTCCCTCCATTCTTGGGCGTCCTCTTGGGGTGGGCAAGGGTGGCAGGGGGTGTCCCTGGGGGCATGGGAGGGCACCTCTGGGCTCCTTCCGAGCCCACAGGTCCCTTAACGCCTGCCCTGACCAGGCGTTAAAAAATGACGTAAAAGCGGCTGGATGTCATTTTTTTTGACCCGCCCACTCCCGTGCGTCATTTTTGCACGGGAGTTTAAATAAGGCGCACATGCCTTGGAGTCATTTTTTAGACGGGAACGCCTACCTTGCATACCATTAACACAAGGTAGGTGTCCACGCTAAAAAATGACGCAAACTCCAAGATCTTTGGTGCTAGACGGGTCTAACGCCAAAGTATAAATATGGAGTTAGCTTTGCGTCGGATTTGCGTAAAAAAAACCGACGCAATTCCGGCGCAAACAGAGTATAAATATGCCCCTTAATATCCCTCATGATCCTAACTGGGCTACTCGGGCTAGCATAACCCTTTATTTTATTGCCCTGGAGATTACTCACCCCGCTAGGATCGGAGCCAATCATATTCATATCCAGTGACTTGGCAGGGGAAATAAACCCAGGGTTGCAGGCTGCGCTTATTGCCAGGGTTCCCCCCTCCTCACTGGCTCCTGAAAAGATATTCTCACTAATTCCCAAATTACAGGGATCTATCAGGGTGGATGGTATGAGTGATATAAGGCCTCTAGGAACTGGGTAAGCAATCTGCTCAATCTCAGGGCTACTCGTTCCTGCTCCCCTTAGTCCATCTCTGAGTCAATCTACCTCAGAGAGGGAAGATGAAGAGAGTCTGCAGCCTAGCTCCGGGGCAGACTGTGGTTGGGCACAGTGGTAGCCTCTGTGCGCCGTTAGCGGCTCACTGTTGGCTGCTGTAACTGCTGGGGGGTAGAACACTTGGACTCTACACAGAGAAACTTCCCCTGCCAAGGGATAGGGTCTATGAGCATTTGAAGAGAGCTGCTGGACAAGAGCAGGTGAGTTAAAATTAATGACAATACAGTCCCCCATACCGAGCTTCTCCAACGAACCCACCCACCTCACCATCAGTATCGAGGGTACCATATGAAATGCAAATCTAGCATATGTATGTAGCCATTGTATAACCTTGTTTTTCAGTTCGGTAAAAGATTACGGGATATTGGTTTTAAGTTCAGGAACGTTTGTAATAACAAGAATGTATGGGCATGATTCCGGTGGAAGGTGTAAAGTTCTAGATCTAATCCCACCGTTAATCTGCACCGTCTCCAGGGAGCCTGAATGATGATGCTCATAGACAGAATTAGCTGTGCAAACTTGTATTGCTATGTCATTACAAGAAGCTAGTCCTCCAGTTCCTTTCGGAAGGGGGACAGAGACCTTGGAGTCCTTATCCTTTGGGATAATAACCTCTTTGTCAGTTGAATTTCCCTCAAGGTTCTTGGGAAGCATAAAACCCCTACTCGTTAGTGCAGGAAGTCTGCCATCATTGACGCAAGGTTGACTCATGTCGGAGGGGGGAGAATGAGATTGAAAGTCTGCTTGGGGAGAAGTGGCCAACGGCTGGGTCTTAATAAGTCCTTCCAATTTCTCCTCAATCGCTTTGAGGCGAGCTGCTATAGGGTGGAGCATCTTGGTAAACTCTTCTTTTATGGATTCCATTATATGGTCAATTACCGGTCGTCCATTGGCACTTTCTTGGGGATTTGTAGTATCATCATTCCCAGAAACAGGGCCCGGATTAGGGGAGCTCGAGATTCAAGTTTGTTTGTTCCTTATAATAGTCTCCCTTCGTTTCCTTTTCCTTTTGTTATTAGGATCTACAATGGTTTGGGACCCACCCTTGGAAGGGCCCAGAATTGGCAGCATCGATACAGATAGTGCAGTGGAATCATCCAGAGTTTTGACTGAGTGTTCCTGACAATTTCTGAGGTGGATAGTGGGAGGGATGACCAATGCAGACTGTGAGTCTTATAACTGTAGTGGCTGTAGGGCTTGACAACTAGGGGCCGAGAGTATCGGGGAAGTTGAGCGACGCTGGACCATTTCTATCTCTTTTTCTAATGCTCCAACAGCCTTTTGTAGAAATCCGTCTAAGGTTTTGTTGTTGCCATGTTTATCCTGGGCTCCCGCCCCCTTCCGTCTGCCCATCCTTTCCCCTTATTTCCACCAACTTCACACTTATTCTGCGATCTCCTCACTCGGGTTCCTGCTTAAACACGGCTAGCCCCTCTATTCCCACCAGCTAGGGCCCTGCTAGCACACTACAGTGGGACACTTCACCTGCAGTAGACTTAGAACTCCCCAAACCATGCTGTTGTCGATCTGGATTAAAGTTGCTGGGCCCAAGAATGATGGGATAAAGAGATATGGCCCAGCCCGGCCTCCTCCGGTCGCTGATGGGTGTAGGACGGGCCCGCCCTTGGCCTGGGCTTTGCCCGGGCGCGTCCCGCAAAGCGGGCGCGCGAATATGTTTAAAGGTGCCTCTGGTCCAGCCCCAGCAGCTCCACCAACAGTGCGTCCTGCGAGGCAAGCGGGTGCGTGAATATGTTTAAAGGGGCCTCTGGTCCCGCCCCAGAAGCTCCATCAACAGCGCGTCCCGCGAGGCAAGCGGGCACGCAAATATGTTTAAAGGGCCCTCTGGTCCCGCCCCAGCAGCTCCACCAACAGCACGTCCTGCGAGGCAAGCGGGCGCACAAGTATGTTTAAAGGGGCCTCTGGTCCCGCCCCAGCAGCTCCACCAACAGCGCATCCCGCGAGGCAAGCGGGTGCGTGAATATGTTTAAAGGGGCCTCTGGTCCCGCCCCAGCAGCTCCACCAACAGCGCGTTATGGAGTAAAATAAAAGCTGGCCAAACCACCATATATTGAGCATAAACATGTGGAGCTTCACTGCAGCATTTGGAAGATCCACACTGAACACTGCTTCGACCATCTGTTGTTTATTCCTGCACATTTGAATCTGGGACTGAGTCTGAACTCTGCCCATAATCCTTCTACTCTGCCGGTTGTCTGGAAGTTCTAGTTATGTTAAGATGGATTTCCAACTCATAGTTAGCTCATGGAAATAAGAGGAGCCTGACCCAGAGCTCCTAGAAGCCCCCCGGAGACATCAAGAGGTAGTAGAAAGCAATGACAACAACAGCCCAAATGCATGTGAGATACCCCAGGAGTGGTGTCTCTGCCTGTCAGAATGCTCCTCTGTACCAACAACAGAATTTTTGTGACAACTATCAAATTGCCCCTATCCAGCATTGCATGCCACTTTTCCACCTCTAGTTGGAAGACTATCCCCTAGTAAAAGTTGGGGGTTCCCTAACCCCCTTGGGATGTGCATAGTTTCAGCAACTGCCCAGATATTGTGTTCCAAGGTCCAAAATGAAATACTAGGAAGTGAGGTCAGTTTGTGACTGTTTGGATTCCATGGCCCTGATTACCAGTACTCTGGTAGGTGGGTTAGCCCGACATCACCAATAAGGATGCTCTACAAACCAGGTTCCATGTGGGTAGCTTTTTTTATGTGTTTTATTAAAGTTTCAGTCATGGTACATTAACAGTACCATATGCATATGAGGGCATGACAATGTGATACACCATGACTTGTACAGAGAAGCAACTAAGCATAGCAATACAGGCTATAATATCTCGACGTGGCTTGTACCTGTGTTCAAACACATGAACAATGATTCAAAAGTGGGGAAATCGTGAAGTCTGCTTGGTGCCCGTACGTAGTGTGTTGTGTGGCAATGGGTGGGGCGGGAGAGTACCATCCCTGCAGGGGGCTGTTTGGCAGGGGTGTGTTAAGGATACTGGAAGGTGCAGGGTCTGAAAGTGCAAAGGAAGTCGGTCCAGGAGGACATCACTCCATGGGGATATCTAAAGCACTACACAATATGATTCCTGAACTTCTGTTCCTGTTAATGAAGAAGCAAGTTCTAAACAAGAGTTGAGGGTAGGGTTTCTTCATCTCTCAGGTAAAACTTGCTTTCTCACTAAGGAGAAGAGCACCAGTTCAGGAATCCCTGGTCTATCATATTTAGTTATTTAGTTGACAAGGGCAGAATATATGGTAGACTCCAATAATTCCTCTCACTCATTTTTTTCTATTCACCAATGTGGATATTATGTGAATTAGAAGAGCTCCATTTTTTCTGGGCTGAGGAGGCCCCTAAATATATCTCACATAGAGACAAACCATGACACTACGTGTACAAAATCAGGTCTAACAATAAATACTCTTTCTTTAAATATATAACTAGCTGGGGCTAAAAATTTATGATTACCACATTTCATCTTTTGTTTTGTACTATGCTATACTTATAAGGCGTTTTTTCAATTGGTAGCCCTAGGTGGACATTCTCCGATCGAATGGTGTTACATGTTTTAGAGGATTTTCCAGAGAAGGTATAGTAGTTCTATGTACTGCCTGGGGTCTCCATTTTTAATGAGGTATTTAGGTGAGTTTAAGTGATGGCCTTGTATGCCAAGCATGTTGCTCCCCGCTGTAACAATTAAAGTGAGGAAAGCAGATAGCTGACATCATCACATTTCCCCTTGCTGATAACAAAGAATGCTGCTGCATTCAGAACTGCTTTACTGGTGCTGTCAGTATTTAAGGAGGTTAGTTAGGAGTCCCCCTTAATCAATGCATAAATGTTTCAGAGATTTGGGTTCCGTTCTTAGGTCATCCTTGGGGAAGAAAGTCTTAGTTAGAAAGAGCACTTTTGGATAGACCCCGTTTTAAGGTTTTTTCCTATTTTAAAGACTCGGAATGTAGCTACTTTGATTGTCTTAGGGACTAAGATCTTTTCATGTGGACCATTGAGATAGGTATCGCTAAGCTGGCATGTCTTGTTTGTTCAGTTTGGAGAGAGGAAGAGGAATCCAGTTTTTGTGTCATTCAGTCTTTGGTGTCTGCTTCTCTTCCTCAGTTGGATTTTGGGGATGTAATTGCTTGGGATTATGGGCCTTCAGTCATGAAAGACTTTGAAATATCGTTTTATGCCATCTGTGTCTCGTATGAAATCCATGTCTAGATCTTTCATGACTATTCCTTTGTCTCAACGTAAGCATTAAACATCAGTGTTGTTGGTGTTGTACACCGAAGGTATGCTCAGTTTAAGGTGTCTTGCATGAGGACCACTTATTTTTACTCACCGAATCCTGTTTCACATGTGAGAGCCCAGCAATTTTAGGCCCATTGTTAATGTAAAGGTTTTAGGGGACCTTCATGGTTCAGTGTGAAAATCTGATGACAAGCCTGGTTGTATCATGAGGCATTTTTAATAGTTACCACAGATGATGATTATGTTGTCAGCTAGCTTTAGAGTGGTGTAAGCGTAGTCATTTTCTTAGGTTTAAGGTGGTATTTCAGCTGGCCAATTTCACAGTTTTCAACTAGGATGGCAAGGAAGGATAGGCCACTGATGGGGAATATGTTTTCTGGCTTGTTAATATCTGCTGCAGATTTGTTAATCAGGAGTTTTATCAGACATTTTAGACAATTGATAATGGACCCTGATTTTGGCAAGTAGTTTATTATTTTCAGTAATGCTAGGTGTCTTCACCTATGTCTTGTTCAGCCATTGCAACACTACTATGAGCTGGCCTTTCACTGCTCTACCAACCTAGGTAGGGGAATTTGGAGACACAATTTTCTGTCTCAGACCAAATATCCTTCATGAAAGTGAATAGGGATACCAACCAGCCCCAACTTTGATACTGCAAAGTGTTCTCTGCAATTTCTGGGATCAGGGAAGAAGCCTGTCAGTTAGGCTTTTTGCATTTAGGCGGGAAAAAAGATGTTTTGAGGGCCTTTTAAAAATCTGACAGGGGGCGTCTTTGGTTTGACTGTAGTGAATGTGTAGCAATTGTGTTGTGTGGTGAGAAAGGGGATAATGGGTGAGAGATTAAGCCTGATTTGAGCTATGTCAGAGTGCGCTTTGGTAGAGATAATGGTGACCAGAACGGGAAGAGGTAAAACAGTTTAAGTGGTAGAGGTAGAGCAGAGGGCCACAGGAAGGGGATCTATGGTGAGGACAAAAGAAGGTGGAAGGAAGAGGGATAGGGTACCTTCTAGCCATCTTACGTTTTGGGCTTTTGGAGCAAATGTCTCAAAGATTCTGTGCCCCTGGGATCCCTGACTTGGAATATGTGATTGGTACTCCTTGTCTTCTTGCTATAGGTTTGAATGGTTGTTGGGTTCGGTGATAGAGGCTGCGGACAGACCCAGCGTGTCACATTTTTGGGCCGTTTATCCCATGCTTGCAGGTGTAGCGCCTCCTCGAGAGTTGTGGCTCCTGGCAGTCGCTGAACGGGGAGTAAGGCAGTTGTTGAAATGTTGCAGTGGTTGAGGGCCAGGTGAGGCAGCTGGCACAGCAGGGACTTGCCAGATGTCCAGCATGAATACTCGGTGGCGGGCCAGGGTGCAAAAATGGTAGAGGAAATTCTGACAATTTGGAAGTGCCAGAGCTTTTGGGCCATCCTTAATGGCAATGCTTTGGGGGTGTATTATCGGTGCTCTTCCTACATAATCTTACAATGAGACCGGTGTTAGGTGACAGACTGCATGTACAATGTGATGTGTGCAGAGGATTTTTTTACTTGTGTGCAGATTAGCAGTGGCACTTGAATGACATTCAGATGTGCATTTCTTCAATACCTCGAAAGTCCTAGTTGCACTTGCACCAAAGAACCGGATTGTACTATTTTTTCCATCATTACTAATGTAGGGTCTTTCCTCTGGCAGCAGCCTTAATGTAAGTAAAATAGCCCACCCTTTGTAACTGGCAGACGGTGTAAGGCGCTTGGCGAATGAATAGACAATGCGAGGAGCTTTGGGCACCTGGGCTGGCATCGGGAATAATTCTGGGCGCACAGGCAGGCATTGTGAGCAATTTGGGACACGCAGGGGCTGATTGCGTGACGCACTCGGTTATATGGACGGCTAGCATTTATTATAATATTTTTGAGGTTTTATGCATTACTCACGCCGACAGATGTCCCTGCTGGGACTGACTGCGAGGAGCTTGTGCAGAGGCAGTCCGAGTAAGCAGCTGGCACTGACACTGAATCTATGGCTTCTGTTTCCCTCAATGCTTCTCCTTTCATGGGCACTAGTCTCAGGTGCCTTGATGTCATCCATCCCACACTGTGCTCTGCATCACAAGGATACCTGACTTGTTCTGTTTCCACGCTTCTATGCTGGGCATGGCTGGTGACATTGTTTAGCTTTAGCAGAGGGCTGCAGTATTGTCTTGCAGCGGCTTAAGATTTCTAGCTCAGTAGGTGGAGGATATGTACATAAAATAAATATTTGTTAACGTAGGGGTCCCGCTACGCAAACATGTATTTTTGCCTTACGTCACAATTTACATTCAGTAGTTAATTTAAATGTCCATTGTTCTAGTGGGTCCTGAAATGGATTTAAGGTGGAACATGACTGCAAGCTGAGTGTAACTTGTACTAAATATATGCTTTTGGTCATTGGTGAATTAAATACAAACAATTTGTTTTTTTTTGTTCTTCTATTTGGAAATGTTTTTAAAAAAGAAACTGCATTATACTGGTGGTCACCCAATGGTCAAGTATCAAGAAGGTGGGTGTTTTTAAACCGAGGGGTTTCTCTGAAGGTTCGAGCCAGAGGCCTGGCCATCCCAAGGTCCTGTGGGCGGAGCCAAAAACGAGCCGAGCACGCATCTAATTTTTGGGCCCAGTTGTGTGCCCACGCACCCTCATTCTCCACCCACACCAGCCTCGGTGTGCACTGGCAGTCAGGCCAAAGGGCTCTACTAAAGGTGCTGATAATCAGGCGCCTCTCTGCATTCATTGGTTTCCAGAGTGAGGCCTGCAGCAGCACACTGCAGGCGTGCAATGGACCTTCAGTGCAAAGTGCACATAGACCGTGGATTATCTCCAGTGTAAATCCTGAGCAATGAGAGCAGTGCTTCAGTAGCCTATCCCAGTCGGGACTCCCCAAGTGGAAAATATTCTCTTATTGTCACTTACACTTGTGCAGCTTAAGGCTGCTTGTGACCCACATCTGCACTGTTTTCGCAGCCTCCTGAGCAACTCTCATAGATGGGTTCTTCACTAGTGTGATATCTAAACTCTTATTAAGAGCTGCCAGAATCGGGTGTTTTGTATAATGATTCACTAAGTGTCGGTCTCCCCCGTTCCCTGGTGTCTAAGCCCACCTCCCTCCTCTTCTCTGATTTCTGGTCCCACCCTACTACTGCGCTGTAACTCCACATCCGCCTTTTTCCACTTCCATGATTTCTATTCACGCCTCCTGCCTCCTTGTGCCTTTCTACCCTCATCCCTTCTGCATTTTTTCTCCTGGTTCTAGTTTCTCTAACTTTGTTTTCCGATTGCTGGTCCCACCTCCATGTTGCAAAAAAACATAATTCCCAATTGTGGAACTAGATTAATACATTTTATGCCTCCCAATTCAGTCCCTGATGAACTCTTCCAGTTTGGCTGATAGGGGTGATTGCATGTCAGGGTGATGGTTAGCAAAAGTATCATCCAACAGAATAATTAGGTCTTAAAGATCGTTTAAGCATGATCATCTTATTGGGTGTAGATTTTCTGGTATTAATTCCAGGGGGTGATATTTTTGTAAATGATACTTAGCACACAATGTTTCTATCAGATGATATTTTACTTATGATATTTTGGTACATTACCACAAAGGAACAGCCTGGGCAATGTGACACAGATACCACATACTTTCCTGGGTCTCTGCCTCAAACATCTTGGTGACAGTATGCTGTAGATGCCCTTCACTTGAAAATCTCCTCAACTACTGATATCACACGTCCACCCATGACATGAAGGTGCATTCATGCTTTGATGGCTTATTATTTGTAAATACTATTTTATCTCTGAGAACCCTTATAGGGCCTGATTAAGAGCACAAGTGCCATTTATTGTGCCCAGTAAAGAACAATACCATGGAGTTCATTATTTGTCGGGTGCGATACGTTGCACCTATTACAAGCTTCTGGGGAATAGCATGCATATTTTTGTGTAGAGTACCAAAATCCACATGAAACAGTAATTACAGTATGGTTTTCCTCTCTTAAATTTAGAAAGGTTTGACTTGCTGAAATGTAATGAAAGGTTGAGGGATTTAATGCATTCAATAATTATCAGATGCGTTAACACAACTCAATACAAGTGTTTATGCATGGTTCGGGAAGAAAACGACTGCCTCATAATTAAGCCCCTAGAAATGATGGTAGGTATCTACATACACAATGGAGTCTATCACACTTCATGCTTATACAGAGCAACTTACAGTGCATCACGTTCAGAGCATATCTCTGAATCTCTTGCACCTCAATCAACAAATCCCAAAAAGATCAACTGCATCCAACATCTTTTCCACCATGTGTCCTGAAATAGTGCCTAGGAACCCGAGGATGGATCAGTTCTCCAGTACATCATCCACTTAATGACTTTGCACAGGTTTGAAACAGGCCCTGAGAGCCTGATTCTGAGTTGTGGCTTGCACTGTAATGAGGAGGATATGGCAGAGTCACATTCCTTCAGCTGTCCCGTAGGGGTTTTGGAATGGCTGTTTTGAGGATGATGATGTTCATACCTTCACAGCACAGGCTTGTTGTTGCAATGGAACATAACAAGGTAGTAAACCTGCTTTTAGACCGCACCGCTTGTTGTTGCCTCACGTTCCCTCCTACTCCTGCAGTGCAGACATGAGATGCCTTGTTGTGGCAGGGACTGTTTTTCATGCACTCCTGGGTGGCAAAACAATTGCTCTTTTATGTACCTATAATTGACAAACAGCAACGCAAGCTTCACTGTACTGGCATGGGTGCAGAACATTAGATGTGCAGTTAAAACCACAACTGTGATTGCTATCAAATGAATTTATACGTAAAATAAAAAGGCTCAGCTGCGATGGAGAGAATGAAGAACAGAAAATAACTTCCCAAATGGTACCCTGGAAGAGCAACAGGTGATTGGACCAGCTTTTGTTTCTCGGGACACTGGTATTGCAGACAAGCCACAGACCATTGTGTGGCTGTCTGTGCACCACATACGAAGCCAGTGCGTTCCCTAAGGGCACACTTCAGGAGCAAGGTTTAGGGGTCACACGGAGATCCCCCAGCATCACACAATGGTCGAGTGCAGTCAGTCCCTGCAGCTGCCTGTTGGGAGATCCTTCCTCCTACTTGAAACTGAGGCCGGGTCCTCATCCTGCATTGTTAGGCCCACCAGCTGTTTCAAACAGCTGGGCTGCACTTCACGCTGCTGGAATTACATATTTCTGTAACCAGGTGCACATTTCCGGTCTGCACCAGTCACGCCCACTGAAGCCCCCTATTCCTTTTTGGCCGGAGCTTTATTCCCAGGACATTTGACCCCACCAGTTCTAAGTGACATTTGTTCCCGCACCTGAAATGAGAGTGGGACACGAGGCCCCATTTTGCCGGGTACATTTCCACACCTAGTAAAACAACATGTGCGCCTGGGGGCGTTCTTCAACTGCACATAGAACATATCTACAGTAAAATCCCCGCAATCGGAACTCTGCATGCAGTAAATATACAGGCACGGCCAGGTCTACATGTTATTCCCCATTCCTGGGACTTTAGCGCGTGAAGCCTGGAATTAGAGGCGAAGATCCCAACTAGATTCGGTTTCTCCGGCCCCTGTATCTCTGTCCATTAATTCCAGGGGTCACATAATGAAGCTAGACCGGGCATGTGCACCCAGTATCTAGGTTTTGCCAATCACTGGTGAGTTAGGAACCTCCTGGGCCACAGCAGGGCATGAGACAGTAGGTGTGTTTTTTCGGTTTTAATTACAAGTTGGAGAAACAGCAAGCACACAACGTCCCTTTGCTGATCGCTCTCGATTCCAGTCATTGACTGATTCGAGTTTGGAGCCCTCACCAAGAGACCCCGTGACGTACACGTAGCATTCTAACAACGTTTGAAGTGGCAATGCCTCAACTGAACGTCAACAGGGGCGGGGATCGGTCGTACCAGCCAGAGCTGCCGACCTTGGCGCTGGGGAAGCAGGCTCGAGTCTCGGTATCGGCTCAGCATCCTGTGATTCTGGGCAACTCATCCAATCTGCCCGTGCTATCAAAAAAATAACGTGTCATTGTGTGATGCAACTGGTACTCAAAGTAAGGCACCTGCTCGCGCTACATACAACTGCAAACAACATGTTTACTAATTGCTTTCAAAACTCATAGATCACTTCTCTCCTGCCTATATCCAAATCAACCTTTTTGGTATGACCGTAATTCTATTCAAATCGGCCCATTGTAAATAAACAATTCTATGTTGTGAACTAATCATGAACAAGCCTACGGGCCTGATTTAGCATCTAGCGAATGGGCACTCTGGCACAAACATGACTGGCATATAACACACTTGTAATAAAGCAGGAGAGATATTTTTAAGTTTGTGATGGAGTCCCAGCCCTCCAAACTCTAAATAAGGCCCTTAGTCTGTTGTCGCTCCCAAACATTCACACAGATAGTTTTGTTGGCTTTGGCTGGGCAAGAACAAGCCATTCTGCTGTATGCCCAGCCAGGACCTGAAAACATTTCCCGAGGCTGCAAGGGCCATATCTGCATGGAGTCTACTGCAGATCTTAAATAGTTTGACTGTATAAGGTAATTATTTGTGCCAGAAGGTTGAGTCTCCTTTCCTCCGGCTCCAATGAGTGCCCTCGAGGGCTCTGTTCTGCCAAGCCCGATAGGACCCATTTATGTACTTACACAAGCTAATCCAATTCGCCTGCTTTCCTATGAAGAAAATAAAACCAATTGGGTTAGCGTCCTCACAACTCGTCTTCCATCCCTTTAATAATTCTGATGCTTGTCATTGTGCTTTTCCTGATTTCCAATATAGTTTATCCTCTTTACTACATTGTTTATCTTGTGAGGTTTCCAAAATTGTATTGTACAGTGGTAAATTGCATATTTATCTTTACCTTCTGTGCCAGTTTAAAATAGAATTCATCTCTCTCTCTGTATAGATAGCAATGTCACAGCAAGGTCTAAAGAAGTTCAACCACAGCACGCATCCCTGAAGAAACTACAGTGGTCTCCACTCCAAACCCTCATCATGTTCAACATAAGCAGCATAACATACAAGGCCACCAGAACCGATACCCACCCGTACCTGACAGTGAAATTAAATATCTCGAACTTGCAAAGAAAAACTTCTAAAAGGCAAAGCCAGGGTCAAACCTTTGCCATCATCTGTGCTCAAAGATCTCAAACAATATCCCCACGAGCGTGATAACTAACTCAACCTTTCTGCAATTCACAAAGGAGCTCAAAACCCTGCTCTACAGAGACCACAACATCTGCACACAATAGGAATCACTGCCCACTACCGCCCACTTCCTCCTTGTAATTGGTCCTGAATCATAACTTATCTCCCCCCTTTGTCCTGCACTTTTTTGCTGTCTAGCTAGGTTTGGGCTCCACAGATATCTTTAAATACATACATACAACAGCATTGTGTAACCTGACTGCGTTCGCATAAAACATCAAAGGCTTAGAACACACCTAGAGCCACCACAAAATCTATTCTACACTTTAAGATATACATTACTTATGTTTAACTTCTTGCTTTCAAAAGTCATAGGTCATTTCTTTTCTCCTGCGGTCCAAATCACCTGATTTAATATATAGGGGCAGTGTAACCAAATGCAGAAGAATAAAGGTTTTCTTATACTAGATTTACCAAATATCAAGCCTGCCTGGTTTTAGTTCTACATCATAACTCTTACTTTTACCACCCTACATGTCTTGCCTATTTATGTCGCTCTTCTTCTTTCTTCTTTGTAAATTTGTCAACAGACAGATTTTTGCTGTCTGTATTGAAAGACCTTTTGTGGACAATGCTTACAGTGGGGTTTGTGTCAGCCGTTGGATTTCTTGTCAGTTGTATTTGCTTGTATGTTATTCAATGGCTTTCCTTCCTCTTCTTGCATCTGTCCCTTCCCTGGAGCACAACGTCTTTGTCACACTTTTAATTGGTTGACTTGTTTCCAACCTTTGCACCATATCAAGGAACTACTTTTTGTATTTTCTTTCAGCACTCCATGGGAGTGCATGTGTTTTCTTGCCTTCTCCTCCAAGTGCTTTTTTGCACTCACATCCCTATCCTGCAGTCTCAGTTTTGCTGCCGCTAAGCCTCTCATTTGATCCCCCCCAAGCTCCTCCTTTGGTGTCCAGCTCCCTGTTGCTCCTGCTGTTCTCATTTAGTTCTTCACCAGCCTCTACCAACACAAATTAAGCACTGTGTAGGAGGCATGCGCATTATTATGGCATAATAAATCATACTGCATTGTTTATACTTATAAATCATAATCTGCCATTTGTGTGCACTTTTTAACGTTTCCACATCTATTATTAATGTTTGTATATTGTAATCTAGTAAAAGCTGATCCTGTATTAAATTCTTAAATAATTCCTTAGAGTTGCCCCCACCGCTACCCACCAAGTAGTACACTGATTACATAGTGCCCTTTGCAGATGGTATGGGGACTCATATTGTTTGGCAGGAGTTGACCATAGATGACCAGCCCAGGCACCTCAAAGAGTTGCCAGACAACTCCAGTGCAGGCATCAGTTATCCCTCTGAGAGTCACTCACAAAACCCCCATCCTTGTCATTACCTGTAGGCCTTACGAAGCCGAGACTCTACTTCTATTGATTGTCCACTGGGAGGAGGGCAGGTAGGAGGGAGAAGAGACAACGAGTTCAGGGCTGCCTCAGAATGCCATCTGTCATGTGAGTTTATTCACAATAAAAGGAGGGCGGGTCACTTTTATAAAGTGGGCAAAGTGTTCACCTATCCGAGAAGACCAACAACGATGAGGACCAGGCCCACCATGCCATTCACCAATAGGGTATAGGTAAAGGCAGGGTAGGTCGGGTGGAGGGTCACTTGAACCTGGAGCCATCCATCACTGATTATTTTCTGTCTTGTAGGCAAGTGGGTAGGGGGATGGGAAGATAGACAGGGCCTACTAGGAAAGAAGAAGTATTAGAGGTAGGAAGAGAAGGGGGCATTCGATGGAAACCTCTGTGACTGATTCCCCTCCCCCTTACATGCTTCAGGATTTCATGTTGCGTTTAATGAGTTTGGCTGGCCCAAGTGGGAAGAGGGATTATAAAACTGCATCCCTCGTTTGTGGGCTCTGTGGAGGATGTTCTAGCCTGAAGAGAAGGCTATGGAAGCCTCACCCCTACTGCTCTTGAACTGAGATTAACAGCCTGGATTTGGAACCATGCTTTCCCAGCGAGTGATGTTCTTTATGAAGGAATAAATATTCCGATCATTGACATTTGAACTTTATTGTACCTTAGTGAAATTAATGTATTTATTTTTTCTCTTTTCAAATAAACGTCTTTCTACTGACCACCGTGTGTTGATGTAATCTTGGCTCATCCACATGTACCCTACTCCCTTCTGGGCAGTCAAGAGGGAGGAAACATTTCCCTTCTCGTTCTTGTGTGTGTCAGCCAATACCACATGCATGGGATCCAGTATCAAGTCCATGAGAACTCCACCACTCCCCGCATACCACTTGGAATCCGTGACTTTAATTACTGTCACCCAGGCCCCATTCCTATTTATTGTCCAGTACCATTGTCGATTTGATCTTCAATTTCCCTGTGAAGTAATTTAAAAACTGTCTTTATATTCTGCTATGTAACCACTGCCTTTGTGAACGCCAAATATACAACACTGAGATTGTTCTTCACAACACACCATAATGTACTCCATGAAGACTCATTACTAAAGGGACTCTCCCAAAATCAAACCCTAAAGTACGAAGTGCATAATAATAATGAAAACCCAGAAAACAGCTATAAAATGTTGAACAGGGGTGTCCAACCTAATTCCAAGAGGGTTGTGTCTGAGGTGAATTTCAGGATTAGCACTGAGTATGTAAATGAGTTCCATTTAGATAAATTACCTGAAAATGTATCTCCTGTGGTTATTGTGTATTTGTGGCAGAGGACAGGCCTTCATGGACCTACAGTGGACACCTTTGGTATTGGAGAATGTTGCAAGGCCCATTCTCACAGAGCCCTCAGCTAGGAAAAAGCCACAGAGTGTAGTCTGCTTACTGAAACTTCCATCACCACCAAGAGGATATAAAGATGATCAAGTCCTTAAGACCAATTGATTTCATTGATGGGAATCAAGATAACAGTTGATATGCTACAGTTATAATGCAGGCCTTAAATCAGGAGTTATGTCAATGTCTTTATGAAAGTATCATCAGCTTTGATAACAAATTATGCCGCAAGTTTACCTTGAAAGAGTCAAATGTATTTTGAAAATGGGCACTCCTGATGCTAACACAATTTTTTAAATATGGAACAGGCCAGGGCCAATGGTAGACAGCAGAAAGTGGGCGGAGTCACAAACAGCAAAGCCTGAATTAATGCATTAATTTTTAAAAACTCTGCCTCAACAAGTGGCAAGACAAATGTGACAGTGATTCTCATTTGTCTTACTTAATTGGTCAGAGCCACCTGCTGCATTTTAAAATATCTTATGAGGTTAAGGTACCTGGTACATAGACCCCTGTGTTCTCAGCAACTTGCAGGGTACAGTGGTGCTTTGAAATGGTAAATAACCGAGTTGGATAGGTCAGTGTGCAGTCCAGTCACATGTTTAGCTCATCATGTAGTAGAGAGGGTCAGTGCCCCTACTGCAAAGCACAGCAGACAAATTGCAGATCACAGATTTGTATTTTGCATGTAGAGACCTCGGTTGGTAACTGTTATCTTGCAAGGATCCTAGTGTTACCTGCAGGTCACAAGGTAAAATCCTTGGCATATACCTTATTGAGTTATAACGCTGCATCAAGGAGCTGCATGCAGACCACAAGCATTACTGTAGATCCCTACTGTTTTCCCTAATTTTTTTGTTATTTAAATTTGCTCAAAAGGGTTACTGTGGGCAGTAATAACCACTTATTAGAAAGTGGCATATGCATGGTAATTAGTGTAATAACTCATAGGCAGATACATCTGACATTCTGACAATGCATGCAGAATTTTTGCATACAAAGCTTTGAAAAGTAAAAAACATAGCCCTGTGCCAGGGCTGTAAGTGGATCATTCTGGGCCTAAGAGTAGGCAGCAATTAAATACTTTGGTACTGGTCCCCGTCCGGCACTAAATTAACGCCATTAACTTTACAGGTAAAGCAGATTGATTTCTCAGAATTGTTATCTCAGCCATGACTGTAAAACCATTAATGTAATCCTTGTCAGTGAAGTTGTTCCTGTTTGTTTACATTTCACAGGTTTTACTTAATTTACTTCCCTAAGATTAATTGCTTCTACCAGGATGCTGTTTTTCTGTAGTTTTTTAAAAATGTACTTTATTCATATTGTATTGTGCTTACTGAGAACTCGGTCGCCTGTTGGTACTTTGTGAGTTTAGGTTGTGGATGGGTGTTTATAAAGGGACACGTTTGAGAGCTCTGTAGTTGAGGCTGAGGGCACTGCAGGGCCTCACAGAGCCTGTCAGTGGGTCATAAAGGTGTTTAGGATACCTGCTCATCCAATTCCTTGGCCCCTCTGCAGTGCTCACAGAGCAATGGTGACATGTCAAATGCAATTGTGAATATATGCAAAAGTAGGTAATGGAGGTTCATAGCTGTTGAAACATTGACAAGGGAAAAGTAAAAGAACATTTAGGGCCGTATTACGACCTTGACGGAGGAGTTTCCTCCATCACAAATGTGACGTATATTCCGTCCGCAGTATTGTGACCCTCATTTAATATAATGGAATCATAATACGGTGAACAGGATATCCGCCACATTTGTGATGGAGGAAACCCCTCCGTCAAGATCGTAATAAGGCCCTTAGTGTTTATGGATTAATCAGTGCCTTGAGTTTGTGTGCGGGGGAAATGGTGAAGTGAACGAGATGCAAGAAATAATGTGCAGAGGGTTTTAGTGAAAAGTGAGTGTGAAAGAGGAAAGAGATGAGGTGTGATATATGCAAAGGGAGGATTTCAGACAAGCACGGTGAGAAAAAGGATGTAAGCCTCTCAGAGAGAAGCTGCAGAGGAAAGTGGTGTAAAGAACAGTACAGAATTGATTGTGACACTCTGAAGACCACAATCCCTTTTTAATTCAGTTTCAAGGTATTGAAATATTGGAATTGAAATATTTTCAATTTTAATTATTCACTACAGTATCATCAGTGTTCCCTCATTTATCTGATACTGCTGTCATACATTGGCAAAGCCAGTGGGCCTGCCTTGTTTTAGATACATGTCAGTTACTGCGTTCAATGCTTGAATGCAATAACTGAAAGCTTATAACGAGGAACTCAAATACTAGTCAGTTGGCACCTTTTGTGAAGCATAGGGTTTTAGTTTACATATTTTAAGCCAAACCCTTACTTACAGAGGTCACGCCTCTGGGAAAGGGTACATACTTATACTACTTTGACCATGCCCCCTTTAAACAACCCCCATCTTTTTCATCTCACTGAAAGTACCAAAAAATCCAAGAGCTTAAAACACAGGGTGATGCAGTTCCTGCATACTGACAAGCACATGGTCTGTGTATGCAGATATGCAGAATGCAGTGTGCTATTTATTACCATTGTTGAGTATGGGGAGTGTCCCTAACTCATGAGAGGCAAATCCTCTTCTGATGCTCCCCCCACCCTTGTCAATAGAAATCAATACTTTATTACATTCTGAATTATTATAGTTAGAAGTTTGGGAAAACACTGCAGGCCATAGGTATAAAAGGTCTTTGCATTTAGATTTCCACTTTGCAATGAAGAAACTTCTATTCATTCCTAAAATCACACCAAGTTTTATAAAAGCTCTTAAGTGTTCAATTGTCTTCTTCTGCAGATTAGTTAAATAGTAGTTATTCAAAAAAGCTATTGGATTCTGAAGAGCTCCTGAGACTTCAAACATACAGCAGCTATCAGTGATGTTGGCCTACTTGAGCGCCAGCTCAAATCGAGACAAATTGCCTGAAGTGGCATAGAGAACTTCCCTCCCTAGACTTTCCTCCTCAGAGGGCCCACAATACAATCAATGTTCTTTTGCAGGTAAGGAAGCCCCAATGGAGTACCATAAGGTAACACTTCTGCTATATTTCCATCATATGCTGTTTACCAAAATTGTTGACTAAACCTAGTAACGCTTGTCGATCCTGGTAAGTGCACCCAGGGCCGATCTAGAAACCCAAAGCAGCCCTGGCAAATGTTGTCAGACCAGCCATCATAGGTTGCATAGCAAGTGAACCTGACCACTGTAATCAAACGTGGGGGTTTTCCCCCTCAAGAACATTTGGGGACATTTTTTAAAAACAGTGCATTTTACAACACATTTTTAATTAAATATTAAATTTAAGTAGTTTTTAAAGCATAGTAAATTATGACCTTACAGTGCACCAGGATACAGCAATCTTTATTGGGGCTCTTCAATGAGTCCCTCACCATCACACTCCAACAGTGCCTCTCATCTCTCCATAGCCTCTCTCTCATGTGTATTTCATTTTATACCATCTGTCTTACTAGCTTAGGGTGTTGGAGCATTTTACATCACACACACATACAGAGATAATGAACCATATGTGTGTAAATCGGTGAATTAAAAAGGTTACATAAGACAAAGGGGACTGCAAGGTGAAGGATTCACATGCCATACATATTGGTAGGCATCTTTTAGAGAGCTTGGTCTGGGGAAGCATAAACTCAGTATTCAGAGCGCAACAGTCGTTAGGGCTGCCTTTACTAATAAAAATTTATTTCTACCCAAAAAAAACCTTTTTAGCAAAATTAGAATAATCAAAGAGAGAGAAAAAACATAACTTTCTAACCTCTATTATGCAGTTTGCATGCAGCTCTTTGATGGCAGTTCATAGCTCACTGTGCTAGATTATGATTGTAACTTATTAACTGCACAGTAACAAAGGGATCTCCATGACAAAAGCAGTATCTCACTGAGTATTGCACATAAAAATACTGTTTTGTGATCTGCAAGGAACACGTTTTTTGCAACAAGCATATTAACCCTCTGTGCTACCTTAAATGAGTCAAAACTGCCACTAGACAAAACTCCAGACTCTCTCCAGCAGGTTCTTTAATCACCAGAATTATCTTGGCACTGTTATTGTTGCCTGAAAACTGTTGGATATACAAGGAACTCTGCAGTATGTTTAAAACTGCAGCACTCCTACAAAACCGGCCTCCCAGTACCAAAAGAGCCCCTCCCACCTTTCCAGCCTCCAGGGGAAACAGCTTATGCCCGGTACGGCCAGTCCAGCCTTGAGTGCACCCATCAACAGGCTTGATTAGGCTGGAGTTTGTGAGCAACCTTAAGATATTATGAAGTCTAGCATAAGTTGATGCTCAGCCTTTGAGTTTAATTTGACATCCCCAGGGCACCGCTGCATAATATATTGCCTAGGACCAATTGCCGACACTTGAGTTATCATCCAGTTTGTGAAACAATCAGTATGCAATCACAGGTTTGATATGCTCTGTATCGTATAATACAGTAATGGGTGGTTTAACCATTCTAGGAGTATTCAAATTGCATACTGTTAGCATTTTGGCAGTATCACTGATGTCCAGTTAAAAAATCATGGAGTTGGCATGGATTCCTATGGAAGCCTGGAGAGCAAGGATCTGTACTCAAGTCACCAGGGCCCAAGTTCACCCTTGCCGGCCTAGTACCATGATGTAATGTACTGATAGAAACCACCATGTGCCAAAAGCCTTAACCTTTCCCTGTCATGTCTGGTGCGTCACTCCTCTGAATTGGTGGTGTTTCATAACATGAAGTCAAATCTACCACTGCCAGATGGATTACATTCTGTGTATCTCATTGGGTATCCTTTTCGATCTGTCCCTGCCAATGCACATGCAGGCATATCGAAGGCAACATCTGTGGCATAGTCCAGGCATATTCATAGCAAACAAATATGTAGAGCAGCTACTTGTGCAACAGATGTGCTTTTGATGCTTTGGTGTGGTCTAGTGTAGGACATTTGAAATGGCTGATATAGACAAATCTGTCAATGAGCAATTTGACCAATAGGTCTGAACACTCTGCTTTTCTTCCTCCTTGTGTTCTTTCCTCTAGCTGTGGAGTCTGTCCGCAGGTATGAGCAGGAGAGAGATAGTTTGTAAACCTCTACCCAACACAGTTTTGCCTCCCCCTGCCTCTGTCACTACTCAAATCCAGAACTCACACATGCATTCCTTTTTTCAAGAGGAAACTAAAGGTGGTGAAAACCTACACATGGAGATGTACACATTCATATGCATGTATGGGACCAGCTGTTCAAAGTTAAATAGGTATGAAAATAATTTTGTGGCTAAACCACTATGAGGCAGCTTACCCATAAAGCGGATCCTATATTTCTTGCAATTTAGCACCTTCTTGTGGCCATTTGTGGTGGTTCTGTAACCCAGCTTCCTGCAGTGGCCTTGGTGTGGCACTAGTCCTGGCTCCAACATTGCTCCGACACTAATTACTGTCTCATCGTGGTCTAGAAACTAAATTGATGACTGTGTAGAGGTGGGAGACCCACTTAAAGCTCGAGCCAGATTCCTAGCCGTTGCACAGGGTCCTCTTGGACTCTGGAGCCCAAAACAAGCAGAGCTTTCATTGGCTTCTGACCGACACAGCGCCACTCATGCTTTAACCTTATGCTCCAAGAATTCAAGACAACACAGTTAATATGTGATATTAAAAAACAGGAGAGAGAAAGAGACACCAATTTAGAAGGTAAGTTGGACAAAGTCAAAACAGAAAAACTGATCAATCTTGGCTTTCCTGCTTAACGATAAAGTATGATCCTAGTCACATATTTATTTCACTGAGGTTTCTTTTTTTATTATCACGGATGAGAGATCTGGGATGTGCGCTATACAAAAGCCTACTGTGTTTGATTTACTAGACTATATTGTTGCTCTATATAATCTAGCCGACATGTATGGTGCACATAACTGATTAGCCTCTTAGTTCACTAATGGTATTGTTGTAATAGCGAGATACAGGATTATTTCTAAATTCATGGTAACTCTTAACCCAGTGATATCTTTTGCTTTCAGCAGAAACACGTTCACATGTTAAAAATGACGTTTTTGAATGATTTACATGGCAATTATTTTCAGGGTTCTGCTCATGCACTGGCTTCTAAGCCAAACCAGGCTGCACTTTAAACTTACATCTAGTTTGTTTCTAAGCACTCTCAATTTTGACAAATAACAAAGCAGAATAGATGCATTGTAACATAGCAACGACCAAGGTCAGAAAATTAGGTTTGAAAACCTATGTCAGCTCTGCTGGGGAGTAAACTAAGCCTGTGGGCTTCCAAAGAAGCACAGATTCCTTCAAGAGGCACAGTAACACAGGAGTAGTGTCACTGGTCTTTATGTGCTGGAATTACTGACACACATCTGCACAGCAGCTGGAGTAAACCTGCTAAGCCATGTCTCTTTGGTTGGGCTTTGTGACGTGCAGAGGGCATAGTGTTGTCATGTTATGTTGTTATTATGCAGCCATGCTGAGCTCACTATCACTTGGGGGGATATTCTGGCGCTTAGCAGATGTGAGTCTAGGCACACCTAGGGCCTAATGGGACTACTCAAAAAGCCAGGTCTTCACCTTCTTGCTGGATTCCAGAAGTGAAGTAGAGGTTTTTATGTGTAGCAGCAGGTCGCTCCACGCTTTAGGAGCGAGGTAGGGGAAGGCTCGACTGCTAGATCTGGTTTTCTGTATGCATGGGATTTTTGCAAGCAGGAGTCCAGCCGAGCGAGAATGCTGGAAAATTTGTGAAAGAAGATGCAATTGTTGAGGTATTGCTGGACCAGTGTTATGTAGTTCCTTTAATGTGTGGATAAGGAGTTTGAATTGTACTCATTTGTGAATAGAACGCATAGTGGGCAATAGAACGGTTTCAATAATATTGTGCTTTTTGACCGGCAGAGAGATTCACTCTGAGCAGTAGGTGCAGAAACCCCCTCAGTAGTCTTACCGGAGCTGGCCTCTATGTTATGTTATGTTTTTGTAAAGCCCACTATCACCCGCAAGGGTACCCTGCCGCTGATGATCTGATGGTATGCACAGATTACTGTGTCAAGCCCTGTGCGCGCCTGAACTGTAATGCTGGAGTTGGCATGATGACAACTTGCCACTCAAGTGTTTGCAGTAGGAATAATAACCAGTTTAGCAGTTTAACTGGGTAAGGACTTTGTAACCATTGTCAGGCGAGGCAACCTGTCCCATGCTAGGGATGATCTGAACATTGAGCACCTTGAAGAAAGGTTCTTCCCAGAACCATAAATTGGACTGTGGGGATTTAATTACGTATTGTAATTTTTTTTATAGCGCTGCATGTCACCTCACTGGTACTTCAGAATGTTAGCCGAACAATGTACGTGAATAAACAAGAAAAAATGAAGTTGAAGTCCAATGTGACGTACCTGCCCTAAGCGGACGTTCTTCTATTGCGACCCCTGATGATTTAGGGGTTCAGAGGGAAAGTCTGAATAGTTCAATCGATGGCGTGACTGGGCTCCACACTGACACTTCGACAATCTGTGTGACTCAAAAAATGCAACTGTCTGCTTTTTAAGGCAGAGCTGAACATGAGATTGACCCTGCCCCAGTCCCGTCTCCCTTTTGTAGGCATCAGGCCGTTGATAGATATGGTCATTTGGCCTCCAACCCTGTGTTTCCATTCTAAAATTATCTGTCGGTTTAAGTGACTAATGCATACCTCTCGTACTACAGTGGAGCGGTCAACCTGGCCTTTAATTCTTTATGCAAATATAATAAAACCAAAATAACCCAAATATCAGACGGAGGGTTAAATTATAATCTGTCACTGTGCTGAGCAGAGCTTCAAAGAAGGTCAGACCTGGAAAAAATACGCAAAAAGCATTGTTCCAATTTCCACAAGGTATTTATTTTGTAAGTCTCACATTTTTGCATTTTGCTTTGGAAATATCAAGCTTTTGCTTTTATTTTACACACAGAGCGGGAGTTGATGTGTGAGTGGACTGGAGAGGGGGTGTGACGGTTATTGTAAGCGACAGAGTGGAATTTGAACACGAGTGAGAGAATGGATGGGAGTAACAACGTAAAGAAATGAGTGATGATTGGAGTGAGAACGAGTGAGGTTATCTGGGTGAGAGAGGTGAGGAATGGGAGACAAAATTGGGATGAAAGAGAGAACGCAGCAAGAGGGGATATGCAAAGAGAGGGGGCGGGAGAGAGAGAGAAAGAGGGAGGGAGAAATGAGCCAAGGGAGCTGAGTGAGTGAGAGAAGTGATTCGGAGGAAGGTTTCATGGATTCCCAGTTTTGGTAATTCAAATGGACAGACTAACAATGATGGCAACGAAGGTCACAGGTCAGCACGTGTTTCTGTTTTGTTATCAATAGAATGGTTTGTGTGTATTTCTGAGGACATGGGGGCCTATTCACAAATGTGTAAATTTACTCTTACACCTAAGAATAAGGTTCCTAGTTTTGCTAGCCTACATTTCCGAGTGCAAGTGTACTACAAAGGGTTTATTCACAAAGATACGTATGCACGTGAAGATTTACTGCTAGTAAATGTACTCTTACACGTTTGAACAACTTTTCTACTTTGGGGTATCTAAATAATCTGAGTGTAAAGTAATTTAAAAGTGTAGACTAGAATGTTTCCACCCCCTGAAAAATAGGGTGGAGAAAACATTTGAGTGTAAAGTCACTACAGTAAAAAAAGAATTTAGTAATTCCCACACCATACTTAGCCAGCCACTTATATCACTGATACTACAAGAACCTCACATTGAAAATAATGTAAGTAGGGACTTATAATAAAAGCCCGTAGGAAATAAGATTACATTTTTTTAAATAGTTACAAATATAAATATGTTAAACAATGTTTAAACAAAGTTTTAGTTGTATTTATTTTTAGCATTGAATTAAATGCATTTTTATTTTTAACTATTACAAATATTGTAAATTAACATTTTTTCCTATGGGTTTTTATTTTAAGTCCCTTCCCCTGTTATTTTCTATGAGAGGGTGTTGCAGTACTGACGTGGTACTGGACTTACTGCACCTCTGAGCTGAATACATGTGCTACATTTTTTAGTCCTTTTTGGCTGTATTCATTTTAGAAGTACAGGTTGTAAATAGCAATTGGCTTACTCTTTTGTGGTGGGTGTCTGTCCTTACCTGCGCTCCTCCTTACTTCTCCCTAAGCCCCTCCCATTTAGTAGTAAGTGTTAACCTTTTCCAGCCATCCCTTACCACATTTACTTTCAAGTGTGAAACTCTACCCGTGGAAGAGCTAGGAGAAGTGTAGATGTACACTTGCAGGATTCTGAATTGCAGTTTGTAGTGAGTAGTACTACTGTTGTACTACTTTATGTACGACTAATTTAGAGGGAGGTGAGCTACTGAAAGCTAGAGCCAGGCTTGCGCCTGAAGTCTGGCACTTGCTCAGCCCCACGTCCGGTTGGAACCTTGACCCCATGACAAGCCAAGCTTCCATATGGCTTCTGCCTGCCACTCTTGCTCTACCTTAATGCACGGTGAGATAAAAGCAAAGCATTAACATCCTAGGTAAAAAGGAAAGACAAATAGATACCCATTTAGTCGCTCATTGTACAAAGTGAAGCTAGAAAACATAGCTTAATTGCATCTATCGCCTTAGCCAAATTGTGTGATCTTAAGTAAATATTTTAGTTTCCCAATCCTCCTTTTCCTTCACTATCACATAGGAGGACACCTTCAAATACATTAGTTCAGCATACCAGTTGTACTAATTGTACTTGATTTAACAGACTATCCTGTTACTCTAGCTATAACAATCTGGGAACATACAGGGTTTACTTAATTCACTAATTGCACTCTCGCCAGAGTTGGGGCCGGGCAGAATGGTTCTAAAATCATGTTAAAAAACTATCATTCTAAATAAGTACTTTTCAGTGCAGTGCTATAATGTGAGGTATTAAAGTGAAAGCTTCCATGTGTTAAATAAAATCACTTTTTTTAATTTTGAATAGACCTTTTCACATTTTACTCAATGTGTGTTGTATTATTTAAAAGGTAAACATTTCCAGGGCTCGGCTCATGAACGGACTCCAAAAGCCAACCCAGGCCCTTGACTCGGCTCTTACTCGGCTTGCCCTGTTAATTTGTTGCTCACCCACCTCTACACAAAATGCATTTTGTGAATAGAATCTTTAGTGCCGTATTTACAAGGTCCTTTGTGCCGCCGAACTTTTAGTGACGGTCCGGTTGTGCACACTGCAGGACTATACGTACAAGGCCATGTAAAGCCACCCGGCGCTGCTTTTCATGGCCTTGTAAATATGGACTGAGACGCTGCGTTGACACGCCCTGCTACAGGGAGGTGTTCCATGAGTGCTGGGGAGGGTGTTCCCAAAACAACACCAATGGACTTTGAGGTGTTCCCTGATTTACAAGGATTTGTAAACCTGGAAACGTGTAAAAAGCCTAAGCCTCTCTAGGGAAGGCGTAAAGGAGGCGCAACGAGGAGAAATGCCTTTAGTTCTCCTCATTTTTTCCTTTGTCTATTTACGCTTCATTCTGCAGCACACACTTAGAAAGAGGAAAACGCCTCTCATAATTATTTTTGTGCAGGAATGTGTCCCTTCCTACACAAAAACAATCATCCCCGTAATGTAGACACCCTTGCACCGATGTGAAAGGGTGTCTGCGTAAGCGCATGGCAACCCATTATGCGCCAGCGCAGGAGAAAAAGACAGGAACACGCCTTATCTTGTGGATATGGTGCATTCCTACCCTTTTCTTTTGACTCAGGGCAGTGCAGCAAGAAGGTTTGCAGCGCTGCCCTGCACCAAAAGCTTGTGAATATGTCCCTTAGTTTTTAATTTCCATTTGTCTAAAAGTAGTGGGTCCTAAAAATAATGGACGGGCGCCTACAGCATGCGGGGCTTCAGAACATTTTCTCTTTTGGCAAAGAGCCTGTCTGGAACTCTGCTAGAAGGTTTAACCAAGTAAGCGGACCCTAGCGGAACTCGGCCATTAAGGAAGTGCTGTTGAAATATTGCTGCAAATGTCGTAATTGTCCAGGTATTAATGCTTTTACAACGAAAAAAAGAAACTGTAGATTGCTACCATTCTGAGACTAAAGTTTGGGATATTTTTAATCGAATTTAACTTTTTGCATGGCATTATCAAGGTAGATGAAACTAGTCTTACAAATGCTGTTTCTGAGGAAAAGGTTCTCTTTTCTTAGGTCTTGCCCACCAGACATCACAAACTGTCTGGTTGTAAAAGACCTATTGTGAACTTACAGTGAGCTTAGAGCCAACCCAAAACTAAGGGTTGGCTTTATTGTCACTCTGGTAAGTTTGTTTCTAGAGCTGTTTTTCACCTCCCCCACCTGCTCCCCATTGCTGCCACCTCCAACTCCCCACTCTTCACTTTTTCCTATGCTGCTGTATTTCCTGTATGAACGGCAGATGCGTAGCTGATAGGTCCCAAAGGCAAGACCTATTGTATTTGCCAATGCTTGCTTTACTTTTCAAGGAGAAGTTTACTCATATAAAGCATACTCTGCCACCCCTCTATTACGCTGTCCCCCCTCCACCTTTCATCGATGACTTCATCTCACAATTTTACCCCCTTCTCATTCTATCTGTGGATCTCAATCTTAATGAGAAGAGCACCATTTTTAGCTTTTGCCATGCTGCACAGCATATTTCCGATAATATACATCATGGGTACTAGGCGTTGGCAAAGCCATTAGGTCCCAGAGACGAGACCTATGGCTTTTGCCAATGTTTATTTTACTTTTCAAGTAGAAGTGTATCCGTCTAGACCATACGCTGCCACCCCTCTTTTATGCCGTTCTCCTTCCAGTCTTCATCATTGGCTTAGTTTCACACTTTTACCCCCTTCTCCTTCCATATGTGCATCTCTTAATCTTAACAACAGGACAACAATTGTAATACACCATCCACTGCTTTAAATTACTTCTCTCATCCTGCTTTTCCTATCTTGTGTTCCATATTGCGTTCTTTTTACACCTTTCTTGAAACTTCGCACTCGATTCCTCTCATTTAAGGAGGTCGTAGCTCTTTTCATGATGCTTCAAGTCCCCTCTTGGGATTCAATTATAGGTCTACAGTGTTGGCCAGTTTCCTCTACAGGATTGACAAGTTCTCTTTTCATCAACTTGATGTTGACCTAAGCTAGAGAATTGTCAGTGTTAGTTTGTACAAAAGGGACAGTGCCAGCTTGGTTATTGATCAAGATAGCACAGCATTGTGCCCAGATACCAGCTAAATATGCACATTTTTCCACAACCAAGATCTGATGGTAATACAGTTATAGAAAGAGAAACAATGGATTACTACTACTTCCTGGCTCAAAATAGGGCAACACTTAATTGGAATTGATCATCCGTGCAATGAAAAGTTTATTGGCTAATGAATTAGCTAGTAACAGTGCAACACACAGTGAAACCAGACAAACTACTGACACTTAGAATTTTATTAAACTGGCCATGATATTTACTGTAACCTCATTCAAACCACAAAAATAGCCCATGTTTTCTGAAAAGTCCTTCACCTGCAAGTCTGACGTTACCTTGACTCACCACAGGCTAACGTAGGTAATCTCACAAAAGATAAATTGATACCTCTTTATTTTAATGCTCTGACCTGTTTGTATGATCCTGTCCAGTACCACCATAAGATGTTTAAGATTTTAGAGGTTGTAAAGTCATCAAAGGTGCCCGTGAATATGGTTCCAATCCCTTCAGCAAATGATCCATGATTTACTGATGTTTATGTGTGTATTCTTTACTCAAAACGGTATGGATGAACCTTTGGATTTCTTGGTTTGTGTCCCCTCTTCACGATGTAGTTAGTCTTGTTCACGTTCCTGTCTTCAATGTCACGCGTGTTCCAAGTTTTATGAGTAATATCCTTCTGCAGTATGATCAACTGTAAGACCTCTCGTGCTTTGGTCCTGAGACACATATTGAGATTTTTAACTACCTTCTTATATTGACAACATAAGCACAATGGAGAGGGTACCCCTATTCAATGCTCCTGTCCAACCAGTTCAAATGCATTTCAAGGTGTCTTTTCCTTGTTAAGTGTTAAGGATTTCAAATTTTGTACAGTGCAGCTATGGTAGGTACTCCCCAAAGAGCCACTCACTGAACTCTGAGCATGCTCTCGGTGCAGAGAAACTCTTTTCCTCAGAGTGGTAAATTGTGTGATTGTGATAGGTAATGTGATAGGACAACAGCTGGACCCTGGGAAATTGGAAATAACCGCAAAAATCCCTCTTTTACCACATTTATTTCCACAGATAATATCACTTCTTTTTTTAAATGTCTTTTATTGGATTTCAACAGAAACAAAATAACAAGTAAGTATCAGCATTTCGTTGTATATAGCAGCAGAACATGTGGAGGAACATACATGACATTTTGCTAGTCGACAGGTAAGTGATCTGACAAGTATATATACCTATGGTAGTACAGTTGCCATCCTCAGGCTAAATGTCTTCTTTATTGTTAGAAGCAGCTGTTGCTTACTCTCCTTCTGTTTGCTAAGGGGACCATTGTGGTATTGGCACTTTATAGAACTTGCTGGGGATCCCTGCTTAACCAGCAGGGAAATAGGGAGGAAAACTAGGGAAGGGGGATAACTAACTGTTACACATGTCTAGAGTGGCTTATAGTTAATTAGGGAATCATGCCAATGTACCCCGTGAGTTGGTCCCCATACCAGGCTACCACCCTGAGACATGGCGAGCCACGGGGACTGACTGTGGTATGTCCATACATATGGACGGATGTATAGGGGTTCTGTCGGCTGGCACTTTGTAGTCCCAGTTGTATCCAGAGGGATTACTGCAAGGGCCTCTGTGACGTGGAAGTGTCATTCAGGTTGGAGGCGGATCCTCAGCCACTGGGGGTGGATCACTGGCTCATCATCTCCGGCCGCTTGGAGATGCAGTCTCTCTGATTAATTCAGCAGATAGGTATCCCAAAGCGTAGCCACCCCTCTCCCTTCCTGCGGAGTAAGGCTTTACGCCAATGCACGAGATTCCACCATGGCCCTCCGGGAGGTTACCTGTAGCCAGTTCTCGATAGTGGGGGGCTGGGCTGCCTTCCAGGACATGGCAATAAGTTGTGTCAATAGTATTAACACTAGGTCCACAAATTTTAAGTAGTGTTTGGTCTGATTGGATCTCTTCGTGACTCCTAGAAGGCAAAGGAATAGATCCGGTGTGAGTGGTGTGTCTATAATCTCTGAAACATGTTGTAGTACTCGGGACCATGCAGCCCAAATCAAAGGACACTCCCACGTCATGTGTAAGAAAGTAGCATTGTCTAGGCCACATCTCGGGCACTGGGAGGAGGCATTTAGGAATATTCTGTGAGGCGTGGGGTATGTTTGCTCAATGTAGTTGAACTGCGAGTATTTCGGTCTATCGTTGCGTGAGGCATATTTCACCCTTTGCAGTGCGATCGCCCACTGTTTGCTTGTTAAATTAACGCCCAGACACTCATCCCATCTGGTTTTACTGCGCGGGTGTAGGGTATTAGGGGCCTCCCATAATGCTATATGTAGGGTGGAGACCACCTGCCTGCTCTAGCCGTGTGTTAATATACAGTGTAGTCCCCTGTGAGATAGGTTCTTGGATGGGCCCAATTGCCAAATTACCCCCAATCACTGCCCTCAAAGCTGCATAAGAAAGAAACTGTACTGGGCTCAGCTCATATGTTTCAGTGAGGTCTGTAAAGGAGCACAAAGAACGATCCATATAAAGATCACCCAGTTGATTGAGCCCACTGTCTCTCTATGGGGCAAAGTTATGAGTCTGGCAAAGGCGTCTCAACTTGGGTACACTCCACAGAGGGAGCTGTGGGGAGTAAGGCAGGGGGGCTCACCGTGGTTGGATGTATCAGTTCCAAAGCTGCTTAGTAGTCCGCATGAGCAGTCCAGGGGCGTCTCGGTGTGAGCTTGCGGTGAGAAGCCACTCCAGCACTGTCTCTTCACCTAGCGTGGTGCAAACCATATCGTCTTCTATTGTGCAGTTCCCAGCCACCCAACGCATCGCCATTGCAGCTGAGCTGCCACAAAGTATCGCTCCATATCAGGCACCGCCATGCTGCCCTACATCATGGGGTGTTCAAGCGTGTTGATGGACACCTTCCTGCGTCCCTGTCCCCATATGAGTGCCGTTATCAGACTCCATACGTTTTTGAAAAAGGTTTTATCAGGGGTCACAGGAAGGGCCCAAAGAGATATAAGAGCCGGGGAAGAACCAGTATCTTGGCTGTGGCCGCTCTACACATAGGAGAGAGGGGCAGGCGTGTCCAAAAGGTCAGAGATTGCCGGATGGAGGCCAGGGCCCTGTTATGATTACCCTCTATTACGTCTGTCTCTGAGTGGTAAATGTTAATCCCCAAATATCGGAAGGTCCCAAGAGCCCACAAGAGGCGCCCCCCTCTCGAATGCAACTGATGTGAGCCACTCATTGATCGCAATGGGAAAACACATGATTTCCCCCAGTTTATCTTAAGGCCAGCTGCTTCACCGAACTGGTCCAGGAGGTCAAAAAGGGCCGGGAGAGTGCTTGCCACATCCGGGTTGTATCACTTTTGCGGCTAGTTTTCCAACTGGTTATTGGGCTGCTTTTTGCTGCTGAAATGCCATTAGGGGTGAGCTGTATATTGGGGATGATGTGTTTTTGCCTCACTTGTAATTCTCATTTAGATGATAACAAATGTTACTGGTAAAGGTGAGATTTTATTTTTATACAAACACATTACGATGGCTTTAGTGGGGTCTGAAGTGTTTATTTGAGTCACATGGTGCATGGATGTCTCTGTTATTGAACCACTCTAGTACTAGACATTCTATGATACCGGAATGAACACCAAATACTGAGAAAACTCTGTTACCCCTAAGGCTGGAGTTTGTTAACTTGATTGCAAACTTACACACCTGCCCAGTGAGTTCAGGAGGAATTATGTCTTTTCGGGTGGGGTGAACTGCCACAGCTGGAGCTTACACAAACTTTATTATTCTAAGTGAGGGCCATACTCTAACTTCCCGTGTGGCACAGTCCTTCCCCGGTGCAAGCTTTTGCGTTGCACATTTGTCCTTGCCCCACAGACAAACCGTTTTTTCCATACAAAGATCAATTTTGGCTGAGATGTGCTTAATGTTCTACTACTGCCAGTGTGGTAGCAAGGCCCAGTGCCACGTCTGGCTTTAGTGCGGTGCACCCAGTGCAGCCGCACCTGATGCTGAGCTGTGGGCGGTGATGTGTTTAGAAATACATTATACGTTTAAAAGGAGCTGCTGCAAAGTTCCTTGAGTGTCTAGCAGTTTTCAGGCAAGAATAAAAATGTCAACATAACTCTGGCGATTAATGTTCCTGCTGGAGAGAGATCAGAGCTTTGTCCAGTTGTAGTTTTGAGAAATCATAAAGTAGCACAGAGGCTTACAATGGCTGCTGCAAAGGACATGTACCATGCAGATCACAGAACTATATTTTATGTGAGTAGTTCAGGGGGTTACTTCTTTTGTTACAGAGATGCTTTGGTTACTTGTGCTTCATAAGTTGCAGTTATATTAAAGCACAGTGACCTATGATCTGTCATCGAAGAGCTGCGTTCAAACTAGATGGAATAGGTTAGAACGTTATGTTTTCTTGGGTTTTTCAGTAATGTTGCTAAAAAGGTTTTGTTTGTGTAGAAGTATATGCTTATCAGTAAAACCAACCCCAACCACTGTGGTACGCTTTAAATCCTGAGTTTGTGCTTCTACAGACAGCACACTATTAAAATGTACTACAGATGCCATTTGATTCTTGCAATCCTCGTTGTTTTATAGTTCATTTGCTAAAGACTAATTTACACACATTTGATTATTGTTTCCGTGTAATGTGTGTGTGGTACAAAGTCTGACACCCTACACTGACTGCTATGAGTAGCGGTATACAACAAATTAAATGCATGTGAAAAAAGGGATATGGAGAGATAAGGGTCACTGCTGGAGTGTGGCCATGAGGGAATCAGTGGAGAAGGTGCTCAATGGGAGTCGGGGCAAAAATGATAGTTGCACCAGGCGTCATCATCGCTAAAGTCAGCCCTGTCTAGTACACCCTAATGCAAGCAAATTAAATGGGCCTTTCTGGTTTCCACTCAGGTCGTAAAAGGCATTCTTAGTAGGAGGGCAATGGAAACGTTAGACCCCTGGGTCCCGGTGCCACCGCACCTGCTGAATCCATTATAGCTAGTGCCTGAAGGACGCCAGTGACGTTCTTCAGCAACTTGATATCATTCTCCAGTATTCTTTGTTCAATGAGCATTAGCCGGTGTAGTCCCGCAGAGGTATTGATTTATTGGCATAGTTGAGTGCTTTTTTTTATATTTTTTTTAAGAGAACCACTACAGAGCATGACAAGGGTTGAAAGGCAAAAGTGGCATTTTGAGCGGATGCATTTCGAGGTCATGGTTTTAGATGATGGGAGGTAGGTGAGATCAATTGGGCACTAGGAGCCTGAAGTATGATAGTTTTAATTCATGTTTACAAAATAAGAAATGGGCTTTTAGAGCAGTCTTGAATACAGGTAGAGAAAGAGTGTCCCTCAGTTCCATTGCAGTGAGTTCCTGAGGAAAGTGACAACTGGACAGAAGGCCGTAAATTGATATTGGGTACAGGGTGGTTTAGGGGCTGTGTGGAGATGTTTGTAAATGGAGCACACGTGGCGGGGTTTGGGTGGGTTGGTGGGCATTGCTTGCACCAGGAGATGAAAAGAGAGGTGTGAAGTAAGGAGAATCGTGGAAGGCTTGAGAAAGGAATATATAAAACACCCCTTTGTTCACTGCTTGAAATGGAAAAATAGAAGTGCAGGTACTCTGTATCAGAGTACCTGCTTGCTTCTGAGAAGTGCCGGTACTATTCAATGAAAAGTATTACGTTTTTCTTGAGAAGTGCAGGTACGCTCCCTCGCAAAATAAAGTGCTAGTACTCTGTGCCGGACAGTTCCGACCCATTTAAAGCACTGCCTTTGTTTACAGGCAGGCAAGGGAGGAGATGCCAATGGAAAGATAAGGAAACGTGATTGGTCTGACTGAAGAGAGTTTGTGTGCACATTTTAAAATTTGGTCCAAGCAAGATTAGGAAACAAAGGTGCGTGAGAGGCTGAGTAGAAGGCTGTCAGATGCCATCAATTTGTTTTTCTGGAAGGAAAGGCAGCCTTTCCTTTAGCTAGCCAGAGACTGAAATTAATTTCTGCCATTTATAAATATTCACATCCAAGTTGTGCCTGGTGACCTTCATGAACTTTAATCCAAATGTGTCTGCAGAACTAACGAGACGTTTTTCAGCTAGACATAATCACCGAGCACTTCCTCCCTAGCGTGGGGTAACCCGTCTCTGGCCTTCCTGTCAAGTACTCAAATAACAGATGTGAAGCGCTCGATGAGGCAACCTTATAGATTACCATCCTTACCCAACGTGAAGTGAGCAGTGCGTCGCATCATTTCAGCCGTCCATGACCAAATGACTGGCTGCGCCTTTTCTCTGATAGAGGATGCTTGGAGAGGCTAATAGCACAATTTAGGATGGAGGAGGTCGTCTGTACCAGACCCCTGCATCACAAGCTTTTCATGCTGCTGTGGAAGCAACTCCTGCTGCTGCTTGTGTTCCTCTCTGTCTTCGGGCTCACATCTGTTAGGGTTTACGGTAAACAGTGGCTGTTACTCTAGTGGTGAAGTAAGTTTGTAGCTCTACGAGTCTACAGTGCTGGAACAAGTCACTGCACAAGCATAAATCAATGTGCCCCTTCAGAGCAGTTCAAGAACGCTCCTGAGTCATTGTGTTCAGTCATTTGCTTGCACTATGAGTAGATCACTGAGATGCACTTCAGCCCGCCTAGCATCTGATGATGGATGAAGCTGATCCAATAAGGACACGTTGCACACTTTAACCTTCAGCACTACCAGTGATCACTAGTTGACATGAGGGAAGATGCACAGTTGTTTTTCCATTTGCCGCCCTAAGTGCCCCACGGGGTATGCCCAGACGTGGGTCCCGGCCTCACTGTGTCACTATATTCAAGCTAGCCTGGCAGATGAGGGGTGATACCCCGAAACTGGCCCCAGGATGCTTGTTTCGGGTCTAGGGGGGACCTGGTTTGGGCTGTACTGCTCCCATGGGGAGTGTGGTCAAGACTGATTTTCATGTGGATGAGTCTAAACTGGTGTGGTATGGTGGGCAAAGAAATGATGGATTGGGATGCGGCCCAACCAACTGCCAGTGGCTGAGATTAATTCAAGCACACACATCACCCTGATGTTTTTGCATTTGGGGAAGTGCTACAAGGACTAACTTACAGAGACATATCGCGCTGCAGATCACTGCAGCTAGTGTTTGTATGCAACTCTGTCTCTGAGTCCACACTTTAGTCTTTATCATGACTACTTGCAGAACCTTTTGCTTTTAAACCCAGAGGTTGCTCCTACATCACTTTGCAGTGAGGAAGTCTACAATGTTTTCAAATCCAATCTTCTCACTGCTTAAGTATCCAAACCTATTTAGCAGCCACTACAACATGCATTACATAGTTTAGGGCAGCATTGAACAGTGGCTTGGAGAGATATAGTATGAGGAGAGCTAGACAATTGCCAGATGAGCCCAGAAATCCTTTGCATGTGTGACATAGGCACCGTGCCAGTATGCTACATGCTACTTGACATGGATGAAAGGATAAGAGAGCTAATTCTTCAGGCTGTCACTCCTTAATGTTCTGGAGGCATATTCTTAGCGAGACAGATATGATGCTCCACTGATCCTTCGTGCTGCTAGGGAAAACTAACCTGAACACAGGATGCTGTTATAGCTAGTCGTAACTGACACAATACATGCCACATGCCTCTCTGTTCTCAGGGATCAAGTGCGTGGAGACACGGTGACCATGGCAAATCATGTGGGAAGTTTGGTGGTGCCCACAACAGGTATATGATTACCTGGTGGAAGCCATCCAATGATTAAGTTGTGCACAACTGAACCACTTCACTTGTGTTTGCAAGGTCCCAAGCTCATTCCAAGAAGGCAGAAATAACTTCATACTCCAGGTGAGACAACCTTAGTTTGACTAGAGTATTGGGAGACCTGCTAGTGACAAAACTGTTGATATAAATTCTACCTCTGATTGGCAGTGGGACGTCCAAAAATTCTAAATGCAGTGCATTAATTGCAGAACCTTGACACTGGCACTTGTATCAATTTCATGCCAGTGTCATAATATGATTGCAGAAAATATGAACTCTGTTGGTACCACAGCAGTTGAGATCTTTGATACCAACCAATTCCACTATTTGTTGTTCTCAACAACCCCTCACAACATTTGGATTTGATTCAAACATGGAGAGTGAGTTATTTGTCACGCCAGTAGAGACAGGTACTCTACTCAGCTATCACAAAATGGAACCCTTTTCACTCAACTCATTTCACACATCAATGCCGTCATGATGACAGTGGCAATCATGATACCTCTGAATTGTGAATGTCTTTTTCGGGAGAAGGTTTTTTTCTTAGAGGTAAGCAGATGGAGCTGCATATTGACTCCACGACACATCACCACTGTGCCACAGAAGCTTTTCCAATTGAACTGAAAGGTGGAAGTGAAAGAAACACCAAAATCTATCAGAAACCAGCTTCATAGAACTTATGCCCATTCCGCGAGTATTGGTATTTTTTATCGTTGTTACAAAACAGTAAAAAAAATAATTAGATGTGCATATCTTTTGACCTATGATGGCTCAACAAAGCTGTGATGCTAGAGAAAACTCTCCCTAGCACAAACCCACAAATAGGGACATTGTGGATATGACTGGTGCCAGTCTTGTCAAACAATGCAACCTAAGAGCAGGATACCATTAATTAGAGCTTCATCCAGCTTTGAAATATTGTATCAAAGTTTCTGCACATGTAGATCTTTGACAGTCAGCATCAGTACTTGGTCTTTTGTATACCCTCATCTGTGGTCCTCTTTCAAAAGTGCTGCCAGACCTCACAAAAGCCCTAAACATAAGTGATGATATCATGATACTTCATACAAACATTCAAGAAAACCAGACACACCAGCAAGCAGTATAACACGGTTGGAAGACCAAGGCTTTCACTGAACAAATCTGAGTGCCGAACTATAAAGACAGCTCTAGAGTTCTTCTGGCAGGTATTCAAGAAGGAATGCGTCTCAGTGATGCCAAAACAGTTGTGCATAACATGGGTGCAAACACTCATAACTTGGTGCAAGAACTGCTGAGCTTTTTAGACTTGGCCATTTTCTGTGGTCAGTAGATCATGAGAGTACGAAAACTGTCCTTGCTACTGTATTGAAACCAAAAGTATCATCAACATGGAAGTGTGGTTTATAATGAAAACAATCTTGTATGTAAAAAAAACACAAAGTGCCTTCATATCAGTTGGCCAAATGCAGATTTAAGACATTGAAGATATTCAGTTTCTGACAAACGGCGTGACGTATGGCATCCGAGCCTTAACAGCCACTGAATACCCTATAGAGAGATCGAAATGAAAGTGATTGCAATTCTGTGAAGCTTTTGCTACTTTATCTATATCTATAAGGACAACTGTTGACTGTCATGACTAATGCAGAACTCTTCTTTCAATAGTCAGTGGTTTCTTATCACATTTGCCGGACATGAATGAGAAATGCGAGCATAAATTCCCAACTTTGAAGTAGCTTTCGGTACAGATAACACAGCAGATTCCCCGCATGACTCATGTTTGTCACTCTGCCCTTTGAGAAATAAGAGCCTGTTTGGATAAAACTAGACATCTCTTTCGAAGTTCTCATGAGCGTTAGCAATGGAAGAAATCTAAGAGAGTGCTATTGCAGATAGTTGTATAAAGCTTGTGTGTGATACACATGGCAATAACAACTTGATTAAACTGCTTTCGAATTGTGTAAGACAAGGTGAAGTGGTGTAGACGTACACAAGAGCATCTTTCAACATTGTCTTTGAACTGTCTGTCACAGACTATTGTCTACTCTCTCACGACTCATGATTCATTATCCCTCGTGCCCTCACCCAACAAGTAGTGCCTCTGGTGGATGAAGGCCCTCAAAGCTTAGTCAAGACAATGGCCCTAATAAGAAAAAAAAGCCTAGTTACCAGTGATGGAATACATGACTCATGAAGCGATCACCTCTTCGATCCTATGGTGAACCACTATCTTCTGGAAGTGAAAGATCACAGATGACAAAACTGCCTTCCCCCAAATTGAAGAGGCGTAGTACTATACAAAGACCACAATTTCATCCCACCCTTTAAAGGGAGGACCTTTCAAAAGTATTTTGCACCGCAGGAGTTGAAAAACTGTACAATCAACCTTATTGGTCATAACTAATAGGGAAGTTGAATGGTTCAGGCAGACTCCTAATGAAGTAGTAAGAACTGCTCGAGACCAATAGGCTGGCCAGTAGGTAGCACCATCACACTTCCTCTGAGGGTATCTATCACACTAAGCAAAATTCCTCCACTGGTGCTTTCCTGTTAAAGAATATGAACCAGCCCGTCTCACCTGTCCTGGACTTGTGAACCTATGAACTCAAGACACTTGGAAGACCGGAGGAAGACAAACACTAAAAGAATTGAGGAACCTGCTTAAGGAGTCTTATTAGGAGACATACTACCAGCAGTGATAAGAAACCTGAACGGAAAGCTGAGCCTTAACTTTGAGCTGTAGCATCTTGCTGAGAATGTCACCAACGGCACTATGGCCACAGCCACTCAGGGTGAGCAAAGAGTGCCCAGGAACCTCTTTCATTTTGAAGGATCACTTGAGCATGTGATCTTCATGCCCTTTCCCTGTCACTCAGTTCACAAGGTTACTTGCTGCACTGCACTGCATGACAATCTGATAAATATGCCCCAAGTGTGGAGGTACACTAAAAAAGGAAGGTGGTGAATGAGTGCAGTCACTTTGAAACTTGGGGCATATTTATCAGATTGTATGCAGCTCAGCAAGTAAGCTTGCAGTGCTGAACTGCATGACTGGGAAAGGGCAGGAACGTGCTGTATTTAAGACGTATGGCACATTACTGACTTTTCCCCCTGTGCTGTCAAACAATGGGTTAATGCAGGCACACTTGCACCTAGGAGGCATATTTCTCTTTAGAGAAAGAAATTAGGAGAAATAGAGATATTTTTCCTTGTTAATCCTCCCCTGGCGAGGCATAAGTTTTTGGCGCAACCCCAGATTTACAAGTTCTTGTAAATCTGGGCATGCGTCAAAGCTCTATGGCAGTTGCTTGAGAATACCCACACAATGCCCCTGGAACACCTCACTAGCGCAGAGGAAGGCAGCCCATCAATTTGTGCTGTGTTGCCTTACTTCAGATTTTTGAAGCCACTCACAGCCATGCAAAGTGGTTTTGCATTGCTTCAAAAATCTGACTTAAGGTTTGCGCCGTTCTTGCACCACGTTGCGTGGCGCAAGGATGATGCAAGCCGGTTCATAAATATGGCCCTTATTATTAATACTGATGTGTGCCTCTGTTCCTCACCTGCTGACCCAAGCAACCACCCGGGAGGCAATAGTTCACTTTTTTTCACTTTCATTAGTGGGACCACCCCATGCAATTCTGTTGACTGATGTGTAAAGTTGTGTAAATCCTAGTGATAGCTGAGGGCAAACTGGAAATGTGCACATGGGAAAAATGTGTCTAAATGTTACAATCGCAAAGTCTGAAAAACGGTACTTTGTTCTCAGTAACCCCTAGGTGTAAATACAGGATTTTAGTGTACTGAACCCTGGAGGGTCAAGATACGCCTATAGTGTAGATGCAGTCCTGTGGTTGAAAAAGAGCCCTCCAGTGTAAAACTACACTGATAGTTTTAACTCCCCCTATAAAAACAACCATCTTGTCTAAGCATGCAAACACCTGCAGTATGAAAATTGCACTCTAGTGCAAGAATAAAAAAAACTGCCCTCCGGTGCATATAGAGAGAAAGCCGTCCAGTTTGAAAGTCCGCGTGGAGCATAAACGTATCCTGGCACATTTAAAACAGCCTTTCGGGATAAAAGGAGCCTGGTTAATGTGGTGTTCTGAAGGATGGTAGACATGCACAAGTAGCCCTGCCGCAACGCCATCCATCTGTCTTCATCCAGACTCTAGTTCTAACTAACCCCCAATTCAAATCCTACAATTCTCCCAAGATATTCCATCACAGTACAAACATTCTGGGCACAGAACGTCCCACGTCCGTGTTCATCAAAGATAATAGATAGTACGATTTCAGGTGTTACCAACAGCTCTGTAGTGTAAATGCCAAAGGCACCTCTCTACATAATATCTGTGTGCGGACGGAGCACTAGTTTAATAGTGTGGATCAGTGCCTGGCGGACATTTTGGATGTTTTTGCCACCTGAAAAATCTGTTCGACGAAGGTCTTGTTTTGCTACCTTTTGGGCAAGGACAGACAGCCCCACTTAAGAAATACCAATAGTCTGAATGTGAAACGTGTATGTATGCGTGGTAACCCTGACCTGAACACGACCCTTGCAATGTAAGAACAACTCTAGTCTTTGTGTGAGTTTGTCACCAGGGCACAAGTCGAGGGTACCCGCGGTTTCTACCAACTATTTTCACAGGGTGGACGCTGTCTACCCTGCCAACTGTTTGGGCCTCACAGAAATTTTCTAAACTTGTCGTGGTGTAATTTTTTTTAGACCTGAGACGCATACAGCAGTGAGGGGATGTTGTCTACTTTTGTTTGGAGCAGTAACGTGCAGACAGGAGGGGGGCTTATCAGATTCCAGCTGGGCCAGTGACAAAGGCTAAAGTTAAGAGGCCATCAAGCCTCTATTTTTTGGAGTATGCTGCAGACCTGCCAACTTCACCAAAAACCTCACAGTGTGAATAGGAGGCGGGCCTTCCTTGAAAATTCATGCAGAGAAGCACCTAAGGGGCACTTTTGCCCCACCCCAGCTCCAAACTCCCCAAACAAAATATAAAAAACAAAGCTTGCAGAGGCTGCTGCCATTGTCCTGGGGTGTTTTCACACCCATTAATGGACATCAGCAGTTAAAAGCCTCCGAAAACCACTGTGGTTTTCAGCTTGTTTTCTCTGCCACCATGTGATATTGGCTCCTCACCGGGAGACCATGTGAGGGGGACCAATATTGTGTATCATACGGTGACACTGTGTGAAATGGCAGGTCTGATGCTGGCCTGGAACTATCAGGAGCCTCATACTTACATTAATTCGACGGGAAACAAAGACACACAGCTTATCTCTTCCCAGGTACTTAAGAAAGTTATGCTTTTGACTTTGTTCAGTCCCTGTATATAAGAGATATGCATGCACTATAAGAATGTCAGCGTTATTGGTCTGTACCAGTAATTATACAAAAAAAAAAAGACTACTATTTTGTTTACTTTTTCTATAGCACCATAGCGCTTCTCACCCCACTGCAGGGTGTCAGAGTGCTTTACCTCACACATACTGTTATAATCTGCCATGCTTGTGATGTATTCTGTGCACACCTCCATGGATCTCTGCTCTGCTCAGCCAATGTGTGATGCCATGGAATGTTGGTGAGGAACTGGAGGAGTGTGACAGAGTGTGTGGGCTCAGCAGAGAGAATGCTGCTCCTGATGGGGTTTACTTATAAAGGGCCTGAATTTGATCTTGGCAGAAGGAATACTCCATCACAAAAGTGACAGATATCCCGTCCACCGCATTACAACCCCATATGATGTAATGGGATCGTAATACGTCAGACGGGATATCCGTCAGTTTGTGACAGAGTATTCTTCTCTGCCCAGATCTAAATCAGGCCCAAAGTAACTTGTAACTTATCTTGCAACCATTTAAATAAATCTAGAGCCTCTACCTACAACTGGCTACTTGACCCCTACTTACAGAGAAGAAATATCTGAATACAACATGTATAGATTATACATTGACCATAAATCATATGTGTGTAAATCAATGTACAGGATGTGTTACATACGACAGTGAGCGTTACAAGGTGTAGGAGTCACATGTCCTTCATAAGTGACTGTGACTTACAATTTATGAACTGCAAGTAACAAAATTATCTTTGTGTTAAAAGCAGTAACTCTAGGTTTATATAAAATAAAAATCAGTTATCTGAGTGTTATATAATGTGCTTTGCAGGAGACATATTAACTCCATATGATGCTTTGATTCAAAACTGGGACTAGGCAAAACACAGGTCCTTCCCACAAATATGTTAACCTACAGGATTTTTTTACCATTGTTATTATTCCCTGAGATTTACTGGGCACACAAAGATATCCTCAGCAGATACCTTAACCGCATAAGATATTTTAAAATGCAGACTTTGCCACCAAATCAGCAGAACAGTCAGTCAGTAAGTCAGTCATAAATTCTTTTATTTGGCTTAAACCTTAACATTATAAAAACAATGGGTTGTACAAAATTCATTATAAAAAACCCTATCACCTAAAAAAATTAATTATACAAAGTTCATTAAAAATTTCTTATTGCATTATGCAATCACATAAAAAAATCTTAATTCATTTTAATTCTTATCAACCAACTCTATTTACATAGTTCATTAAATTATTCTAACCTTGAATACATTTAATTTTCCTACTAATCCTTCAAGGTACAACATTCCCACCAAGTTGTCCCACATGTGATTTTAATAAGACTTAAATCCTTACAGTTTCATAAAGTGCAATTTTCATTATGAAGTGCTCTGTATTTTACTTCACGCCTTGCTATACTGTGGCAAATTTTTCTATGTTACCATCAACCAATATAATTTTAAAATGATCAATTTATAACAATTGAAACTCTTCATTCACCTTTACTTTCTACATTATACTGGGCCCTATACGTCCAGTTAAAACCCCTCTTAATCCAATTAAAAATTGGCCTAGTGCACAAGTTACATTCAGAAATCTCATGTCTACTAGTAACTTGAACGCTTGATCCCGATTAATAATATTATACTCCTTAAAAATTGGTCTTAAAAACTTCTTACACACTTCTAAAAGCCAATAACAATCCAAAAGTAGATGTTGCGTGCTACATTTCTGTAGTAAACCACAAGTACAAAGGCCCTGGGTATTCTTAAGAAATGCTTTTACTTTGGGATCCCTATAACCTGGGTTTAACCCAATTCTGAACTGTCCCTTAATCTTGGGTTAGGTAGAGCCACTATATAGGGGAAATTTTCCAGATTCCTCCATCGACCCACCAAAGCCTGGGTTGAGATTTTACACTCCAGGTACTTCAGATCTATTTCTCTTGCCCTTTCCTTCACCATTATTCTTAGGTTATGTTTTGGAATTTGTTCTCCACACCACTGGTTGCCAGGTAAGCCTAAGAGGACGCAAATATTTTCTAAGCGTCCTCTCACTTGTAACGCCCAGTATAACTCGCTTGTTATTATTTGTTTTTACACAATCTCGCAATCTTACAAATCCCCTTATCTCTTATGCTTAGCCAAAACTTCAGCGCAGCTTGAAGTCCCCAGTAAGTCCATGCCGTCATTTGACATTCTGCTCTTACAGCTTGTAGCATACTTGAAGGAGACACCGATAGCATACGCTTTACGCAAGTGCCTTCTGTCTCCCAATTTAATTTCCCCGAAAATGTTAAAACTTCTTCCCCATATTGAAACTGGGGACGTACCATTGCATTAAAAGCAGAGATAACCGGCTGGAAGGAAGGTCCCCCATATTTACTACTAAATTGTTTCAATCCCCAAACCGATGATAGTGCTTTATTTTTTAGAGCTTCAATATGATCTTTCCATCTCAAATCTGAGTCAAACCACATGTCTAAATATTTATATTTTTTTACCTTCTCTATTTTTTCTCCTCCTAGAGGGTAAGTAAATGCACTCTTTTCTTTCCCTATTGAGATTATTTTTGTTTTATCCATATTTACTACCTTTTTTTTCTTTGGCAATAGGAATAAAACACCTCCAATTTCCTTTGTAACCCTAGCTCCGTCATATCCATTATCACTAGATCATCAGCATATAGTAAACAGGAAACATGCACTCCATCCATTTTTGGGCATAGGCCTTTAACCTCCTTCAACAGCCCTGGCAAGTCTGACAGAAATAATGTAAATAATATTGGGGTCACCACACAACCTTGGCGAAGTCCATTCTTTATAGGGATATTTTTTGAGAGTGAGCCACTCGTATCTAAAATTACTTAGGCCCAATTTTGTGTATCCCTAACTGTTTTAGCATATCCCACAATAGTTTTCAGTCTACCAAATCAAATGCGGCACGAAAATCAACAAAACAGCAAAACAGGCTTCCTCCATTTCAATAGATTTTTTTGCTAATGGCCACAGACTAAAGCAGTGGTCAATTGTCGAGTGCCCTTCTTTAAACCTGCCTAGTTCTACTGGTATCAGATCATTTTCCTCTGACCATACTTTAATCAATCCCAGCAGTATCTTTGTAAATACCTTTTCGCCTACATCTAATAGGCTTATCAGACGGTAATTTTTTGGTTGTGAAGGGTCCTCCTTTTCGCAAATTGGTCTTATCATAGCACCCTTCCAATTCTCTGGGAAACAACCGTAATCAAGAATTTTATAAAATGTAGTATGAAAAAATTTAACCCACCAATCAATGTTTTTTTTTTTATTATTATTGCTGGGAGATTGTCAGGGCCTGCCGCTTTGGTTAGTTTAAGTGCTACAATAGTATATTTTGTGGGACAAAGGCTAATCTCATGTCCTCACCAATCTTCCTAGTAGCTCCATATTCTTCCTCAGCGTCGGAACCTTTATATACAGTAGACAAATATTTATACCAATCCTCTTCTCCAATCAAACACCGCATAGTTCCTGACATTTTCCCCTCCCTTACCAACTGCCAAAAGCCCCTGATATTTCGTGTGCTTATCACCTCAATCATTGTATCCCAATTCTTATTAATACATACCCATTTCCTCTGTCTTGTGATTATTTTATAACTTTGTTTTGCCTGGCAAAGCTTCTCTTCTATATCCACAGAATGTCTTTTCTTATGTTTCCTTTCTAATCTTCGCACCCTTTGCTTTTTGCACCTGCATTCCCAATTAAACCATCTATTGCTATTATTAATTTTATATGCTTCTCCCTTCGTCCTTCCCTCTTGCAATATTTTTAATTTAGTTTTTAAGCAGTCAACCATTAGCGCAATACCCATATTATAACTTTTGAACATATCTTTTGGATCTTCTTCCATTCTAAAATTTGGATAGCTTACTATCAGTTCATTAAGCGCTTTCAAACTACTTTCTGTAAGTTGGGTCGTTATCCTACGAGGGTACTCAACCTGCTCTATCAGAGCCTTTTCTCTTTCTTTTTGTTTTTTATCGGCTGACCGAATTGTTAAATGGAGTGGCCAATGGTCGCTACCCTCTATATACTCAACTCCAAAGTCCAACACTTCTCCAAAAAAACAGGTATTTATGAAAGCATAATCAATAGCAGAACAGATTTACTGCCACAATTCTTCTTGTTACCAATTACTTTTTTGGCAGAGTTTTACAAAAAAAGTGTAAAAGTTGAGGACCAGATTTTGCATTGGGTTTGCGTCACTTTATTTGGCACATCCCTAATGAAAAATCTCATTTGATAAATATTGTAATGTTCTCAAATGTGCTTGTGATAGACCTGCTAAACATATGTCACTTCTTGTGATGTCAGTTCCTGAGAAGTCATGAGTTATGATGCTACTTTCTGTGATTTAACCCCTCTGCTGCCAGGCCTTGTCCCCCTCAGGTGCCAAGCCTTTTTTACTTCCAGTTAGTGACAGAAATGGGTGTGAAACCAATGCTGGATCCCAGAAAGCTAAACATTTATGAAAAGTAGACACAATTCGAAATTCAGAACGGGGTCATTTGTGTAGATCCTACAAGGGTTTCCTACAGAATATAACGGCTGAAATAAAAAAATATTGAAATTGAGGTAAACAAATTGTTATTTTTCTTCACGTTTTACTCTATAACTTTTTCCTGCGATGTCAGATTTTTGAAAGCAATATACCATTACGTCTGCTGGACTTTTCTGGTTACGGAGATATATAGGGCTTGTAGGTTCATCAAGAACCCTAGGTACCCAGAGCCAATAAATGAGCTGCACCTTGCAATGGGTTTTCCTTCCATACCGGGTACACAGTAATTCATTTGCTGAAATATAAAGACCTTTGTATTTCCAAAATGGGCTCACGATAAGGTGTTGAGAAGCAGTGGTTATTTGCACATCTCTGAATTCCGGGGCGCCCATAATAGCATGTGAATTACAGGGCATTTCTCAAATAGACGTCTTTTTTACACACTGAGAAAGACAAGGAGCAATAACACTTGTTTTGCTATTCTGTGTTCCCCCAGGTCTCCCAATAAAAATGGTACCTCACTTGCGTGGGTAGGCCTAATGCTCGCGACAGGAAACGCAACATTGACACATCACATTTTTACATTGAAATGTGACGTGTTTTTTGCAAAGTGCCTAGCTGTAGATTTTGACCTCTAGCTCAGCTGTCACCTAGGGAAACCTACCAAACCTGCACATTTTTTTAAACTAGACACTTAGGGGAATCCAAGATGGGGTGACTTGTGGAGCACTCACCAGGTTCTGTTACCCAGAATCCTTTGCAAACCTCAAAATTTGGTCCAAAAACACTTTTTCCCACATTTCAGTGACAGAAAGTTCTGGTATCTGAGAGGAGCCACAAATTTCCTTTGACCCAGCGTTCCCCCAAGTCTCCCAATAAAAATGGCACCTCACTTGTATGGGTAGGACTAGCACCCATGACAGGAAATGCCCCAAGACACAACGTGGACACATCACATTTTCTCAAAGAAAACAGAGCTGTTTTTTGCAAAGTGCTTAGCTGTGGAATTTTTGCCTCTATCTCAGCCGGCACCTAGGGAAACCTACCAAACCTGCACATTTTTGAAAACTAGACACCTAAGGGAATGCAAGATGGGGTGACTTGTGGGGCTCTCTCCAGATTCTGTTACCCAGAATCCTTTGCAAATCTCTCAATTTGGCCAAAAAAACTATTTTTCCTCACATTTCGGTGAAAGAAAGTTCTGGAATCTGAGAGGAGCCACAAATTTCCTTCCACCCAGCGTTCCCCCAAGTCGCTAGATAAAAATTGTACCTCACTTGTGTGGGTAGGCCTAGCGCCCGCAACAGGAAATGCCCCAAAACACAACATGGACACATCACATTTTCCCAAAGAAAACAGAGCTGTTTTTTGCAAAGTGCCTGGCTGTGGACTTTGGCCTCTAGCTCAGAAGCCAGGTAGGGAAACCTACCTAACCTGTGCATTTTTGAAAACTTGACACCTAGGAGAATCCATGATGGGTTGACTTGTGGGGCTCTCACCAGGTTCTGTTACCCAGAATTCTTTACAAATCTCAAAATTTTGCAAAAAAACCCACTTTTTCCTCACATTTCGGTGACAGAAAGTTCTGGAATCTGAGAGGAGCCACAAATTTCCTTCCACCCAGCATTGCCCCAAATCTCCCGATACAAATGGGTCCTCACGGGGGCAGAAATGGCCTAAAATGAAAGTTGCGCCCGGGGAGTGACCCTTGTCTAAGGGGTTGCTCCCCACATATAAAAAAAAAAAATAAAGAAAAAAAAAATTATCTCTGGTGTCTAGGGTGTTTCTGCCCCCCCGGGGGCAGATTGACCTAACTATATTAGGCCGATATACCACCGGGGGGGGCAGAAATGGCCTAAAAATAATTTGGCCCCCTGGGCAGTGGCCCTTGCCCAAGGGGCCGCTCCCCTCATGTCAAATTCCCTAGTGTCTCGTGGGCATTTCTGCTGCCTGATCGCATCGCGATCGGGCAGCAGAAATGCTGAGAGAGAAATGAAAGGAGAGCAAAGCCCTTTCCTCTCCTTTCATGCCTTTCTCGGCCCCTCCAGTGATTGGAGGAGAAATGCAAAAGCATTTCTCTTCCGATCCCGCGCGAGGGGCAGGCTTCTGATGAGGTCAGCGTGCAATCACGCGCTGACATCATCAGACGCCACGGGACCAGGGGTGGAAGGGGAAGCGATTCTCCTTCCAGCCCTGCAGTGCTGGCGTTGAGGCGAGGCTCATGGGAGTAGCGCTAGTGCTCCCCCCATGAGCAGGTACCAGGACATAACGGTTACATCCTTGGCGCCTCAGCACCGCAGCCAAGGATGTAACTGTTACGTCCTTGGCTGTCAATGGGTTAATGTGCAGTGTCATATGCCATGATGTCACTTGCATACTGCCGAACTTGGTTAGTCCCCCCACTTCTTTTTTCAGAACTTGTGCCATGTTGTCACACTCACATAGACACATAACCATGCAGTCCAAGAACCTCTCTAATGTTTGTGTCTATGTGTGTGTTGGAATCGCTGGCATAGATATGCAATCATGCAGTGTAACAACCACCCTACTGAGGCGTATTATGTAAAGCTCTGGGACACCTTTTTGGTAGCTGTTGGAAAATTGGGCTGATTGCAGAAGTCCCCTACCCTTTTCCCCTCGTTTTACGCTCATACTGGTGTTTTTCTGACTCTGATGGTGCCCTGGGCACTGCTAACCAGTCCCATGGCCTGTTCTCTGAGTAAAATGGATATGTAAATTAGGCTAATTATAATGGGCTGTACCAACCTACCTATAAGTCCCCAGTATATGGTAGGGCATGTAGGTTGAGGGACCCCATCAAAGGTAGTTCACCAATAGGTGCACTGCTGTGGTGCCCAGTGTCATTGTAAAAGCAGGCCTGACTTGCTGGCTGCTTTTAAGTTAAAGTTAACCCCAAATTCGACTTTGGAATTAAAAGTACATCCAAAGTCCTAAACTGCATAATTTTTACATATTTCTCTCCTAAGGGTCCCCAGGGTTGGATGCAGTGTACCTACAAGCAGGAACCTTATGTAGGAGGCTGGCCTGGTTTGTAGTGGTACCAAGGGGTACTTACACTCTGCACCAGGTCCAGTTATCCCTTATTAGTGTAGAAGAGGTGTCTAGCAGCTTAGGCTGATAGAAAAGGGTAGCTTAGCAGAGCAGCTTAGGCTGAACTAGGAGACGTGTAAAGCTCCCACTATACCACTGGTGTCATATGCACAATATCATAAAAAAACACAATACACAGATATACTAAAAATGAAGGTACTTTATTTTTATGACAATATGCCAAAAGTATCTCAGTGAGTACCCTCAGTATGAGGATAGCAAATATACACAAGATATATGTACACAATACCAAAAATATGCAGTAATAGCAATAGAAAGCAATGCAAGCAATGTACAGTCACAATAGATTGCAATGAGAGCACAAAGGTATAGGGGCAACACAAACCATATACTCCAAAAGTGGAATGCGAACCACGAATGGACCCCAAACCTATGTGAGCTTATAGAGGGTCGCTGGGACTGTAAGAAAACAGTGAGGGTTACAAAAATAGCTCACCCCAAGACCCTGAAAAGTAGGTGTAAAGTGCACCTAAGTTCCCCAGAGAGCACAGAAGCCGTGATAGGGGAATTCTGCAAGGAAGACCAACACCAGCAATGCAACAACGATGGATTTCCGGACGAGAGTACCTGTGGAACAAGGGGACCAAGTCCAAGAGTCGCGACAAAGTCGAGATTGGGCAGATGCCCAGGAAATGCCAGTTGAGGGTGCAAAGAAGCTGCTACCAGATGGTAGAAGCTGTGGATTCTGCAAGAACGAAGAGGACTAGGAACTTCCCCTTTGGAGGATGGATGTCCCATGTCGTGAAGAAGCTTGCAGAAAGACTGCAAACAAGCCTTGCTAGCTGCAAGGGTCGCGGTTAGGGTTTTTGGATGCTGCTGTGGCCCAGGAGGGACCAGGATGTCTCCAATTGCGTGAGGAGACAAAGGGGGGGGGGCAGCAAGACAAGGAGCCCTCTCAGGAGCAGGCAGCATCCACAGAAGTGCTGGAACAGGCACTACGAAGAAGAGTGAACCAGAGCTCACCCGAAGTCACAAAAGAAGGTCCCACGACGCCAGAGGACAACTCAGGTGGTCGTGCACTGCAGGTTAGAGTGTCGGGGACCCAGGCTTCACTGTGCACAACGGAAATCCTGGAAGAGTGCACAGGAGCCGGAGCAGCTGCAAATCACGCGGTACCCAGCAATGCAGTCTAGCGTGGGGAGGCAAGGACTTACCTCCACCAAACGTGGACTGAAGAGTCACTGGACTGTGGGAGTCACTTGGACAGAGTTGCTGAGTTCCAGGGACCACGCTCGTTGTGCTGAGAGGGGACCCAGAGGACCGGTGATGCAGTCTTTTGGTGCCTGCGGTTGCAGGGGGAAGATTCCGTCGACCCACAGGAGATTTCTTCGGAGCTTCTAGTGCAGAGAGGAGGCAGACTACCCCCACAGCATGCACCACCAGGAAAACAGTCGAGAAGGCGGCCGGATCAGCGATACAAGGGTGCAGTAGTCGTCTTTGCTACTTTGTTGCGGTTTTGCAGGCATCCTGAGCAGTCAGCGGTCGATTCCTTGGCAGAAGGTGAAGAGAGAGATGCAGAGGAACTCTGATGAGCTCTTGCATTCGTTATCTAAAGAATTCCCCAAAGCAGAGACCCTAAATAGCCAGAAAAGGAGGTTTGGCTACCTAGGAAGGAGGATAGGCTAGCAACACAGGTAAGAGCCTATCAGAAGGAGTCTCTGACGTCACCTGCTGGCACTGGCCACTCAGAGCAGTCCAGTGTGCCAGCAGCACCTCTGTTTCCAAGATGGCAGAGGTCTGGAGCACACTGGAGGAGCTCTGGGCACCTCCCCTAGGAGGTGCAGGTCAGGGGAGTGGTCACTCCCCTTTCCTTTGTCCAGTTTCGCGCCAGAGCAGGGCTGGGGGATCCCTGAACTGGTGTAGACTGGCTTATGCAGAGATGGGCACCATCTGTGCCCATCAAAGCATTTCCAGAGGCTGGGGGAGGCTACTTCTCCCAGCCCTGACACCTTTTTCCAAAGGGAGAGGGTGTAACACCCTCTCTCTGAGGAAGTCCTTTGTTCTGCCTTCCTGGGCCAAGCCTGGCTGGACCCCAGGAGGGCAGAAACCTGTCTGAGGGGTTGGCAGCAGCAGCAGCTGCAGTGAAACCCCGGGAAAGGTAGTTTGGCAGTACCCGGGTCTGTGCTAGAGACTCGGGGGATCATGGAATTGTCTCCCCAATGCCAGAATGACATTGGGGTGACAATTCCATGATCTTAGACATGCTACATGGCCATGTTCGGAGTTACCATTGTGACGCTATACATAGGTAGTGACCTATGTATAGTGCACGCGTGTAATGGTGTCCCCGCACTCACAAAGTCCGGGGAATTTGCCCTGAACAATATGGGGGCACCTTGGCTAGTGCCAGGGTGCCCACACACTAAGTAACTTAGCACCCAACCTTTACCAGGTAAAGGTTAGACATATAGGTGACTTTTAAGTTACTTAAGTGCAGTGGTAAATGGCTGTGAAATAACGTGGACGTTATTTCACTCAGGCTGCAGTAGCAGGCCTGTGTAAGAATTGTCAGAGCTCCCTATGGGTGGCAAAAGAAATGCTGCAGCCCATAGGGATCTCCTGGAACCCCAATACCCTGGGTACCTCAGTACCATATACTAGGGAATTATAAGGGTGTTCCAGTATGCCAATGTGAATTGGTGAAATTGGTCACTAGCCTGTTAGTGACAATTTGTAAAGAGAGAGCATAACCACTGAGGTTCTGGTTAGCAGAGCCTTAGTGAGACAGTTAGGCATCACACAGGGAACACATACATATAGGCCACAAACTTATGAGCACTGGGGTCCTGACTCGCAGGGTCCCAGTGACACATGACAAACATACTGAAAACATAGGGTTTTCACTATGAGCACTGGGCCCTGGCTAGCAGGATCCCAGTGAAACAGTGAAAACACCCTGACATACACTCAAACAGGCCAAAAGTGGGGGTAACAAGGCTAGAAAGAGGCTACTTTCTCACACCTTATAAAAGTTGTTTTATAAGCCCTGTTGAGGGAAAAATAGCCACATTTGTTTTCCCCATTGTAGTAAATTGGCTCCATTGGCTAACATGAGAAGACTTTATTTTAAAATAATAAAGACTTATTTTCCATGGGAAGGAGCTAAATAAGGCAAGTATAGTATCAAATTAAAAGTTATAATAAATCCAAGAACTTAATACTGTTGAATTTAATATAACTTGTACCTGGGAAGAGTTTTAAAAATCTTTCTTAAAGTTACCAGTTTTAACTCTGCAGTTCTCTTCTGTGATTAGCCAGCCACTGGCAGCCTGAGCCTGGCTGCCTTGATGAGGTGTGAAGTGGCCAGGGTTGAAACAAAGGAAGTATCTGATGGGAGGAGATCTGCCTCAGCAGATAGTAGAACAGGATGAAGGGAGAGCAGCCAAACTGGACTTCAAAGGAAGGAAGGACATTTGGGACAGCAACTGTACCTCCCCCATTTCCTGCAGCCCCAGACAACCAGGTGCTCCCTGATTTGGTTAAGGACAGGGTGTGCTAAGGGAACCTTTGCCACACCAGTGGGTCGGCTCAGCCAGATACGAACTCTAAGACTGAATTTTTGCCATATAGGATTTTGTAGAAATGTTACTCTCTGGGATTGATTTTTGCCACACTTCCCAGAAAGTGATCACTCATGAAAGTGGTGGCCTGCACATGATTAGACAGGAGCACACCCCTGATTTCCACCACAGGAGCAAGGATAAAATTGGCAGGGCTACACCCCACCTCAGATCCCTACTGGAACAAGACAAAAGGAAGGATGACTGCCCTGCTGGACTCCTGGCCTGCATCTGGGCCCTACACTCAGAAGGACTGCACCAGCTGCACTCATGGGCTTCACCAAGAAAAGGACTTTGCCTGGCTTCTACTGCTTCAAAGAGGGACTCCCTGTAAGCTACAGGTAGAAAAGAGCTGACCAGAGTCTCCTGCATCATGCCCTGAAGAAATTGACCAGCTGACCAGTGGTAATTTTTTTATGTTAACCAGGTGCATTCTGGAAGTTGAAGTCCTATCCCCATGGAGCAACTTAGCGCTTCTGGAACCTTGGGGTGAGTTATGTACACCTAAAGAACCTTAAAAGTACTTCTGGAAGAAGATCCGGAAATTTGGAGAAGTTTGGAGCAACTTTGGAAAAAAGCTCCAAAAGTGGTCCAAACCGACGTTGTGAGTCAAGCCGGCCAACTTCGACCGTGACCCAGCCTGACTTGCAGGTTTGTCCTGCTGAAAAGCTCTAGAGGCCCAGACTTCCAGAATTTCACTGGGGGCTTATGAAAGGCAATCTGAAGACATTGCATCAAAATCCGCTTGCTGAGGAGGGTCGTCCGACGTCGAAGAAGAAAAGCTCCAAAAAGCTTATAAGTCGGAAGGTAAAAAGTTGACAAGGCCTCCTGCGCAGTGTATTCGAGGAGGGCTCCAGCGTGGTCGGCATCAACTTCGACTTGATCCTGGACGAAGATTTCCATTCTGAATGGTCTAAGTCCGACTGTAGAATTTGAGGCCTCCTGCGACGGGTATCCGAAGAGGGCTCCAAGGAGGTCGGCTTCAACTAGTGACTTCTTCCCAGTCAGACACATCATCAAGAATTTTTCTAAGTCCGAAGATTAAACTTTAACCGAGGCTTTCCGTGCAGTGTAACCGAGCAGGGTTCCATTGCGGTTGGCCTCAAATTTTGACTTTTTAGCGCTGCATTTGCGTCATTTTTTTACACAAAAGCAGCGCAAACATACAAAGTACAATTGTTTTTTGTAAGTTTGCGCCGATTTTGCATCAGAAAATGACACAAATGCGCCGCTAAAAAAGTATAAATATGGGCCTAAATGCTTTACACACCTCTCTCCTAAATTAAGCCTAACTCCTTGTTGGCAAGCTACCGAGGGTTGAGACAGGATTAATTTATTGAGACCTTGACTGGACCTAGTGGGGGGTTGTGGCCTGTTGCTAAATGTAGGTACTTACCTGCTCTTACCAATAATCCACTTTATAAAGTAGCAGTGCACTTTAGAAATGTATTGTAACTCTGGCATGGACATGCTGCATTAAAATGCAGGAGAATTGTAGGGTAGGAGTAACGCTAGGATGTGTAACCCTGGTCTGGACACGCAGCCCTGCAATATAATGAAAACCCTAGTATGTGTAACCCTGGTCTGGACACGCAGCCCTGCAGTAGAGGAAGAAGTCTAGTATGTGTAAACCTGGTCTGGACACACTTCCGTGCAGTATAATGAAAACCCTAGTATGTGTAACCCTGGTCTGGACACGCAGCCCTGCAGTAGAGGAAGAAGTCTAGTATGTGTAACCCTGGTCTGGACACACTGCCGTGCAATATAATGAAAACCCTAGTATGTGTAACCCTGGCCTGGACATGCAGCCCTGCAGTATGGAAGCAAAGACAGTGTAAACGCAGACAACCCTGAGGTGCAACAGTAGCCCTGTAATTTCAGAGCCTTCCTGCTGTGTGAAAGTAGCAGTGCTGCAGGCTGAACGCAGCTCTGTTCTATTTTATGCTGGCTGCGGTCCAGGCCTCCAGTCTGGGCTCATTCCCAACTCCTTCCTCATTAAGGAAATCTCTCTTGGTCGTAGGGCTAGGGCCAAGCAGGAAAATGCCCCAGGAGATGCTGCCTTCACAATGCGGCTTGGCACTCAGTCCACATGTCACAACAAAAATTGACTTTTAAAATTAGAATTCACTGTTTGACTAATAATAACAATTTTGACCAGCCAGATTTCTCACCGCACACACGGAATAGTCTCTTGGTGCTCATATAATGGATCATTAATCCCAAATTAAATGTTGTTAAAGGTGTCTGCACCGGACGTGTCTTGACCCACTGGGAGGCAAATAAGTGACTAGCAGTTCAGGCACATACCTCTGCATCTTGCTCTCAACTCACTAAACTGTGATACATTTATCTTCCCAGAAGACAGGTGTACCCCCCCGCGGCTCCCATCTACAAGGGGCTTGTTCAGTCTTCAAAAAATGGCAAGATTAAGCAGGGCTCGAGAAAGCACTAGGTTAGATCTCCCCCATCCTGGCACATTGATGCACACAGGTGGGCCAACGATTCCTAAAGGAGGCCACACTCAGGTCCAAATTCATAGGGATTTGGCACAGGGCAGCTCAACAAACATCTAGCTGTGCTGCCCTGCGTCAAAGTGAAAGGGCAGGAATGTGCAGTATCTATGGCATTCAGTGCATTCCTGTCCTTTCCCCCTGCATTGGCACAGATTCAGCAGCCTAGTGCCAATGCAGGCACCCTGGCACTATTGTGCCAGGGTGTCTGCGCTGTAGGCAGCATTGTTGTTGTGCAGGAAGAGGCACCTTCCTACACAAAAACGATCCTGGGAGGCTCTTTCCTCTTTTTGTGTGTGCTGCATTCTGAAGCACATAGAAAGAGGAAAAAAAAGGCAAATAAATATATTTCACCTCGTTGCCCCTCTTCTGGGAGGCATAAGGTTGTGGGGCATCCCCAGATTTATATGGTTTTATTAATCTGGAAATGCGTCAAAATCTATGGGTGTTGTGTGGGAAACCCCACTGTAACACCCATAGAATGCCTCCCTGGTGCAGAGTAAGGTAACCCAGCGATTTGCGCTGCCTTGCCTTATTCCAGATCTATAAGGGCATTAAAAGCCGCTCAAAGTGTCTTTGCGTGGCTTCATAGCTATTGTGGATAGGTTTGCCCTGCTACAGTGTCAGTATAAGTGATGCAATGCTGGCGTAAGCATCTCATAAAAGTGCCCCTCTGTGTTTTGTTCCTTTTCGAGGACAAACAGCCTCTATGAAGATGATGGACAAGCAGATTATAATTAAAAAAAGACAAACACAATAAAGAAATAAGAAGGAATCTCAAAGCACCTTGACCCATACAGAAAAATAATGGACACGTAGAAAGATGCAATACAAACCCTTAGAAAACTCCCATCTCTGGAATGAAACCTGAATTTCTGAACATACCTACAAGTGGCCGTTTAGTGACGAGTTTTAAGGGGAAGGGTGTAGTATGGAACAGACTTTTAATTAAAAGTCATTGGCACGACTCTGAAATGGGTGAGGGACAGTGGCAGGCCGTAAGGGACACTACCTGATCCCCATGGATGAAGCACGTCCCTTTTGAATAATCCTATGTTTGACTGGAAGACTTCGGTAACTGGTTGGATATTACCAGATTCTCAGACATTTAAGGTTGCCAGGCTCTCTGTTTGCTCCCCAATAATAGTGCACAAGGGCGTCAAGGAGAGTGAATTTTTCAAACGCCTGTCAGTCGATATTTTGTGGTATATAAATAATTGACTATCATTACAACAAGTGGCACTGGAATTATGAGACAGGAGATACCCAAATGATGGGGTAGGGTTACCTAAGTTATATGGCAAGAAAAGGCAAATTATGCAGTGTAATGCAGCCCATTTTGAGACAGACCTATTGTATTTATTTGTCTTTCTTTACACATTAACACTGTCTGGGCAACAATTCCACCTCATTAGTAGCAATAAGCAATTGAAAAGTGATCAAGCTTCTGAGACAGGCTTCCCACTTTGCAGCACACCTTTTGCTGCATTTTTAGTACCTTTTGATCTGAATGAGCTAGAAGTATGTCGAGGGGCAAAACCTGCAAATTATGCAGCAGTTGATGGATTACATGACAAATGCAGCAAATTCATAATTATGCAGAAAACGCTGCAGACGCATAACCGCATAATTGCACTGGCCCTGATAAAAACCATCCAGACTATTGCAGTTTTCTCGGTTTCCCTTAATACCCCTCGCTCGTCTTGACCCTCAGGTGTCCCTCTTATGTGACAGAATACCGACTCTGTTCACGTCCACTCACAGGGTTTAGTGGGGAGCAGACCTGTAGCTCATCCCTTGTACTTATTTTCTTTTGCTTTTGAAATATGACTCACTCCAGTGTAAGTGAACAGGTTCCGCCAGCATGTGACCGGCCTATAGAACAATCTTGCAGGGTCCAAAGTGCTGGTTTGACTGGTTAGTGTGGGGGCCGTTTTTGACTGTTCCTCGGCCTGGTTTATGGTCTAGTGGCCATTTGTTGCCCCTCTGGTATTACCCCAAACATTGCCTGCAGCAAGCACATCTGCATGGAGTCGTCACTAACATCTTGCAAAACACTGTACAGCGTGTTTTTACAAGTTCACGCCTGCCTTGATTTGCAAATGTGGGCCACTTTTACAGCTGCCTGCTTCGCTCATGAGTGAACATTGTATTCTGGTGCCCGGGTTTATTTTCTGTTCCGTTCGAACCAAGCTCCGCCCACACCTCGCTTCCCTTTGACTGCCCTCAACGCAACTAAACAAAACATTATGTAACTCGCAAACAACACACCTTCTGATCTTGTTGGAGGCAGTGATCTCTTTAGAGGATTTTGCTCCCTCATCGCAAATTCATCACAAATAAGATGGATAAACGGACGAGACAAGAAAGGAAGTGGAAACTATGTACACCAAGCAATATGCACCCGAGGTAAGGCAGGGTGTGCGATAGGAAAGCCACTGCACACCCTGCGTGCGGAGAGGCAGAACGTCAAACACACGTGGCCCTGACACCTGTGTAGGTGTGTCAAATACAACACAGCACGCCCTGGACTGGAATTTTGAGTTCTTAAAAGGTTACGCAGAAAACAAACACAAAATAAAATAGAGCCTTTAACTGGACTGCTGCCATAGAATCCTTCCCTTTAATTTGAAATGTTGGAAAAGTTAATGTCATGTATCTCTTTCTTTATATTTTTTTCTGACAACGACACGAATGTTTAAATGCGTCAAATGGACCGAGAGATGCGGTGGGAGTGCTCCCCCACCATGTGTGCGGTTACCTGCCAGTGCCATGTGGTCATTGTGGCACGGGTGTTAAAGGTTACCGCAGCCAGCGGCTGGGCCTTCCCTCACCTGCTTCTCCCCACTATGTTTCTCCTTTTGCCCAGGGATTGTGATGTAGATTTAATTAGTTTAAAAAACGCTCATAAAACTACTACATTGTAACTGTATATACATGTATGTAGTTATGTGTTATTTCTGTGGCACAAACCTAGCAGAGCGCTATACATGGTCAAATACATTATGGTATGATGCAGATTGATATGCTTCGGATCTCTGACATTTCAATTTAAAATATTACAAATAAAGTTCAATCAAAAAGTACTAAGTACCACAAAGGCTGCATATTCAGTCAGTGTTTAAATTAAAAGACATTCCAGAAATGTTATTTTGGTGATCCGCAATTGTTGGGTTTGCAATTTCTTCTTTTTTCTGAGGATGAGCTTTTTTGTAGGAAAGAAGATTCTGTGCTATAGGTAATGCACAATGTGTCATGCTTTTGGTGTCTGGTTTGGCCATCACTGTCTTTTTATGTCGAGCGCGTAAGTACTCTGGCCTGTTGTAATCTCTCTGTGGACTTTTAACCACGCCCATCACCATCCCTCGCTCATGGGCTTGTTTGGAACTGGGCCCATATAGGAGAGGGAAAGGTAAATGCGGTTTATGCATGCATTTTCTCAGGTGCATGTTCAGTCTTCTCTTAAGATGTCCTAGACGTGATCTGGGTGACGTTTCAATGCTCATCCTAGCATGAATTAACCAAGAAGTAAGTAGATTGGTTGTTTTGTTGTGTGGTTTGAGAATGGCGTGGCGTATTGGTTATGCAGTCAAAAAAATTAGGCGTGCAGCCCACCATGTTCCCTTTTTCGTAATTTACCAGAATCAAAGTAGATTTATTGGGTTTCTCTATGTTAATCATTTAAAAATAAAAAGCAAAATAGCTGCGAGCTGCCAAGTGGCCCGCACAATGGTGAGTAGTAATTCCAAATTCACATAGGTGAATGCAGAATTAGGAGTGGCAGACCAATTGTCACTGTCCGCATCCAGCTGCAATGAGCACAAAGGCGCCCTGTGCTGCTTAAATTAATTCAAAATTGTGTCTGCATCAAGTGAGGCACGCTCAGCGGGCGGGGAGTGAGATACAAATGACAAATAGTGACAATTAATGAGCAGAAAACATTTTATATTGGTGTAAAAGACAAAGACCGACATTTGAGAAAATACAACATCATCTCCTTAAACAAGAGCCAGACGATAAGTATGAGGCAGAAACATCAGTTGGTCTAGCTTTTGATGAAAAACATATCTGACAAAAACATTAAAAAATCCATTAGTACTTACTAGTTACAAATAAACTAAGTATATGAATTGTTACATAGAGTGATCAAGTAATCACAATCACCAGCGAATTAAAAGTGGAAAACAAGCCATGCAGAGGGTTTTATCATCAGAACAATTGCATCTCTCGTTAGAGAGCACATGATAAGATCTTCAGTGGGATATACCTTTTCTTGAGATCACAATAGTGCTCCATTCATCTATGGTGATAGGCAATTTTCAATTGACTTACATTGGGACGACATTCACAATTGAGTCTGCTCAGAATCTGGGATGCATCACGCCTCTGTGGAGGTGTTCCTTTATATGAATTACTTGACATGTAATGTCGTTTTCATTGTTGTTGGCCTTATCAAATTGGACAATAAGGGGAGCGTTCATGGGCTGGGATTTAACCCTGTTGGCTGCCTATTACCATTACTTTCGGAGTGTTTTGGCCAATGATTATGTTGCAAGAACATCAGATGGCGTACATTAAATTGGAGGAGTTACAGTTAGAGATATGTTTGAGTACATGTTTAATACACAGTTGTACAAGTTCTTTTGTGTTGAATGTAGAATCACATGCAAGTCAACATACTCATTAATACCAAGGACCGTGGGTATACTTTAATAATCTGTGATAGATTCACTGAGGTGTTTGACATTGGATACTTGTACAATGAGATTGCTAATGTTCACCCTGAGTTTTAGCACAAAATTGGAAGTTGAACGGTTACATTATTTATCTTAAGACCCAGCCAGTCATTCTTCATAAATGTAACCACTTTCTTCTTTGCTATGGAAAATGTTGTGTGTTATGTAGGAACAGACTAACTTCGAGTATTACATATTATTTGACATGGCATGGATATTACCATAGGATCCAAGATTAGATGCAAGATTTTCAAAGATTTTGTGTCAGGTTGGAGTCACTTTTGTTTTTTTGACAGACCCAATGCAAATTCCTTGGTGGTATTTACAAAGCAACGCAAATAATTATTTATGTTGCGTTGTAAAAAAAACAATTAACGCAACACTTCCTTGCTTTACTTTGCATCAGGTAGGCATTCCATGGGTGGTGGGTAGGGATTCCCGTGCATCTACCCATGGATTTTGATGTAACCCCTATGTACCAAAACTTGTACACATGGGTTTGCACTGAAATAATGCACCTTCCTGGTGAAGCAAGGAGAAATCTTTGTATTTCTCATAATTTTATCTTTGCAGCTGTGCTGCATCCTGCAGCACATATACAATGAGGAAATAGCCTTAAAGGATCCTTTTTTTTGTGCCGGAGGTATCCTTTCCCTTTCTGAACAAAAACTATCTTCATCTTAACCCAGGCACCCTTGCACTATGGGACAACGGCTGCTGATTTGGCTCTAGGCAACCACAAGTGTGTCAGCATATGCAGAGAACAGAACTCTGTAATTTCTTTTAAGATACAGTGCACTTCTGCTCTCTACACTTCACAAAGTGCAACGCAGTAACTTTACTTTTTGAGCTGCGTTGCATTAACTCTTTGAAAATAGGCTCTTAAAGTTTGTCTGGGACCTATTGAACTTACATTGACGATGTACTTTGGAAAAGCAAGACATAGAAAAATCTTGAAATTAAATGTTTTGTACAATGTATAGCAAATTGTGCTTGAAACAAATCATGTAGTGCAGGAAGGTTGTAGGAAAGTGGAGCATTATGCAGTGATGCTGGTTAGGCTTGACCATGTAATACTCTCACAATACCCCAAAGATGGTCCCTTGGATTCCCAATAATAAACCCTTAGCTCAGTCCCAGTAGTGTGGCAAAGAACAGTCAGGCTTTACTAGAGGAACATATGTTATGCATTTCAGAGTACCAACATGGATGATAAGTAATTGACACGACTCAAAAGAAATCTGACACCAACTTAGAAAAATATAGCAGATTTTTCTATAAATTTAGACATCAAAACAAAGCAAATTAGTTACATATAACCAGTTACAGATTTTAAAGCAGAAATATAATCATTGCATTTACAAGCTGTCTAATCTCACCATTGGAATAATTGGGAAAAGTCACTGGTGACATTCGATCACTTGCGTGGTGAATTCAGAGGAACTCACTCTTCGTTAGGGTTGTGCGGATCCCAAGACCAAGCTGCAACAGTCAGACCAATGTTACCTGACATGTGAGGCCCAGGTGCCTAGATGTCCTGGCTGTCGGTGCTAAACAAGGGAGCTGCGATCCCTGAAAAATGATACTTGTGACACCCAGTCACTTGCAGGTCAAGATGGTGGGAGCCCACTGAGGGTTAAGCTTGGGTGGACCTCTGGACCAGGATTCACCAGGCAGAACAACTTCACCTACACTCGGCCTCTCGGTGCGGAGGTGTGCTTGGCTATCCGTGGTGCTGAACAAGAGCTGCGGTTGCTGGTTTTACCACTGAGTCGGTTCGGGTGAGAGAATAGATGCAAAAACTTGACAAAGGAGCCACAGATGATGTTGGGTGAAGGTGCTGCAGTGTGCCCTCTAGTTATAGCATTGAGTAAAGGTGCTGATGACCGGACTGACCACCAACAAGCTGTGGCAGTGGTAAGGTGGAAGAGAAGTTATCTCCCCTTCCGGAGGTAGAGTGGAAAATGATAGCTGACTGTAACTTAGCAGGGAGCTGGACTACACTTCCCTCAATGCTGTGGACCGCCTGTCTTTGGGCGATCCCAATAGGGCCTGATGGCCAGCTCTTCTTCGGATCCTGTGAATACTTTTTACCTGTGGTGGGCAGGGGACTAGTGCCACTAGTCCAAGGGAGTCTGTCCTTGCCTTTGGTTCACAAAAGATTCCCTTTTGCTGGGGGAAGCAGCCTTTGGTCTTGGACAAGCTGCAGTCGAGCAGCTCCAGGGGGTTGCCACAAGTTCAAGGTATCATGCCTTTTGTTAGTGCAGGTCCCTGTAGTTATTGATGCAGGTTTCTCTTGCTCTCTTGTCACCAGTTGTTGCAGAAATGAGTTTCTGTTGCCAGGGGAGCCCATTAAATCCTATATCTAGAGGCATCAATGGTGTGGGTGCAAGTAGCCAATGGGCTACTAGCCCCAGCAGCTAAACCGCCCCTGAAGTGACCATATCCAGTGGGTTATGTCACCTTTTCTACCCAGAATCCTCAATTCTGCCTCTTTCCAAGATGGCAGGAGTCTTCCTAAGCTGTACAGACCAGACTGCCCACCTTAGAGGTGTGGCTAGCCTTCTGGGAGTGTATGTCTCCTGACTAAATACTTTTCCCTCTGCTCAGCTGCAAATGCACCTGGGGACAAGGGGAAGGCTTTGGCCTCCAATGGGAGACAGCCTGCCTGCATTTCAGAGGCAGTGTGCTCTTTGAAGCTCAATGCCTTGATGTGTGTACTTCACTAGCCTTCCTGGGAGAGAGGTGTGACCACCTTTCCATCCAAGCCATTGTCCTGACTCCTGGGAGTGTTCATACCTCTGCCCAGGGGGCCAGAATCATGTCTTGGTGGCAGCAGATGTGAGCTGGCAGCCAGAGCACAGGAAAACAGGGGTAACTTGGTGGGCAAACTCTAAGATTGCTTACTGGGTCCATGGCACATCACCCTCGACATGAGACCTATATCAGAGGTGAGAAGGCACATTGTTTGCAAACAAACATGACCCACTTTGACGGTACCATAATGGAGCTGGCGATTTGCCTGGGTGTCCAGCTATGTTGTCCTATGGACCGTCAGTCACTTATAGTAGCTTTTAGTGGAAAAGGCCACTATAGGGACATATAAGCTTGTACGTATATGTACATACCTTTAATATAATGCACCTTACCTCCTGGGCGCTGGAGGCCTACCTTAGGGGTGACTGACATATACTATAAGCAATGCATAGGCCTGTGTTACACTTACTGAGGAAACAGTCGAGTGCAAGCAGTTTGCGCTGCTTCTGCAGTCTGCAATGGCAGGCCTGCTGTCAGTAGTTTGGTGGGTCCTCTAGTATGGCACAAAATTGTGCTGCAGCCCAGGGGACCCCTTCACCATCTATGCCCTGGGTACCCCTGGTACCACATACTGGAGACTTATAAGGGGACAAAGTCCTTGCCAATTGGGGTTACCAATTTACACATAGCAGTTTGGGGGAAATAGCACTGGCACTGGGGTCCAGTAGGCAGACTCCAGTCCACTTTCAGAGTTGAAAACCAGTATCTAGTAGTCCAAAATGTGGGCAAAAAGTGGGGGGCATCTGCAGACAGCCCAGTTTTCTTACAAAGGTCATGACCCCTATTGTATCCCAAATAGTGCAGACCCAGCACCAGTTCTTTACCCTTGTTCACAAGCCAGGGCTGAGGTGTTTTAGGTAGTGGTGACAAGATTATGGATCTACCTTAATTATGCCTTTTCAACCTTTTGTCCTGTGATGGTACTGAAGCAAAGGGACAACAAAGTGGCTGAACTTTAACTGATTTATTGTTAATCTATAGCCCCTTTTCATAGTAGGTTACAACATAAAGAAACAAAAATGACGATCCAGAGATACATCTTCTCAAGGACTTCCTTCCTCAGAGCTGGAAAGTCTTCTAGGGTCTCAGGATTTATTATCTAGGTAGAAACAATCGAGAACCAGGCCCAGTCAGGCTTTGTGTTGTGGTGTCTAGATATTCAGCAGCCAGCTCCATGTGGTGACTGGGTCTGATGGCTAACTCGACGAGAACTGCTTGTGTAATGGTAGATGAACCTTTATTTGCAGAATTTAGGCCCTCATCATGAGTGTGGCAGTCTTAAGACCGCCACACCACAGTGGCTGTCTGACTGCCGTCAAAGTGGCCGTCTGACCGCCACATCACGACTGTGGCAAAAGCGCCAAGGTTGGACCGCCAGCACTGGCACTTTTAGGCCGGGCGACGGCCTGGCGGTGCTGGGGGTCTTAATCCGCCAGGGCAGCGCTGCAAGCAACGCTGTCCTGGGGATTAAGAGTATCCTCTCTGCCAGATTTTGCATGGTGGTTCCACCATACACTTGGCATGGGCAGTGCAGGTGCCCCCAAGGGCAGTCCCGTCGTGCTTTTCACTGCTTTATTTACAGGCAGTGAAAAGGGCGATGGGTGCTGATGCACCAAACTCACCGCAACATTGCCGCCACTTTGATTACCAGCCGGCATCAATATTGTAGTGAGTTCCTGCTGGGCCAGTGGGCGGAAACAGCTGGCCCAGTGGAAAACCCATCATAGGGCCAGCGGGCAGAAGACCGAAGTGGTGTTCTTCTGACCCAAAGGGTTTGGTGGGCAGCCTCCGCCCCCTGCCAAACTCATAATAAGGCCCTTAGACTTTTCTCTGAGTCTGTAACTTCTCTCTCTTTACTCTCCTGTCTTGCTGGGTTCAGTACTTTGGATCCAGGGCTGCAAAATCTTCCTCTCTTTCTTTTGATATAATGTCCACATCATTTTATCCCTTCTCTTGGGCTCCCTTCTCTAAGCAATTACATTAGTCTACTCACTCTAGTCGGCTCAGTCTAACACTCCCTTCTATATAGATGGGATGTTGTCTCTAGGTGGACATTCTTATCCCCTGTTGTTTGATGTTTGTGTCTCAGCAGTTCCCTTAATCCTCTCATGGGTATCATGGGGAGAGAACCTGGTTGGAAAGAAGAACAGACCTAAAACTCTGAAGCATAAATCTAAGAAACATTACACCTCAACAGAGCAAAAGTGCAGCATTAGTGAAATAGCAGAATTTACTTTAAGTTGACATTCATTAGGGGGGGTAATTGTTAATAGTGTTTCATCCTGACATTGGTGCCCTATCTGTCTTCCTCTCATTCCCTTTACTTGTGGTGCTTTGGAGATTTCTCAGAATTCCCAAAAGAGACATTTGACAGCAGTTTGTGGTCTTTACAAGAGAGGAGAAGTAAAAAGGAGAATGACAAATATAGAGAATGTTAGAGAGAAATGGTGAACCTCAACAATGCAGGAAGAGGAGGGCACAATTATAGAGAAAAGATGATGGCTGGAAAATGTGGGACTGGAGGGTAAAATGGGAATGAAAGAGGGACGATTAGACTAAGGACAGGGACTTGTGTACTGTGAGTAAGAAAAAGTGAAAGAAAGTGAGAGAAAGACAATAAAAAAAGAAAGAAATGAGGGAGAGTGATGAGATGCCTGGGTGGATGAGAGAAATTTAGTGCAAGGCTGAGGACGACAAGGTAAGCTAGAGAAAGTTAGGTTGACAGTGTCAAGAGTATTAGGGAGGTGATCCCAACTGTACCTGCTTAGAAGGGACAGAAATAATGAGTCACACTGATTTTTTTTTAATGTATTGCCTCTTAAAATTGTATTTCTTAATGCAATTCAATGGGAAAATTAATGCTCCTTCCTCTAAACAAAGATGCCTCATCAATGTTTATATATCATGAGGGATGATGAAAAGAGAGAATGTGAGGGATGCGTTTGCAGAGGATGAGATGATAGTGACAAATCCAATGACTTCCTGCATAGAGGAAACAAACTAGGAAGTACTTTTTAGGTCAAGGACTACCAGACAGCACAGCCATCTGGTTTGCTAAATACCTTTTGGGGCTATTCAGAAAGCATCCCTGGGAATACATTCCACCATTTGCTTACCATTGGCTCTGTGCTTTTCAACTCAACTTTGCTTGCTTTCTGTTACTGGTTTTATTTGTTTTAGGCTGTCCAGCTTGAGTTAATCCCTCTTGTAGAGCATGGCCAGTTTACTATATCCTTCCAAGTGCCCCACTTTCTGTAAACAGGTCTTTACATTTTGTTCTTATTTTGTTACATTTGCTGTGCAGTCAAAGACAGATGTCAAATGTCAGGCATTGTCTTCTGAGGAGGCTTGGTGTTTACTTTAATTTATCTGATATCAAGGTGAGAAGATTTGTGTGACAATCTTGTGAAACAAAGGCATTTTTTCTAGCACACAACAAAGTTAGAATGTCTGTAAATTAACTGTACAGATATTTCCGAATATATCAAAATAAGGAAAGCATAAATTATTCACTTTTTAAAAAAATTCTGAGGTGTGGTGGAAACAAATCTTTTAATACTATCAAACCAAATAAATACACTAGTTGATGACATTTCTACACATTATTGTTTGTGTAGTGTTTTATCACTAAAAATGTATATCCGTGCAAATGCAATGGTCATTTCATTTGAAAATGTATTGTCTGTAATGACAGTGCGCTACCCTACCATACATACTCCACTTTTCCCCACTCCATTCTACTGTGCACCACTCCATACCACTGTACTCTTCACTGCACAACTCCACTGTATGCCACTCCTCTATACACCATTCTGCAAACCTGCACTCTACTCTACACAACTCCACTCCACACCACTTCACTCTGTGCCTTTCTACTTTTCTGTGTACCACTCTACTTTATGCTAATGCACTCTATGCCACTCTTCACCACTGCACTCTACACCACTCTAGTCTAAGCCACTCCAGTCTGCTCTGCACTACTTCACTCTACACCACTCTACTCTACTTTGTTACTTTGTACCGCTCTACTCTATGCCACTCCGTGCCACTCTATTCTGCAACACTGCACTCTGTGCCACTGCACTCTACTCCAACACACTCTACTTTGTATCACTGCATTCTATGCCACTGCACTCTATGCCAGCCCACTCCACACCACTTTAATCTACTGTGCATCACTGCACTCTATGCCACTCTACACTACTCTACACTACTCAATTGCAACTTATACCACTCTCCTCTGTGCTACTCCCCTCTAACCCTCACCACTCCACTCTAAACAATCCACCCTACACCATTGCACTCTACATCAATGCACTCACTCCACTCTAGACCATTCCACTCTATGCCACTCGTTCTACACTGCACCAGTCCACTCTGTGCCACTGCACTCTATGCCACTCTACTCTAAACCATTGCACTCTATGCCACTCAACTCTAAATCACTGCACTCTATGCAAATGCACTATACACTACAATACTCAGAACAAATGCACTCTATGCCATTGTACTCTGCACCAATCTAATCAGCACCACTGCACTCTATACCACTATATTCTACTCTCCAACACTCTATTCTACACCAGTGCATTCTACAACACTGTACTCTACACCATTGCACACTATGTAACTCTGTTCCACTCTAGACAACTGTACTCTAAATCACTGTACTCATTGACACTTTAATCCGCAACACTGCACTCTCCGCCATGGAACTCAATGCCACTCTACTCTGCACCAATGCGGTCTATGCCACTGCACTCTATTCTGCACCACTCCACTCTACTGCACTTCACGCCACTACACTCTACTCTGCATCACTCCACTGTATGACACTGCACTCCACAAGACTCTGCACTCCACTCTATGCCACTGCACTCTCCTATACTCTGCACCACTCTACTCTATGCTCCTATACTTTACGTCATTCTATTCTGCACCACTGCATTCTATGCCACTTCACTCTACATCACTGCATTCTATGCCACTCTAGTCTACTCCGCTCCACTATAATCTATGGCAATGCATTTTACGATGCTGCAGCACTCCACTCTATGACACTCGACTCTATGACACTCAACTCCACGCACTCTATTGCACACTACGTCACTCCATGCACTCACCTCTATGCCACAAACATTTAGCCATTCTGAACAGCAGCCAGGCTAGTATACAACATGGCTAAAAGACATTGGCAAAGCCAATAGCTTTTGCATAGTAGAGAACTATTGGCTTTGCCAATTCCTGTTTAGAAATGCTAACCCTGAAGAAGTCATAGGCAAATCGAATATGGGCCTAGCATGACTTCTGCTGGCCTCCATGTACTAGAAAGAACCCGGCATGGCCAAAGGTTTGTGGTGCCAGTGGCAAAAAATTTGCAGGACCCTCAGGTTTCCGAGCCAAGGAGCAGTATTTCAAAAAACGTACAGAGGGGAAATGGGAAACATCTTATTTTGTTCTGCGTTAGCTGCATCACAGAGGAACAGGTCAGGACTGCTTTTAGTTCCCGGTTTCTTTTCTATCAGACACCATGGTCCCAACCTGGTATACTGATTTCTCTTGCCATAATTAAACCAAGAGGATTATAGACTGCACTGCAGCTACTGTTGTTTTCAGGCGGAAGTAGACGCCACCCCAGGCATGAGAGAGCTTATCACACTCTCCAATTAGAGAACGTTTGGGCTGTGGTTCATTCTCCCCTTTTGCAGAGTGTAACCTTAGAGAACCAGTATTCATATGTAAATGCTGACAGGAGTGCGTCTTAACTCTCCTGAAAAAACACCCAACCCTCTCCTGAGGTGAAGGTCCTCCTGAAACTTCACTCACCTCCACTTCAAGGGCAGGGCCTCTAGGGATCCCTCAACAGAACATTGAAGAGGAGCCTGGAGCTTCCTTCCCATCTCCACCCCCCATACTTAAAGAACTCCAAAGAGAAAGAGAGCTCACATGGGAGTATCTGTAACCTTCAACATGGTGAAACATACCTGAGTTTAACGGAGAATGCTACTAGCCTTTGCATTCTCTTTGTCTCAGCCACAGTGCAAAGAACATTCATTGTCCCTTTGAAATATGATTATTATTGTCTCTGAAGGTGCATTAAAGGGCTTCTCCCTGGACTACAAGGGCTTACTTCGTCCTTTGAAATGCATGCTTGACTCCCCAAAGTGCCTCAGCGCAAGACTTTATTAGACTTTGTGTGGACTTCTGTCCCACCTCCCCCACGCCCTCCAGAGTCAGCTTTTGGGGAAAAACACATGGGAAGCTGTATTTCTCCGATGATTCCAGTATGGTTCCATCCTTTGAACATGACAAACATAGATCAATATTTAAGGAAAGTTAGCGTTTTCTTAGCTTTATTTATTTTGACTCCGTATTTATATTTTGACGCTAGACCCATTTAGCATCAAAATATTGGAGTTAACGCCATTTCTAGGAAGCACCAACCCATCTTGCGTCATAGAGATACAAGGTAGGTGTTCCCGTCCTAAAAATGACACTAGCCCCCTAGCACCACATTTCACACTTGACGCTGAAATGACACGCAACTAGGAACCGGACCTAAATAATGGCGCTAAGCCTGATTAGCGTAATTATTTAAGGCATGGTCCGACCAGGTGACAATGTGCTGGTAGGCCCATTCCATGGGGAAACACCATGGAATGGACACAAAGATGCCCGCCACATCCCCCAGCATCACCACCACCCAAACCACAGAGACACTACAGGAGGATGGAGCCCATCCCAGGTAACTTGCAGGTAAGTGTAGGTGCGTAAGTGTTGTGCGCCACTGGGGGCCCCTAACATGGGGCCCCCTGGCTGGCACTGGGTATGTTGGGCTTGACCTAGGGCACAGGTTTCCTGTTGTGGGCATTAGGGTTGTGGTAATGACTCCTGTCTATACTTAGACAGGAGTAATTATTTGGCTACTTCTGCATGAAAAAATGATGCTACGCTGACTAGCGGCAGATTTTTTGCTGCTAATCAGCCTACCGCCATTTTTGACCCACTAACGCCATTTCCCCTAATGCCATCCCTCACTGACTAGCGTCTTTTTTGAGACGCTAGCCATTCCTTAGCCCCATCGTGCATCATTTCTTAAATATGGCGCACGGATAAAGTTAGGGAATGACGTTAGCTGGCGTTAAAAACAATGATGCACAACTGTGTTTACGCAGTTGTGCAAACTTTTTCATAAATATAGGCCATAGTTCTATTGCTTGCAAGCCTTCTGTTAAGGTGAGGTGTGCTTTCAATGGTGGCCAATAAGGAACATTTAGCACAAAACTGTGGGTAAGCAGAGCTCTCCCACACAATACTGACATCCACCATCTGAACCGATATGAAAACATTCCCTGTCATTGGAAGTCCGCAGACCTCAAGGTTGTACTTCACCACACAGGTCTGCTTTGCATCCCGGCTCATTCGTATAGCTAGCTATAAACACGTGTAAAGGGAGGAATTCAAGCACATGGTAGTAGGCTGAAATGGAGAGAACCTTTAATAACAGGAGCCCAAAGAACCGTCAGGATTCTCCACTCTCAAGTCAGAACCATGCTCCCACACAGCCCTGGCATTAAACAAAAATCTATGACCTGCTGTTTTTCTACTGGTTAGCCCTGTTCTGAATTTCTACTGGTTAGCCCTGAAGAGGACCTCTAGAGACGCTCCTCAGAACCCACCTACCCGCCTATATTTTCAGGGCACATGGATTCAATTTCAATCTAGGAATTGGCTTAAAAAGAGCAGATCTAATATGTTCAATAGAGATCAAGAGGAGGAATTTTAAACTGAGTCATTATCCCTTTTTAACAGAGAGCCAATACCCACAGAATACATTGGTAGCGCCTGTTTCTCAGAAGTCACTGTACAGGACTACCAGCTACTCCTTCATAGTAAAGTCTAGGCATAAAGGTCTAATAATGTAGGACATGGGTGCCTCACTCTTTCTCTCTCTCTCTCTGAAAAAAATAAAGATTAAAGGGATGTTATAGTTAGGTGAATATGTCAGTTAATGCTTAAAGATTTTGCTGTACAAATGGTAAAAGACTTTGTCCCTATCTAGCTCAGCGTGGATAGCACTGTGCTGATCCTATGCTTAAAAACTTTGCTAGATAAAAATACATTTGAGGTGAGCAAATCTAGAGTATCGCTGGTGTTGCAGGGTGGGCCTTACTGGAGCTGCTCTCCATCTAAACTTGAGAACTACCCAGAGATCTCTCTTCTTTATATATATATATATATATATATATATATATTTAGGGTAAAAAAAACAAAGGTTAAAGTAACGTTATAGTTAGGTGAGAATTTCAGTTACATTGTAACAATGTAACATTCTAAATGTAAATGTAGAAAACCACTGAAATTCACCAATTATAGTTAATTTGGTAACTATAACTCTTGCCCTAAAGTAACGATAGCTAACCCTCGCCATACACAGATTTCTTATCAATAATTTCATTGCAGATGTTGCAGTGATATTATCAATGATGTTGATGTCATAGAAGATATCATGAGTGATGTAGTATGTGGGGTAATAGTGCATGGCAAGGGCCCCAGCTATAGTTACCTTATGGCACAAGTTATAATTATCAGAGCTAATTGTAACTTTTGAATTTCAGTTTTTTTTTTATGTCACCTGACTATAAAGTTATATATATCCGAGGGTGGTGGGTTGGCACTCGGTAGTTATAGTATTCGACCGCCACTGGGTAATATTTATATATATACTTAGACATAAAGAAAATGTACACACACTTATCTTAAATATACTTAACTTTTGTTTTTAAGACATGCCACATGCGTGGTAAAGCCATATTCGTGGTAAAGCCATGCTTGGTAAAGGTGTTGCGTGGTTAATGTATATTGTAGTAAAGACAGCATTGCAAAGGCTGTCTCTCCATGAGGTGGTTGAGTGGATCTGGTTTTTAATCACCTGCACTACCCTGTAGGCTTTCTGCCTAGGTTTGCCTTTTGTGCAGTGGAGTTTTGACTGTGACCTTTGATGTCACAAAGTTGATCTATACGTGACCATACATTGTGTGAATTGATCACAAGCTGATTGTAAAGTGGTGCACTAAAAGTCTATATTAAATTGCATTCACTGCAGGCTAGTATTTCAATGCATGCGGTATAGCCATGCCAATTGAGAGATAATCGTTTAACCTGATTTCACATGTTTCCTTATGATGTAAAGAATAGTTATCATTTAAAAGATAATGAATTTCTTGATGGATATGCTTTAAATGTTATATGCTAATGTTGAAAAATGTAGTTCCGCATCAGATTTACTGGCATGCATTCACAAAGTTATTTCACTTTTACAATTTACTGTAACATGAAATTAGACAAGATCTATTAATGACAGATGTATTATTAAAATGTTTATATGTGTTGTTTAACATGGATTAAGTGTGCCATTTAATACTGTTCTAGTTAAGTCGTGTTAAGGCCTGCTAGGCCCCAGCATCATAGAATGTGAGAAAGTTGGCTTCTTTTTGCTAATGTGTCATTTCTTTCAGATTTTGTTCACAATCACATTTGTTGCAAAGTTGTACAGGAGAGCAAAGAGGGATACCTTCCCATGTTGATCTTGGGACCTTGTGTGGATGTTACAGATGTCTGTCGTATGATGTGCCTTGAATGGACAATTTAAATCTTTCGATCCATATGGTGTTTCCGATGGACAAATCATCATTCACTTTGGACTTTAATTTACCATTTCCAATTAGTCAGAGTAGGAGAGACCCCTTGGCCTTTGAAAGGTACATACCTCTTTCCTCTTGCCCCTTACTTTCCCAATGCTTGCTGAGAAGACTTTGATTTTTCTTGACCCATGAGAAGAAGACTGTTGACTGAGCATCAGAAATGCTGACACCTTCCCTTTTTACTTACTTTTTGCCTACCTTAGTAAGCTTCATTTTGCCCTACATGTCATTTCTCCAACTTCTTTTTGTCCCTTATTTTCTTCTTACCTTAGGTCCCATGTTTTGTACCCTAACCTGTGACTTAGTGACTTGTTTCTTTGATGGTTTTCCCATTGTTTAGCTAGCTACTTAGAGGATTTCAGTTTGACTAATGCTTCAACGGGTTGGACAACATTTATTTTCCAAACATCAAGTCTTACTATTGATATTTTGTGTCACAGGTATTGAATATTTAATTTGTCTTATGCTAGTCTGCCTAAACATTTTCTGCTGTTTTGGTCACCCTCTGGTGATAATGTATGTCTACAATTTAGTTTTGAGAATTGTTTATATTAAACTGAGTATTAACTTGTAATAAAACCCTTTAACTTTATTTCTGATTTGGGTTTTCATCGTGTGACCAAATTGATCATACTGTAAATTAAATGTTGATTGATTATGATGTCAACTGCTCTTAGTCCCTGCTTAGGGTGAAAAGATTTGTTGACCTTGTTTAAGCATACCTAAAACCTAAAATGCTCCACGACCACTTTTCCAAAACACATCCTGGCCATTTGTTCATGTCTTAAAAGTCTGCAAAAGCCAGACGTGATATTTAAATATAATTTCATATAAAATCTATATACATTAGCAATATGACTTTTCTGTTTTGGTTTACTTTGCTTATCAGACAGGAGTCATTAAGGCATCTCTAAAGTATGTTTTAAATTGCATTCTCCTTATATTTGCAGTTTGACATTTATACTGATAAGCATGGACGTAATTTAGGGGTCACAGCTGCGACCCTCATTGCCCCTTTCAGCCCCTGGCATTGCCTTTGCCGCCCCTGGCCTTAGAGGTGGCAAAATCAGTGCAAGGAACACAAGGGCCGGTCACCCTTCTGGACATTGCTTGGGGCTCCACTTCCTTGTTTTTAAACAGTTGTTTTAATTACACTATTAGTGAATAATATATTGTATTAAACAATGGAGTACAGTTAGCTGGAAGATGACCCTCCTTGGTAGCTGAGGTGAGTAAAATACCCTTTTAAATGTAAGGGTGCATGCTTGGGGTGAGACTGTGCTTATATAAAAGAGTGTGTGTGTGAGTGAAAGTAAAGATGAAATGGTCCGTGGTGTCACTTCTGCTACCCGTGGAATTTTGGTGAATTGACGTCCATGCTGATAAGTCGGGAAAAAACTGCCTTTGGCGATTTTCTTCATTTTTCGGCCAGCTGGGACATTAAAATACCGGCCATTCCTTTAGAGAACCAGATAGGCGCCAGCCCTGTTAACGCCTTAAAGTTCCTTTGACACTGGTCGACATACTGGTTGGATAGGTGGGCCTTCGGAGCATGTGCAAGCAGACCATCTCTGACATCATACACCTGCACATTTGTACTCCAAGTAATTCCTGTGATTCTCCCTTCTCGTCTCCACAGCCTCCGCTCAGTTGAGTTTCCTTTCTGCTTGTCAGCGGCTGTTAGGGCTCTGAGGGCTGAGGCGACCAGAAGACAAGTGGAGTTTGGGGAGACTGACGACGCACACTCACTTTTGGACTCACTTTTCACAATTTTGTAGAGTGTTAGTAGATTTTTTGGTATGTGTTATCAATGCTTGCAAGTGGAAAGGGTTAATGCTTTGGAAAGAATAGTTTGCTGACTAATGTCTCTCTATTGCTGTCATGTTTCGCTCTTGCTGTCAGTGGATGTGCCCAGGCGGGCACTAACAAGTACCTCTGCTTCTTGGTCAGTTAGAGTCTCTGCCCCTGGTCCTAGTATGAATTTGTTTAGTAGAAATACATCTCTCTCGCTTTCTATATCCCTTTTTTTAAGGCTAACAAGAAGGGTCGTCTTTGCTGTCAATTTGTGTGTTTCTATGAATTATACGGTTGCCGTTGGTCGGTTTTTTACTGGCATAACCAATACTTTTATGTTCTAATCGTACACAAATTAGAAAAAACTCCCCAAACCGTTACTTTTCACCCTTATCAGTACAAAGTTTAAACAAAGAATACATTAGGAAATCACTTTAAAATGTGTTCTACAGCCAAGCTACCCTAATGATTCCTGGCTGTGTTATGTCGCAGGTACTACGCCCAGTCACATAAGTGGGGTGCAATTTTATTTAAGGTGTTTTTTAAGTGTCACGGCCAGGCCTTTGCAAACTTTTAAAACATGAACAAATGGCCGATATTTTTCTCTGGGAATGGTGTCAATTCCAGTGAGTTGTCTGTTTTGCTGAAATGTGCCGATTTTTGTTCTGTTTCAAGCACTTTTCTTAGGGTTGATCTTTTCAAGGGCAGAGAAAGGCTGTCAGAGTATGTCTAATCCAGTACCTGAAATGGAAAAATAGAAGTGCAGGTAATGGAAAAATAGAAGTGCAGGTACTCTGTACGTAAGTACCTGCTTGTTTCTGAGAAGTGCTGGTACTCTCAAATTAAAAGTTTACGTTTTTCTTGAGAAGTGCAGGAACTCTACCTCTCAAAATAAAAAAGTGCCGGTCAGTGCAATTCACCTTTCTAGAGGTCAGTGTTTTTACAAGTTCAATGTCTGCCATCTCTCTTTATCACAGATGATAAAGGAATGCATTCATTTTATTTTGAGCCCATGTGCCAGTGGAAAGGGTATGGTAGTGGGGAAGGCCAGAGAAGGTGATGAGAGATCAGTGGGAGTAATGCAAGAACAGGACGGAAGGTGCTGGTCGCAGAAATCTGCCTACAGCCTCTGCTGCACGGCACATTCGCCTAAGTCTGGGGTTTCTGGGCTCAAGTTTACCAGATCTGGTATTTTCAGACCACGTAATCCCAGGCCCAGAAACCCCATATTACGTAGAATGGCCCACAGTGGTATATCACTAGTGGCTATCATTAAGGGGTCCTAATGGAGGTGTTGATCTTGAATGAATGTTTATATGATCAGTACTCTACACCATTTTTGTTATCTTAATATCTCTGAGCTCACAATGAGGGCCTTTGTCTTGTATATATGTTCATATGATCAGTATTCTGCATCTTTCTTGATGTCTTTATATATAGGTTTACATGGTTGGTGTCAACCATCTCTTTTGCTGTCAATAAGTACGTTTAAATGGTCAGTGTCAGTACCAACTCTTATTTTTGCATGTGAGCCTATTGGGCCTTTTTCTGTCATTGGCACTAGGCCCACACACACAGGTGAGGCATCATTTCATATTGTGTTACATGGGAGGAACACAGGTGGTAGTATATTTGTAGATTCCTGAAGATTCCAGAACTTTCCCTCACAGAAATCTTTAGACACAGTTTGACGTTTGCAAGGACTTCCAGGTAAAAGCCTTGTTAAAATCAAACGTCACACCACCCTGGACACCCCCAGGAGTCTAGTCTTTAGAAATGTGCGGGTATTGTAGGTTTTCTTGAGTGGTGGCTGAGCTAGTGCTCAAAATCCACAGCTACCTACATTGTAAAAAAAAGCATGGATTCTGCTGGGTAAAATATGATGTCTCCAGGTCATCATTGGGGTGTATTGTGTCGCAGGTACTAGGTCCAGTCACATAAGTGCGGTGCAATTTTATTGGGAGCTATATGGGAACATAGAATAGTAGAATATTTGTTATTCCCAAATGGATCTCTCTCCATTTGGGTCTTCCAAATGTAAGCCAGTGTGTATGAAAGAAGACATTTTTGAAAATGCCCTCTCAATCACATGCTATTATGGGTACCCACCAAATCAGAGATTTACAAATAACCACTGCTCCTGAACTCAGTATCTGATGTACATTTCAGAAATACATAGATTTTCTTCATACCCATTTTTTACTCTTTATACATTACCATACACATTGTTTGATACTCAGTAAATAGTGAAAATCCATTGCAAGGTGCTACTCAGTTGTTGACTTTGGGGACATTGGTTTCTTGGAGAACCTGCAAACCCTATATATCCCCGCAAACCACAAGGATCAAGGGGACATAGTGGTATATTGGTTTTGTAAATTGGCCACTGTGACAAAAACTTACAAATGAAAACATTGTCACAAATGTCTATTTATTCAGACTTATTTTCAATATTCTTTTTATTTGAAACGTTTGTTTCTTTGGGAGCACCTTGAGGGATCGCCATAAATGACTACTTGCTAAATTCAGAATTTTATCTTCTTTACAAAGACAGCATCTCCGGTGGTTTTCATGCCTGTTTCCACCACAAAGTGGAAGTAGAATGAAAGCGCACAAAAAATAGGAACATTTTGCTAACTTTTAGAAAAATCCCACAACTGTGATAAAAAAAAGTTTATTATATGGCTCTGCATATTCCTTAAAGCTGGAAAGATGGTTTTTATCACAACAAACCTTTTGTTAATTACATTTTTAGGAAAAAACACACACATTTTTGCGGAGCACTTTCCCCCCATTTTTCCCAAGCCACCTAAAATGTAGCTATATTTTGGCTACTTTCCTGGTCCCCATCAGGTGTCATTAAAATCCCCATAATGTTGGAAAAAAGGAGGCAAATTTGACAGGAAGCAAAAAGTTTATGGAGGCGTATGTGTGAACTACCTCAAATAGCCAAAAAAAACAGCTCAGCACTGGGGTGGAAAAGCCTCAGCAGTTAAGGGGTTAAAAGGCAAAATGAATCTGTGCTGTTGTTGTTGATTGTCTGATAAGCGCCATTTCCTTTTTATTGACATAGCAGGCAGAAACCAGGAGTTAATCATCTTTAATATACACACCATCCAAAAATAATCCCCTGTATTATAGGCTCAGCGTCACTGCCTGTGAACGCGCTCGGGACTAATCAGATCGTGAACTTTTGCGAAGGGATAAGGACCCACTCCCGCTGTAGAACAGGAAATTACTTCTGTGTGTAACAAGGGAAAACCTGAGCTCACTAACAGTACAAATCACTGCTCCCAGCAACTCGCTGAACAGCATGTGTTCACAAGGCCAGTTACAGTATGAATAGCTCTCGACTGTGCAAGGCGACAGCAGACAAGCAGAAACCTGGATTAAATAATTAACTCTATACCTAATTAGTTTTTTCAATAGAAACAGACTGGCCAGTAGGGAAATTACAAGTTTCCCTGATGGGCCTGCGCCAGGGCCTTTGAAAATGCAAGTAGGCCTGTGGGAGTGTTAGTCAGGGGCCAGGCACACCAAACATGTGACCGGTGCTTAATGCAAGGCTGCCTATTCCACCGCATACTTCTTACTTCTGCCACCTTACGCTGCCTTGCGGGTCCATTTTTTATTGCTTCCTCCTGTGTCGCGTTTTTCTTACTTTTGCCTTCTTTTTCTATTTTTTGTTTTTCTACCTCTTCCTCTAGGTCAATGCCACATGATGAAAAGTAAGTCCTGATCCCCAAAATAAGCGCAGTGCGCACCACAAGCAACCACTGGCACAAATTATGGACTGCATATGACTGACCCTGCCCTACCCTATTATATTTCCCTAGGAGCAGAAGTCTATCTGAAAATCTTCTAAATCTGATAAAGCTCTGTCATTTGAACTAGGTGACTGGTTTGCCTTGCTTCACACAAATGGCTGATCCTTGTGCAGGAGTCCTGAGCAGCTGCAAGCCCTAAAATCCATTCCACAAAACATATCACTCAGCAGCAATCAAGATTTCTTACCTCCTGGAAAATATACTGACGCACCACTCTACCCGCCATGGCCCTAACAGTGCTCCTGCCTATGTAGATATGGAATCAAGGAGCTATTAGTCCTCAATGATTGGGAAGTCTCTGCTTCTGCAAAATCTGGTGTCACAAAGGAGCGGTCTTCATCCTCAGGACTATCACATCCACCACTTCAACTGACCAAACACAACAGATTGTAGAGTCCATTATTTACCCTAACAATCCAACTGTTGGCCTCTGAACACCTACTATTTATCTATTTATCTATCTACTCCCCATTCCCCACCAAGTCTTTCATCATTTCTTCTGATCCACGGATCTTCATCTGAGGTTACTTTCCCTCATCTCCCCGTTACCACCATCTCAATCACCTCTTTCATGCAAACCTTCTCATAATACCCATGTTCCATGTGTCTCAAGTCCTATGTATCAAAGACAATCCTACAGGACTTCTATTGCTGCTTTGACTCTGGTAGGAGACTGCTGGTCTACCTTTGACTTTTTACCATATATTGCTCAGATTCATACGGCAAAGCACAGTATTGACACATATATTGAGACAGTCCCTCAAACAGATCTTCACCTTCAACACCTTATTAATAGTAGAGACTCCCCAGTCTCTCCTCTGGTTTTGCCATGGCTGAAACCAAATTTCGTTGCCAGTCCCCACAGTAAGTCCACTCACGAAATCTACTCTACTACACTGTTTAGCCACCAATCACCCAACCCAACCCTCAGTGCCAGGAGTATCCTCCCAGATGTGGACGGCTCTGAGTAACTTCCTGTCCACTGAAACCCTCCCACAACCTTGTAAGTAAGACCGCTTGCTCCAGGTACTTAGCATTCTCCCCCCACCCATCTTATTAAAGATCTACTCAGCATCAAATTGTTTAGGAAATTGGTTACCAGCACCTTACAGTATATTCTAGTTAGAGCCTCCTTAGATGACATGACTGAACCAGGTCCCCACATTTCCCCCATGATGAAGGTAAAATTAATGCCTCTTCCTCCTCACCTTCAGTGTTGCCTTAAGTGACCATCATCTTGCAACCCACCAATTGGTATGTTAGAAAACATCATTCACTGGGTCTAAAGTTTTTTTGAAGGGAAAACCCAGACATGAACACACCTTTCCAAAGTCTTCATGGTCTTGTGGAGTGACCTAGGCAGGCGCACTGTTGAAGGTTAGGGGGTGGCAGCAAAGGGATCATTATTCCCCAGACCCCACACTTCCCAGGGCCCCTTGACTCCGCTATTTATTTAACACCATTAGATTACATCAAATGCTGGAACTGGTATTTCTTCTCATTATTTACATGACATTTGCTTTCCTTTAACCATGTCCTTATCGTATGAGGGCTCTACTGGACTTTATTGTTTCTTGTCGCGCAAAAAAATCTGACTTTCCTGGACCTGAGGCTACATCCCTTCTCTTCTGCTGGTCATTGGCATTAAACCCAAGCTAACTTTGACCAAGTCGTTCTTCTTGTACCTGTGTAAAAGTCTCACCCAGTATTGGAAATTAGCTGACAATTTATATTGTTGCCAGTGTTATTTCAATCCCAAATCTCACTGTCCTCGCACATAAAAAATATTGCCCATCATTTACCCTCCTCCCACCCAAAAAAAGACAAAAACCAAAACTCAGAGTATTCACTCAGGCCATCAAGCTTCACTTATAAAACTGATATTCTTAGCTTCCCAGGATTCTGAGCCCAGTGAAGGCAGGTCCTTGATAAGACACCCATCAGAATGAAGGCTGCTCTAATTTGCTGGGACTGCATCAGATTTATCTTTATAGCTATATGCACAAAATGAACCTATACCAAGCATCGAATTCAGGATGTGTAATGCAGTATGTGGAAACCACTAACCTGAGCCTTAGCCCCAGGCCTATCTATCAGCTGATGCTGGGCACAAAAGGACCTGTGCACCCAGTTCAGCTCTTGTGATCCAAAAATGGCTTCTCCAAGATCTCTTTTTTCTAATAAAGATCTTGGACAGTGCTATTTAACATAGAGGGTGAGGAGGGCAAACGACCTTTCATGTGACACAGAGGGGAGCAGAGCTTCTATCCGCTGTACACAAGTCTGCAGCCCTGAGAGGTGAGGAACTGCTGTTTGTCTGAACCAGTTGGTTCTTTGGACATCCCTAGCATCATGCAGCTTTTCCACCATCTTAAAAATAGGGCTGTTTAGAGGAGGGTAATCAGTCTAATTTAACAGAGATCTTCTAGTCATAAATAGCTTTTAAAGAAATATAATATAAACATCCACCAATAATTAAACATTATATATAGTCTCAGAAGAACAACAAGGGAGAGAGATACACAAATCTCACTGGAAATGTGAAGGGACAAAAGCCACCACGACATGACCTAGATACTTTTGTCTTATAATGGGAACAAGAGGGCAAAATGAGGACACGCGAACAGGAGGTTCTGACCAAAACGTCTGGCCGATTTGTTTACAGACACAAGCAAAAAATTAATCCGAAGGCCGACTTTGTTTAGTTTTACGAAACTGTTTGGATTGTTTTCGTTTATTGCTTCCTGCTGTGAGTTATTCTGTATATCTCATTGTCAATTTCCAGAAAGGATGCATGGTGTACGATATCAATTTTTTCCACGGTTCTTTGAGAGACACTGCTGGTATTTTGAACATGTAAATTAAGAAACCACTAAATGGTTTCACAGTGCATGCGTTTCTTTTAAGACGTAAAAAGACATTGTAATACTAATCGATGCATGTAAGTGTGCTGTATTCCCTTGTCTGCTGCAGGTGCACAGCCTGTCTGTTTCTTCCAGGAGAGAGTTGCAGAAGGGCTGATTTCCTTTGCACAAGCTCACAAGGCTCGCCAGTACTAAGAGGATTGGTGGTGGCAGCCACCTTCCTAGGAGTCCCACATAGGAGATAGAGAAGAAGTGTCTGTGGGTGGGGCTACCCACTCCTCCAGCAAATCATCCAAGAGTTGGTACAGTTGTGATGCGGGAATGGGGAGATATGTTATCAGCTGGTTCTCCACTGAATCCTTAGATCACAGGTTACAAAACCAGTTTAAGTGAGGCCAGCCCTGTTATCCCCTTGGAGCGAATCAATGTAAATTAACTAACAAGGAAAGTTCAATTTTTTTAATCAATCAAGCAGTACTTGTGGGGCGAGGCTTATCACACGTGGGGTCTCAAGGCGCTATTGTGGGCGTGCTGATCGCTTGAAGAGCCAGGTCATGTGATCCTTCCTGAATTGCTCAGTGAGGCGGCCTGTCTGAGGTTGAGTGCAAGAGTATTCCATGTCCAGGCTGCGAGGTAGGAGAATGTAACAAGTGCGACCTGGCTGCGAGGTAGAAGAATGTAAGGAATGTGACCATATAAAACTTTGAATTCACCACTTACTTAGCAGGTTCTTAGCCATAAAGGAGAGACTGTTGTAGATTGTGGGGAATTGGAATAAGGGTGTTTCCTTTCACCACTGCTATATTTGATGATGTTTCACAAAGAAGCAGTGGATTTGACCAAGGCATACTTCTCCTGCCTACACGCCTGCAAATTAGGGATACAGGCCCCTGTCTAGAAGAAGCTGTGGGGTCTCTCAACACTGATGCTCAGTCTTGTAAGGTCCCAAGAGACATAACACATTGGATGTCTGACCATGGAGAGAGGGCAACCAGATCCATTACCTTGCATGGTGAAAGACTTGGATGATGACTGAGTTGTTCTGGGCTATCCAAGACCATTGGAGTGCTCTTCTTGTGATGCTGACTTGTTGTAACTCGTCTCGCACTTGGTGAAGATTCATTTTTGGAACTGTTGTGTCACAAAGCAAACTTGTATTCACTATGAACTAGTATCCGGAAAGGGGACTCCCCAGAGGAAATGAGGACTTGGAGCCAACACCAAGAACTGGAGTGGTTGCTGAAGAGTCAGAGGAGTTGCCATCTTCTGGCTTAGGCTGACTCTGAAGGACCGTAAAGACTCTGGGCTTCATTACGAATCTAGCGGTCCATGGACTGACAGACTCATGGTGGCGCTCGGACCATCACATTATGACAGTGGAGAAGTGTGGCACAATGGTTAGAGCGGCAGACCCTGATGCAGAGATCTGGCCTGGGACCAGGGTTCAATTCCTGCCTCTGCGGGTCTTGGGCTCAATTCCCTTGGACCAGATAATTCTTGCCTCGTGCCTAATCTAATTAATGGGTCCCACTCTGTAACTCTGGGCAATAGCTTCCTTAATCTCCACAACGGCCCTGACAGCGCTTGGATGCCTGGCTTCACCCTGAGGGTTGCCCAGGAGTGGGTGCTTCACAGGGAAAAGGCAGGAGGGGTTCCACAGCGGTATGCGTACAGCGCCTTGAGACCCTAACGGGTGAGTAGTGCGCTATACAAGTACAAAGTTTACAGTTTTTGCAGTAGCGGACCCGCCACGGTCCGACTGCTGGCACCACCAGGTTGCCAACAACCTGGCGGTACTGGCGGTCTCAATCCGCTAGGGCAGCGCTGCAAGCAGTGCTGCCTTCCGGATTACCAGTCCCCTTTCCGCCAGCATTTGCATGGTGGTCCCACCGCCATGCAAAGGCTGGTGAAAAGGGTGCCAGGGCAACATGGGGGCCCCTGCATTGCCCATGCACTTGGCATGGGCAGTGCAGAGGCCCCCATGGACAGCCCCATCGCGTTTTTCACTGCCCGAATTACGGGCAGTGAAAAGCTCGACGGGTGCTGTTACACCGACGCACCGCAACATTGCCACCGGCTCTATTACGAGTAAGTGTCAATGTTGTTGTGTGTTTCCTGCTGGGCCGGCAGGCAGAAATGCCGTTTCCGCCTGCCGATCCATCAGGAAACACATAGTAGGTACCGCGAAGGGACGGCAGCATATACAGTCATCCCGATGCGGGACTTTGGCGGGCGGGGGAGGGTCTTAGTGTTTAGTTTTCTGGTTATTGTTGAGAATGAGATGGCTTAGTTAGTTGCCCTTCTGCTGCGTAGATGTATGTAGTCTCTGACTAGAGTCCCAGAAGGGCTAGCGCTCCCTTTCATCTGTTTTGGGCCGATTTCAGGACTAGTATTGAATTGAAACACCAAGAAACAATTATAGTTTCTGCTACACATATGATTAATTTGACTACTTGACTTTTGTGGCAAATGCCGTGCCCCCACCTGTAGTGGCATGGCGTTAGTAAGAATTCACATCTCGCCCACAACAGGGCGCTTTTGGAATGTAGCTTGATGAGGCGTGGCAATGTTGTGGTGCACGCCCATCAGCTGCTTATTTGTAGACGCCAAGCTTGGAATGGAAACACAGAAATGCAGGTACACATTGTCCTAGAGTACTCGTTTGCTACTGAGAAGTGCAGTTTTGTTGCATTAACTGTATTGCACCACAGTTGAGAACTGATGGTACTCTCTCTTTCAAGATAAAGTAGTTCAGGGATTTGGAATCTGACATTACCTGCCCATTTAAATCATTGGAACAAAAGCACATTCCAACTTTAGGAGTGCGCCTTCTCCCCTAAGACCAGCAACCAGCTTCAGCGTGAGCAAAAGTTTCAATAACTTATTGCAGAGAATTAACATTCTTAGACCTGAGACTGCACAGCCTGCTCCCGTCTGCTTTAAGGTGACTAGAGTTTTGTAACAAATACCTAAGGCCAGTACTGTCCTGCTAAAAACATCGAGAGCTGTACTTTAAATGAGACTAAATGTGGACCGCCAGGGCATTTACACCAAACTCGAAATCTACAAGCAGAAAGCAGTAACTGCTGCCCTACATTGGGTTGGGTTATGGGGGTGTGGCAACATAAATGCACTGGAAATGGTCGAAAAAATTTTTTAAGAGCTTTGCTAAGATTCTGATAAGGAATCCATTACTGCTATGTAATGTAGCGCACAGTGACGTGAACTGGAGCGCTGGCGTTACCATCCAGAACTGCCAGAAATGGGAATGTCACCCTTTTGCCCCGTTTTCCCCTTTCCTACCTCAAGTTTAGAATGTAGACCTTCCCTACCACACAGTATCTTGTGAGATGTGCAAACCTCACTAGGGGGCGTGAATTCTGAAATTGTACTTTTGGGGGGAAATATAACTTTATGCATTTTTTGCTACTTTGCAATACATTTGTAAGAGCTTGTAAAAGATGACTTTTGCCTTTGTTTAGGTCCTGTAGGATAAGATCAACCAGAAGTGCTTTAATTGTCTTCCATAGGACAGAAATTGAAGCAATTTTTTTATTCCATTTCTTCTTATTTATGGACAGCATGGCATTAAGTCAAACACACACTGGAACCTTGTAATAATCACTGTAGTATTATTACTAGTATTGTGGCTGCAAATTGATTGTTGACTGAGTGTATGGTAGATCTGAACAACAGCTGCTGTATTTTAATGAAAATTGCCTTGGGCACAGCGTGAAATCATGGACCCTGACAATGTGCACAAATATTTGCACTTTACTGAGCTTCTTGTTATTGGACCAGTATTGGTCAGTGCTCTTTTATTATTATTACTGCCGATTGAATTGATATTGTTAGGCACATTAGATTGGAATGGTAGAGGGTATATTATAATAATATTTTTTTTGCATGATTAGAAATCATGGACCTTTGCTAATTTGCACAAACACCAGCACTTTAATGTGCTACATTATCAGGCTAGTAGTGGACATGATTTTTCCTATTACTATAAACATAGGCTAAAGCCTAGAAACCCCTTATTCTCTCATAGTCTTACCCAGACCTGCCCCCTAAAAAGGCCTTTCTAACCCCTACCATTCTCCAACCCGAAACCCTAAACAAACTCTTACCAACCAGTTCCTTTACCCATCCCTCAACTCTAAAAATCCCTTAAAACTCTACCAACCTACACTCTTCACACCCTCTAAACTATAAAAACTACTTCCTACCCTTACATTTACCCAATCCTGCTGCCTAAAAACCCATTGCCAACCCCTGTCCTTACACATTACTGAAGCCTAAAAACCCTCACAACCCTCACTACCCTGTATCCATCCCTCAGGCCTAAAAAACTCGTATTACCTTAACTAGCCCACTACCCTTGCCTATCTCTGAACCATAAAAAATCCTTATAACTGGGGCCAATGGAATGATGCGGCAGGAGAGGACCAAATAATGCAGCAGAAAAAGGCAAATTATGCAGCTTAATGTAAAACATTTTGTCCCAGTATTACTTCACTATTTTGGCATTTTTACTCAGGGTAAAACTGTTTTGGCAAAAATGCAACCCCATTAGTTTCTGTTTAACAACCCAGTGGAGCAATAAGCAACTGAAGGGTGACTAGTCAACTTTTGTGAAGGGCTTTCTACTGCGTGGGAGCACGTCACCAAATTTATAGTAACTTTTGATCTATTTGAGCTAGAAACTTTTCTGTTAAAATCTTTAGATTATGCAGTTGATGATGGATTATGTGGAAAATGTGACAAATCCATAATTATACAGAAACAGCCATGTCTGCAGAATCGCATAATTCCAGTGGCACTGCATATAATCCTTACTAGCCATACCCTTACCCATTGCTAAACTCTTAAAACTATTTACACCTCTTCATTCCCCTTATTTCTCTTAATAAATAATAAGTTAAAAGACTTACCCGTGTTGTAAAATCCTGCATTGTAAAGTACTAAAAAGGCCCCTCTCGTTCTCTATGTACTTACCTACACGGTAATGTGCTAATATTGAAAATGTTTTTTATGAAACAGTGTGTACTGAGTCAAATTTTAAATACAAAGTATATTGTAAGGAAAATTTAAGATGTGCATTTTAAAGTGTGCTTTTTTGTGTCACATTAACCCTTTAGTGTCGGTTGGTTTAAACAATGAAAAATAAAGTGCAATGTAGTGAAGGGCAACATTTTGCTGGCAGGGTTCTGTATTTTTTCTACACACCAGGGAGCAGTGATTAGTAGACGCTTGCACCAGGGATGGGTCTGCTGGGGTGTGCTTGTCAGCTGTTCAGAATGATGTTCTGAAAGCAGCACACTGTCATTGTGAAAGCTTTTTTCTATCAGCACTGAAAGAAAGAAAAATCCAGTGTGAACCATCCACTTATCCTTTTTCAATTGTTTAGGGAAGCTAAATATGCTGAAAATGAGTTCAGCCCTGCGAATTACTGGGAAATAATTCATAGAAGAAGGTGGCTGAATGGATGTCGGGCAGTTACCTAAAATTTAATTGAGAGAAAACTAAGGTGATAGTGGTAGGTAATGACCCATCCCTCTGGGAACAAATCAGCTGCTTCACTGGGTTCGGGAACGTCCATTACCCAAAGAAGAGGTAAAGAGCTTGGGATTTATCTTAGATGAACAGTTCTCTGTGGCCTTGCAGGCCAACAAGTTTGCTAGCACCTGCTTTGATCTTTTGAGAGCACTTAGAAAAAATTTAAAATGGCTCTAGGTGGATTCCAGAAGAATTGTGATCTAGGGGCTAATTGTATCTCGCTTGGATTATGGCAACTCACTATATTTAGGCAGACCAAAGGTGGTGTTAAGGAAACTTTGAGTCACCCAGAAAGCTGCAGTGGGGATTCTATTAGGGATCCCAAAATCACAATCAGCGAGGGAAGCTCTTAGAACTCTGCACTGGCTGCCCGCAAGCAGCAGAGCCCAGAGTAAAGGACTTTGCATGGTTAATTGTGCAAAGTATAAATTGGGCCCCAAAATTCTTCACCAATTGATCGAGCTCTATCTACCAAAGGGCCCTTTGATCTGGCACAAAGGATCTTTTAGGTTTTTTTTCATAAACTTTATTGATTTTCAAGTAACAACAGAATGACAATTTGGCTCACCTGCCAAACAGCATACAGTAGTACAGGTTATAAAACAGCAGCAGGGAAATACACATGTACCCATAATGGCGTTTGTATCATAACAGTATAAATGCTGAATCGCCATTGTGCTTATTGACAAGAGCTAGCCCAGGCTGCAAAGAGAAATCAAAATTCCAATAAGGATTCACTGTGCATCTTCTGCAGCCTCGGGGATCCTACCTATAGACCTATGTGAACTCCGCCCTCCTGTTCCCATGTCTGCTTCATGTATAAGACTGGTCAGTGCATTGATGGAGTATGTATATACATTGGGAATTGCCCTAAATCATCAGGGAGCTAGTAAGGACTGGATAAAATGTGAGCAGTCTGTCCGGTGTGCAAGGTGTGAGTATCATTTGTCGCTCATGTTCCATTTCCACTCCAGGTATCGCCTCTTGCAGAACAGTCATCATGGCTGACCATGCACGAAGATCATCCTCTAACTTTTCATCTGTGCAAACATGCCGCATGCATCCCTTTTCTGCCCCGCCCATACCCAGACATCTTGCAATCAAGTCCTGGCACTAAGGGGCAATGGCCGGAGTAAGTCTATAGCAACACGCCTCTTAGCAGTAGCAATCCTAAAAGGAGAAATCAGCAGCTTTAAAGTTTTTTAGCAGGGGAGGGGATAGGGACAAGCAGAATCTACATCCCAGCCCGCTGCTTTATTTAAACTTTTGCAAATTGGTTGCCAAAAAAGGGCTAGAGCTGGACAGGCCCAGGCCATGTGCAGAAAAGTTCCTGAGTTAAAATTGCATCTTAGGCAATTCTCCTAACGGTTCGTGTAGATCAAATATAATGTCTTTGGTGTGAGGTATCGCTGTTGGACAAAATTATATTGAAAAATGTTAAATGCATGTTATAACTAACTGACTTAACTCCTTCATGTATCTTTTGCCAGTCCTTGAGTGTGAGAAATCGTTCCAAGAGCTCCTCCCATCGGGGGTGGATCGGGAGCACTGTCTGTGTCCTCTCGAAGGGTCGGAAAAAGGTGGGTGATCAAGCGACGGCTCTGGGCCATCTCCAGTACAGTGGTCAGCATAATAGATTTAATCGATTCCTTCGGGAAGGAGGGCCAGATTGTGCGCGCCACACTAGAAATGTTCATGTCTTGAAAATATTGTCCCTCTCCAAGGGAAAAAGAATAGCTTCTCTCCTAGTAATGAACTGCTGTTTGGTGTATAAGTCCCCCATAACCTCGCATCCCCCAGCCCTCCACTTTTGCACCAACATACAGTCGGCAATACAAGAAAGGGCTGCACCATCCACAAGGGCATTTCAGGAGTATGTGGAGATCGGCGAAACACCCGTCGCACTGCCTCCTCCCACACCTGTGTCAACTGTCGCATAATACTGGGCATTTCACAGGGCACTTAGTCCCCAGACATCAGAAGGACCTGCAGGTTTTCACCCCCAGAAGTGCCACACAGCAGCCTCTTTTCCCAGTTGTCGGCATCATCCAACCAGTGAATAGCATGCTGTAGCTGGGCTAAAGTTCTAATTACAGGATCTCTAGCCCTCCCTTGTGCCACTGCCATTGCAAAGTGGGAAGCCGGACTCGTCTGCACCCAGAGCCTCAGAGCAGGTCAACCTTTAAGCTATCTAGGATTTGAAAATAGGAGTAAGGGATTGCGTATAATGTATTCTGTGGGTTATACAAACATCGTGTACCATTATCAGAGCTATTTTCTCCACGAGGGATGGCAGAAGCTTTCCCGAAAACCAGACTGAGGACTGTAACCCCTTCTCCACCCTTCCCATGTTATGCTCATGAAATGCTGGAGCTGTGTGTATTAATTTTATACCCAGATAGCTGGCTGCGGTCTTGGTCCATGGGACTCCAACTCTAGGGAAGGTGTCCTCCGGTGCGTTCTCCATTCACACCAGTGGGAAGAGCTTAGATTTATCCGCATTGACTTGCAGCCCTGAGATCTCTCCAAATGTGTGGAGAAGATTAAGGAGAATAGGCACTGAATAGGTTGGTTGGTAAAAGTATATCAGCGCATCATCAGCGTACAGGGAGACCACATGGTTGGTCTCCCCCAACCATATCTCCCTTGGCCCCATCACCTGACCCAATAGTTCTGCCAAAGGTTCCATGGCAATAGCAAAAAGAAGCGGCGACAGGGGGGACCCCTGCCGCGTGCCCCTCTCCAGTCGCACAAGGTCTGACACCACATTTCCAGACCTAATACGAGCATAAGTATTCCGGTATAAAAGACAGATCCAGGCGATAAAACCCAAGCCAAGCCCCACCAGCTCCACAACATACCAAAGATAAGTCCAATTTAGAGAATCAAAAGCTTGGGCTATATCCAAGAGCATCAGCACGTAAACGTCGGTCTGAGGTTTTGGTGCATGAAATACATGTGTTAAATGGGATAAGTTGTACAGGATAGGGTCTTTTAGTTACACCTAAAATAAAAAGATCCAGGTGTGGTGGTCGTTCATTTTCATATCTTGCTTCTAGGCTGTGGAATTCTCTCCCACCCCAGTTAAGAAGTGAAGACACTTGAGATTCACATTTTTCAGGCAAAACAGAGGCCACTCATAACATGAGATTCACATATGTCTGGTGAAACAGATTTCACTCATACCTTGAGATTTGTTTATATATATTCCGTGAAACAAAGGATACTTGTGGCCTGAGGACCCTATCTGTCAGGTGAAGCAGAAGACACTCATAGCATGCAATTCAGATATGGCAGATAAAAAAGAGTTGTTTGGGTCATTTGGGTTGGTGACTAGGTAGTGGCGTCTGCACTGTAGGTGTGCAGGTGTACAAGTCTTCTGCACCCATCTGTGCTAATTCGATGTGCTCCAGGGGAGAATGCTGTCAGTTTAGCTATGAAGCTTCCATACTGTACAATGTAAGGTATGCCTGTTGTCCTCCTTCACCACATAGTTCTCGCTACCTTTCATGTCATGTATGGTTCCAGATCAATGAGTTAGGAATAAGCAAACAGGACATGCTTCCAGTAGCAGGAAGGACTCAATCACAGCCGTGCCGGGATTCTCCACTCAAGCCTGCTTTATTTGACAGTAGGTTGCTCCTTAAGCTTAAGCATGAAATCTGTCTCCTGCAAGATACTCATGTAAACATATTGTCACGACTGAATAGCATGCTGTAGCTGGGCTACCATGTAATAAGGTTCTAAACACAGAGTCTCATGTACTCATGTAAGCATATTGTCATGACTGAGACATGGCTTCAAGTGGTGTCTGGGCCGGATATTGTTGAGGGACTTTCTCAGGCTTGTAATCTCATACATTGTGAAAGAAGGGATTCTTTCTGAGCTGGAGATGCAATGGTCTTTAAATCTAATTTGAACATGATGACTGATCCCACTTCAAGCCAGGAGCTGTCAGCTCTCACTATGAGCCTATTCCCTTATCTGTATTTTGCTGGTCTACTATCTTCCCTCTGCCCCAGCGGTTTTATCTCCTACCTAGTCTAGAACGGATTAATCTTTCTTATTCATGCCTCTAGTCTAAAATTAAGATTGATATGGTAATTTGGAAATTAAAACAGGCTTGATTCTGGTAGCTAATAGCACAAAAGAGCATTCCTCAGTGTTTAACTACCATCTGTCTGCTATTTGTAAACCAACTATACGTTATATTAACAGAAGTACATCTTCTAGTAGACTACTCAACCTGTGGTACACTGATGAATCGAGGGTGGTGAGACTTCAGATGCAACGGGTTAACCCCTTGGGTGCCCTGGATGAGCTGGTCTCGCCCTCAGCCACGGTCACCATGTAACGAGTACGAGACCAGCTCGTCCTGCTATGGGCCCTCCCCTGGGCAGGGATGGAAGAGGAATCTCTTATATAAATAGTTGGGTGGTGGCTACCAACCAGTATGGTCATGGTTATGACCCCACCCCAACTGAAGGGGTAACAGTCTTTCAGCTCTCCCCGCACACTAAAACATCTTATCCCACAGCAAGCAAGAGGACATTTGATTATTTTGGGTTTTAGTTTTACATTTGGGCCATGAGAGCTTGTCCAACTCTCAAAATTGTCCCACTTGAAATGGTGGGGGCTGCACTTTTGGGACTTTGGGACGCTGACATGTAGAAAAGTCCACAAGACCTAGACACATCTGAAAACTAAACATTTGGGTGAGTCCAGGGTGGTGTGCTTCACATTCCCGCACCATTTTCTTACCTACAATGCCCTGTAAAACTCCAACTTTGCTGGAAATCACACGTTTTCCCACATTTTTGTGAGGGAATCTTCCGGAATCTGCAGGAATCCACAAAATTCCTACCACCCAGCATTGTCTCATCTATACTGATAAAAATTCCGCCCCACTTGTCAGCCTAAAAATGTGTTTTTTCAAACTGTCCTTTTGGACCCGCTTTGGTTCCCCCTCAACTTTGACATGTTTTTGGCTCTTCCCTGTCACAGGCACTTGGCCCACCTACACAAGTGAGGTATCATTTTTACCGGGTGGCTGAGGGGAACGTTGGGTGGTAGGAAATTTGTCCCGGTGCAGTGATTCCACACAGAAATGTGAGAAAAATACGATTTGTTTAGCTAAATTTGAGGTTTGCTGAGGATTCTCGGTAAGAAAACAGTAGGGGATCCACGCAAATCACACCTCCTTAGACTCCTTTGGGTGTCTAGTTTTCAGAAATGTTTCGGTTTGGTAGATTTCCCTATATGGCTGCTGAGCCCAGGCCCAAAAACGCAGGTGCCCCTCTGCAAAAACAGGTAGTTTTGTATTTGATCATTTTGATGTGTCCACATAGTGTTTTGGGGCATTTCCTTTAGCAGGCACTAGGCCTACCCACACAAGTGCGGTACCATTTTTATCTGGAGACTTGGGGGAATGCTGGGTGGAAGGACATTTGTGGCTTCTCTCAGATTCTAGAACTTTCTGTCCCCGAAATGTGAGGAAAAAGTGTTTTTTTGGCCACATTTTGAGATTTGGAAAGGATTCTGGGTAACAGAACCTGTTGAGAGGCACACAAGTCACCCCATCCTGGATTCCCCCAGGTGTCTCGTTTTAAAAAATGCACAGGTTTGGTAGGTTTCCCTAGATGCCGGCTGAGCTAGAGGCCAAAATCCACAGCTAGGCACTTTGCAAAAAACAGCTCTGTTTTCCTTGGGAAAATGTGATGTGTCCACGTTGTGTTTTGGGGCATTTCCTGTTGCGGGCATTAAGTCTACCCACACAAGTGAGGTACAGTTTTTATCAGGAGAATTGGGGGAACACTGGGTGGAAGGAAATGTGTGGCTCTTCTCAGATTCCAGAACTTTGTGTCCATGAATTGGAAGGAAAAAGTGCTTTTTGGCCACATTTTGAGGTTTGCAAAGGATTCTGGGTAACAAAACATGGTAAGAGCCCCACAAGTCACCCCATCTTGGATTCCTCTAGGTAAAATGCATAGGTTTGGTGGGTTTCCCTAGGTGCCAGCTGAGCTAGAGGCCAAAATCCACAGCTCAGCACTTTGCAAAAAACAGCTCTGTTTTCTTTGAGGAAATGTGATGTGTCCACATTGTGTTTTGGGGCATTTCCTGTCACGGGGACCAGGTCTACCCACACAAGTGAGGTACCATTTTTATCGGGAGACTTGTGGGAACACTGAGTGGAAGGAAATTTGCGGCTCCTCTCAGATTCCAGAACATTCTGTCACCGTAATGTGAGGAAAAAGTGTTTTTTTGGCCACATTTTGAGATTTGGAAAGGATTCTGGATAACAGAACCTGGTGAGAGCCACACAAGTCACCCCATCTTGGATTCCCCTAGGTGTCTAGTTTTAAAAAATGCACAGGTTTGGTAGGTTTCCCTAGGGGCTGGCTGAGCTAGAGGCCAAAATCCACAGTTAGTCACTTTGCAAAAAAACAGCTCTCTTTTCTTTGGGGAAATGTGATGTGTCTACATTGTGTTTTGGGGCATTTTCTGTTGCGGGCACTAGGTCTACCCACACAAGTGAGGTACAGTTTTTATCAGGAGAATTGGGGGAACACTGGGTGGAAGGAAATTTGTGGCTCTTCTCAGATTCCAGAACTTTGTGTCCATGAATTGGAAGGAAAAAGTGCTTTTTGGCCATATTTTGAGGTTTGCAAAGGATTCTGGGTAACAAAACATGGTAAGAGCCCCACAAGTCACCCCATCTTGGATTCCTCTAGATAAAATGCACAGGTTTGGTGGGTTTCCCTAGGTGCCAGCTGAGCTAGAGGCCAAAATCCACAGCTCAACACTTTGCAAAAAACAGCTCTGTTTTCTTTGGGGAAATGTGATGTGTCCACATTGTGTTTTGGGGCATTTCCTGCCGCGGGCACTAGGTCTAGCCACACAAGTGAGGTACCATTTGTATCGGGAGACTTGGGGGAACACTGAGTGGAAGGAAATTTGTGGCTCCTCTCAGATTCTAGAACTTTCTGTCCCCGAAATGTGAGGAAAAAGTGTTTTTTTGGCCACATTTTGAGATTTGGAAAGGATTCTGGGTAACAGAACCTGTTGAGAGGCACACAAGTCACCCCATCCTGGATTCCCCCAGGTGTCTCGTTTTAAAAAATGCACAGGTTTGGTAGGTTTCCCTAGATGCCGGCTGAGCTAGAGGCCAAAATCCACAGCTAGGCACTTTGCAAAAAAACAGCTCTGTTTTCCTTGGGAAAATGTGATGTGTCCACGTTGTGTTTTGGGGCATTTCCTGTTGCGGGCATTAAGTCTACCCACACAAGTGAGGTACAGTTTTTATCAGGAGAATTGGGGGAACACTGGGTGGAAGGAAATTTGTGGCTCTTCTCAGATTCCAGAACTTTGTGTCCATGAATTGGAAGGAAAAAGTGCTTTTTGGCCACATTTTGAGGTTTGCAAAGGATTCTGGGTAACAAAACATGGTAAGAGCCCCACAAGTCACCCCATCTTGGATTCCTCTAGGTAAAATGCATAGGTTTGGTGGGTTTCCCTAGGTGCCAGCTGAGCTAGAGGCCAAAATCCACAGCTCAGCACTTTGCAAAAAACAGCTCTGTTTTCTTTGAGGAAATGTGATGTGTCCACATTGTGTTTTGGGGCATTTCCTGTCACGGGCACTAGGTCTACCCACACAAGTGAGGTACCATTTTTATCGGGAGACTTGTGGGAACACTGAGTGGAAGGAAATTTGCGGCTCCTCTCAGATTCCAGAACATTCTGTCACCGTAATGTGAGGAAAAAGTGTTTTTTTGGCCACATTTTGAGATTTGGAAAGGATTCTGGATAACAGAACCTGGTGAGAGCCACACAAGTCACCCCATCTTGGATTCCCCTAGGTGTCTAGTTTTAAAAAATGCACAGGTTTGGTAGATTTCCCTAGGGGCTAGCTGAGCTAGAGGCCAAAATCCACAGTTAGTCACTTTGCAAAAAAATAGCTCTGTTTTCTTTGGGGAAATGTGATGTGTCCACGTTGTGTTTTGGGGCATTTTCTGTTGCGTGCACTAGGTCTACCCACACAAGTGAGGTACAGTTTTTATCAGGAGAATTGGGGGAACACTGGGTGGAAGGAAATTTGTGGCTCTTCTCAGATTCCAGAACTTTGTGTCCATGAATTGGAAGGAAAAAGTGCTTTTTGGCCACATTTTGAGGTTTGCAAAGGATTCTGGGTAACAAAACATGGTAAGAGCCCCACAAGTCACCCCATCTTGGATTCCTCTAGATAAAATGCACAAGTTTGGTGGGTTTCCCTAGGTGCCAGCTGAGCTAGAGGCCAAAATCCACAGCTCAGCACTTTGCAAAAAACAGCTCTGTTTTCTTTGGGGAAATGTGATGTGTCCACATTGTGTTTTGGGGCATTTCCTGCCGCGGGCACTAGGTCTAGCCACACAAGTGAGGTACCATTTGTATCGGGAGACTTGGGGGAACACTGAGTGGAAGGAAATTTGTGGCTCCTCTCAGATTCTAGAACTTTCTGTCCCCAAAATGTGAGGAAAAAGTGTTTTTTTGGCCACATTTTGAGATTTGGAAAGGATTCTGGGTAACAGAACCTGTTGAGAGGCACACAAGTCACCCCATCCTGGATTCCCCCAGGTGTCCCGTTTAAAAAAATGCACAGGTTTGGTAGGTTTCCCTAGATGCCGGCTGAGCTAGAGGCCAAAATCCACAGCTAGGCACTTTGCAAAAAACAGCTCTGTTTTCCTTGGGAAAATGTGATGTGTCCACGTTGTGTTTTGGGGCATGTTTTGTTGCGGGCACTAGGCCTACCCACACAAGTGAGGTACCATTTTTATTGGGAGACTTGGGGAACACTGGGTGGAAGGAAATGTGTGGCTCCTCTCCATTTCCAGAACTTTCTGTCACCAAAATGTGAGGAAAAAGTAGTGTTTTGGCCAAATTCTGAGGTTTGCAAAGGATTCTGGGCAACAGAACCTGATGAGAGCCCCACAAGACACCACATCTTGGATTCCCCTAGGTGTCTAGTTTTAAACAATGCACAGGTTTGGTAGGTTTCCCTAGGGGCTGGCTGAGCTAGAGGCCAAAATCCACAGTTAGTCACTTTGCAAAAAAAGCAGCTCTGTTTTCTTTGGGAAAATGTGATGTGTCCACCTTGTGTTTTGGGGTATTTTCTGTCACGGGCACTAGGCCTACTCACACAAATGAGGTACCATTTCTATTGGAAGACTTGGGGGAACGCTGGGTGGGAGGAAATGTATGGCTTCTCTCAAATTCCAGAACTTTCTGTCATCGGAATGTGCGGAATAGTGTTTTTCTGGCCAAATTTTGAGGTTTGCAAAGGATTCTGGGTAACAGAACCTGGTGAGAGCCCCACAAGCACCCCATCCTGGATTCCCCTAGGTGTCTAGTTTAAAAAAATGCACATGTTTGGTAGGTTTCCTTAGGTGCCTGCTGAGCTAGAGGCCAAAATCCACAGCTAGGCACTTTGCAAAAAACACGCCAGATTTCAATGTAAAAATGTAACATGTCCATGTTGCGTTTTCTGTCGCAGGCACTAGGCCCACCCACACAAGTGAGGTACCATTTTTATCGGGAGACTTGGGGAAACACAGAATAGAAGAACAAGTGTTATTGCCCCTTGTCTTTCTCTACATTTTTTCCTTCCAGATGTAAGACACTGTGTAAAAAAGACATCTATTTGAGAAATGCACTGCAATTTACATGCTAATATGGGGACTCCGGAATTCACAGATGTGCAAATAACCACTGCTTCTCAACACCTTATCTTGTTCCCATTTTGGAAATACAACGGTTTCCTTCATACCTATTTTTCACTCTTTATATTTCAGCAAATGAATTGCTGTATACCTGGTATACAATGAAAACCCATTTCAAGGTGCAGCTTATTTATTGGCTCTGGGTACCTAGGGTTCTTGATGAACCTACAACCCCTATATATCCCCACAACCAGAAGAGTCCAGCAGACATAACGGTACATTGCTTTCCAAAATCTGACATCGCAGGAAAAAGTTACAAAGTAAAACGTGGAGAAAAATGGCTGTTTTTTACCTCAATTTCACTTATTTTTTTTATTTCAGCCGTTATTTTCTGTAGGAAAACCTTGTAGGATCTACACAAATGACCCCTTGCTAAATTCAGAATTGTGTCTACATTTCAGGAATGTTTAGCTTTCCGGGATCCAGCATTGGTTTCACACCCATTTCTGTCACTAACTGGAAGGAGGCTAAAAGCACAAACAATAGTAAAAATGGGGCATGTCCCAGTAAAATGCCGAAATTGTGTTGCAAAATTTGGTTTTCTGATGCAAGTCTGCCTGTTCCTGAAAGCTTGGAAGATGGTGACTCTATCACCGCAAACCCTTTGTTGAAACCACAAGCCTTCTTCTACAGCCCTTTTTTCCCATTTTTCCTAAAAAAAAACCAACTAGATTTTTGCTGTATTTTGGCTAATTTCTTGGTCTCCTTCAGGGGAATCCACAAACTCTGGGTACCTCTAGAATCCCTAGGATATTGGAAAAAAGGATGCCAATTTGGCGTGGGTCTCTTATGTGGACAAAAAGTTATGAGGGCCTAAGCATGTACTGCCCCAAATTGCCAAAAAAAGGCCTGGCACCTGAGGGGGGAAAAGGCCTGGCAGCGAAGGGGTTGAAAGGGAGTGTCATCAATCCTGCCATCTTAAGCCACTTTAAGCCATTAAAATGCAGCTTCAGCAGTATAATGACTGACTTTTTCATGCTACGATCTCCTACTAATAGGAACAGATTTGAACATCTGCCAGCTCAACATGTGTAATGTTTGGGTTGTCACAGAGTTTGCAAACCCTTTCAATATGCCCTGCGCCTCCCCACCTCACAGGAGTCGTCTGGCAAATGTGCGCCCTTTTTCAGATATGTCTTCTGTGTCCTACTATTAGACACTGCTTGTTCCACCATGGTCAGGTGTAAGTGAAACAATCTGCCCTGAATAGGAGACATTAATAGAGGGTAGCCCTCTTCTCCAAGACTCACAAATTCATCAACTACAATGTTCATTCAAATCAGGATTCCCTGATGATATTTGTCCTGTCAGGGTCTCGCAGGCCCTCTGCCCTTTGATCATCCCTTCATACCCTCAATCCGAAATAATTCTTTCTCGTCAGGCAATACCCTTGCCTGTTGGAAGAAGAGAATTGTTCACCTATTATTTTAAAAAAGAGCCTGGTCTTGATCCCACGATAGAGAGCAACTACTTCTTTCTTTGCTCCCAGCCATCGCTAAATAGGGGGAGAAATACATCGTTGAGTGGCTCTCCAAGTGCTTAGAAAAGCACAGACTGCTACACATAACCCAGGTGGAATTCTGCCCAAATATGGGCACTGAAATGCTTGTTGTTTTGGTGCTATTTGATGAAAGGATGAGCTAAATTGCTGGATTTCGCACAGGACTTATTTTGTTGGGCCTCTCTCTCGCTTTCAAAACTGTTGAACATTCCATCCTACTCAACCTGTTGGCCACGGTTGAACTAGGTGCCTCAGCCCTTACTCAGTTCTCATCTTTTGAACCAGGATGTAACCAATCCTTGATGCTTCCCACTTTACAGTAAAAGTCCTCATCAGTACTTTCGTAGGTCCTTCAGAGGTCAACATTCTCTCTGATTCTATTTCATATTTGTATGAGACCACTGACTGGTATTATCAAATCCTTTGGGGTGGACTTTATGTCTCATGCTGATGGTAGCAAACATATTTTCAGGCTTGACCAACGTCCTCAAGAGATCCAGCATGCACTTCATTTGTTTTTTGAAAAACGTTTTAATAATTGACCAGTGATAACTGAACACGTTCACATTCCAGTCGTATTATAAAAGCATACAATAGGGTCTTTGTATTATCCTTGTCAACATGCCACAAAAGTCCCCTCCACGCCCCTGCTGCTTCAACCTAAGTATCAGTTTTATTCTGGATGCTTAGCCCATATCATGAGTTGGAATCAGTCTGAGGTCTGTTGGTTCCTTGTGTAAAGGATTGTTAAACCACTAGTCTCGAGGTAGTCAAGGCATTCCTCATACCCCCATTTACTGGACAAACCCAGTTGCATACATGTGGTATTAGGCTCTGCACCAATCCACCCCTTCTTCCGTAGCCCACCTGCCCTCTAGGGTCACCAAAAGAGCACCTCCACAATACATCCTCCCATCTCAAGCTCTCATCTCCCGAGTCCTCAGGCTTAGCTTTCAAATCGGTCAGCATCTGCTCCCATTAATCCAAATCATCCACAAGTTTCTCATCCCTCCATACATGCTTAATTCTCACCTCCTTTGCCACTGCCCACTCCACCATATCACAGAGCTCAATTGTGTCTATTATCCATTCAAACCTGGAGCCATCCAGGTTTAAATGAATACTTTGGTAAAAAATCATGTAGACAAACTTCTCTCGGCTGTAAAACAAAAGTTGGAGCGTTGAGAGAGCTTAAAGATACACTGAATGGTGGGAGGGGGTATTATTTTGTCCTCCCCCAACCTAGTGTGGGAACCCAGAGTTGACCTAGACAGAACAAGTATGTCGTGCTGAACGTTTTGATGGTGGTCCCATTGTCCTAAGTCCACCACTAGGTGAGTTATGGGCAGAAATGTTTTGTAAAAGGAATGCCCCACAAAGCATTATGGGGTGAGTTTCCGAGTGCAGCGAATATTGTAGTATCTTGACAGCAATGCTTAGAACAGCCCCTAGAGGACACCACAGTAAAAGTAGCATTTGGAAGAGACATGGTCATGTAACCACATAGTCAGCCCCCAGAGGGCATAACCACATAAAGAGAGAATGGCAGAAAGTAATGCAGTATAACCATATATTTAGCCCCTAGACGGCATAGTTCCTTACACATGTTTAGGCCTAGCAGGCCTACTGCAAAAATATTACAAACAAGGCCCTTAAAAATACAAATTACTCTCAGCCGTAAAACAAAATTTCCAGCCATGAGACCTTAAAAACACACTGAATGGTAGGAGAGGTTACTATTTTTACCCCCCCAACCTAGTGTGGGGACCCAGAGATGACCTGGACAGAAAGAGTTGTGCTGAATGGTTTGGTGGTGGTCCCATTGTCGTGAGACCACCACATGCTGACTAATGGGCCAACATGTTTTGTAAAAGAAATGCCCAGCAAAGCATAATGGGGTAAATTTCCCGAGTGCCATGAATATTGTACTCCCGCTGTGCAAGAAGAGCCGTATTGACGATTTCTGTGTTTTTTTTGTTTAAAATGCACCAGTTTGTATATTGTTAAACTGCTAAACTTGTACGTAAGAGGTACTCATGTAAAGCGCTCCTCTGATCAAGTTAGCGCTATATGAAGCTTCACTAAGATGCGCAAAGCGGAGAGACGAAAGAAAAAAAAAGTAGTGTGCTACACTAAGGTGTATGGCCGATCATGCAAAAATCCATGTCACAGGGTCAGTCTCCAAGGCGGTAACAAAGCAGCGTCAATGCGGGACAAACGTAAACCATTTATCTACGAAATTAAGGGAATTTTGAAAGGCATGCCAAGGAACGAATGAAAGTGATGGGCATGAGAAGGATGTGGTGAAAGCTCATAGAAGCAGGTTACAACATGTTGAAGACAGCACATGCGTGCTGCCCAGGCTCGACCTAAAAAGTTTCATGTATTTCTAGTAAAGCATAGGACGCTCATACCAGAAGATTGATGTATGTCAGGCAAGATAAACAACACTAGTATCAAGATATATTGAGGACACTCATACTACGAGATTGATTTAAGTCAGGTGAAACATAGAACACTTGTATCATGCATATAAGGTGAAACAGGATACTTGTAGCATGAGATTCATATATGTTAGGTGAAGCAGAAGACATTCGTACATATATGTAAAATTACACAGAGAACACTCGTACAACAGATGAATATATTCCATGAAAAACAGAGGATATTCATACCATGAAATTCATATGTCATGTGAAGCAGAGAACACTCATGCCTTGAAATTCATATAAATCAGTTGAAAGAGAGGACACTCATCCTAAGATATTCATATTTGTTTTGCAGGAGAGAGGACACTCATATCATGAGATTCATATATATTTGGCGGAAGAGAGGCGACTCATCCTATCATATTCACTTTTTTGCTTGAATCTTTTTATTGTTATTTACCTGTTCATAACTGCATTACAGACATATAAAACATGCACATTGTACAGACATACGTTGCAGTAGGGGAGGCTGAAAACAGTACTCCCAGCATAGATTTGTAGATGTCAAGCATGTGAAATGGCAGTTTACATATCTGCAACTGGTGCCTATAAGCTACATCTAGTACAAGGAGGGAGTGCGCCTGGTCTAGGGCTTATTACACAGTCCCCTATCCGGGGCACTTGTCTCGCCGAGTTTCAAGTTGTCCTGAGATATCCTCTCAATGAACAGCTCTTTCACATAGCCTCGTATAAAGGTCGAGATTCAGCATTAATAGCATGTAAAACAATACAACCGCAAGGACAGGTGACAACTTGGAGACCGTTTCAAGCACTCCCCTGCCCCTCAGTCCCAAGGTTCTGTCTACTCCGCCCATCTAAATCCCACAGTGCGTGACCACAAGGGTTTGCTCCCGTTCGATCCACTGGGATCTCAATCCTCCCAAAGGGGGATGCAAACGAGGTAAGTGCATCACTAGAAGCATAGCAGCTATTTCCCGCGCGTGGGCAGCTCATCCAGTCGCCAACGGTGTGTCATTAGCTACAGCAGCTGCCGTATCCATCCTCTGCCCTGGGTCCCATAGCTTATCCAGCATCGCATCCCAGCCAGAGGCCAGGGGATATTTACCTAGGCCCAAATTGTCCTCCCTCCGCAGCTTCTGCCCACACCATGAAAGATTTCTCCAACGCTATTATTGGTGGAGACTCCGGGCTTTCCATCTCCTGGTAATTAGGCATTTGGCCTTCAAGAGACAAAGATTTAGGAATCTCGTTGAGGCTTTATGTGTTTTAGCTCTGGGGGAAAGACCCAGAATACAGGCTTCCCATGTGGACAGCAGCAGTCGTGCAATGGACTCCGATAGTCGTGTCTAGACACAGCACCAGTAAGTGTTTAAAGAGGGACAGGACCATAATATATGGAGTAAATCTGCCCTCACCAGCATACAGTGGGGGCAGGCAGCATCCGCACAGTGGAAATATTTATTGATTTTAGCCGGTGTGAGGTAAGCCCCGTGGAAGACATAAATCTGGATATGTCAAAATCTAGAGTTGTGCGGAATGTTAGTGTTGTTTGACAATGCTGCAGCCCACTCTTTGTCAGGACAGGGCCTGGCCAAATCCCTTTCCCAGCTGGTATGCAGCGCAGCACAGGTGTGAACTGTGTGTATTTGGAGTGCATCCGTAAGCCATAGTATCAAGTGTCTGCCCTGCCCCATAACCTGCATATATTGTGGCAATTGGTGTATTGGCAGCTCAGTTGTTATGTCTCCCCAGTGTCGTGATAGTACTGCTATCAAGGAATTGTATAACAGAAACTGTTCTATTGGCAGGCCTGTCTCTGCCGCTAGCATAGCAAATGGGATTAACATGCCCTCGCTGTATATGTCTCCCAGTGTATGTAACTCAACCGCATGCCAGAGCTCCAGTTTAGGACCACTTGTGAGTCGTGAACCTTGTGGCGTGTCCAGCAGAGCCAAGGCCATCGCATAGGGAAGAATTGCGTGCGTTAAGGCGCAAGGTTCTACTGTAGCAGTGGTGAGCCACACCTACCAGAAGAGCCTCCGGTTGGACTACTGGTGGGCAGAAAGCCACTGTGCCACCCACTGGAGCTGGGAAGCTAGGTAGTACTGCTCCATATTTGGCACCACCAGGCTGCTGTAGTCCAGAGGCGAGTACAGTTTCTTCAACACCACTCTACAATGGCCCTTGTTCCATATAAACTCCCTGATTCTGGATTCCAGCTCCCTCAAGAATTTAGCCGGAATATAGTAGGTTAGGTTGGAAAAGTAATATAGCAAGCGAGGAAGAACCACCATCTTCAGGAGAGCAATTCTTCCCATCACTGAGAGTTGTAATGTTTGCCAGAAATTCATCTGAGCTTGGATAGAGGCCCTGCCCACCTGAGGTTTCCATAGTGGAGATCCTCTTCCATGTGGAATATGTTGATGCCCAGATATTAGAACATCCTAGGTTGCCAGGGAATAAGTACCCCGGAAAGGCAAAGTTCCAGGTTTGGCAGATCGGGAATAAAGGTGAACAAACATGATTTCGCCCAGGTAACCTGCGGCCCAGACAGTGCAACACATTTTTACAGTATATCTGCAATTCTAACGGGGACATTGTCAATATCCCTGAGGTACAAAAGAAGATCATCCCCATATAGGGATACAATATGTGGATCGTCACCCAGCGGGATACTCCAGGCCTCCCCTCTCCGACGGAGCTCCACCGCCAAAGGTTCCATTGCAGGGGAAAACAATAGTGGGGAGGTGGGACAGCCCTGTCGGGTTCCTCTACCCACCTTAATTGGGTCAGAAATGGTCACGCTGGTCTTAACCCTAAGCTGAGGGTGGGTATATAACATTTTTGCTAGTCGCAGGAAGTAGGAGCCCAGACCGAATCGTCGCAGTGCCTCAAACAAGTAGGGCCTTTCCAAGGAATCAAAGGCTTTTTCCAGATCAAGTACCAGGCAGCCTGCCCGAGGCCAGTCCTGTGTCAAGTATCTCATGACCCTGAATAAGCACCTGATGTTCAGGGAGGTGCTACGAGCTGGCACAAAGATGTTCTGGTTGGGGTGAATCAAACAAGGCACTAGAGGTGCCAGTCGCATCGCCAGAATCTTGACCAGAATTTTATAGTCCGTATTGAGCATCGCAAGTGGCCTATAGGAGCCCACTTCTGTCTGGTCTTTGCCAGACTTGGGAAAAGAATACCAGTAGTGCCTCTCGCTGTGACGCAGGTAGGGTCGCTGTCTCCAATGCCTCTTCATAGAGACGCAGAAGGCGAGGCACAATCACTGAGGAGAGTGATTTATAGAACTCTGACGGAAGGCCGTCAGGACCCGGGGTTTTTCCGGCAGCCAAAGCGCTTACACTATCTTATACCTCCAGTAAGGTCAAGGGCGTGTCTAACTCCTGTTGCTCGTCCATCAGACGGGGCAGAGAGATCAGGAAGAAGAACTCATCATAGTCCGTTGATCTTGCTGTTTCTGAGGAGCGATATAGGGCAGTGTAATGGCGAGTGAGCTCAGTATGTATCTCACTTGGGGTGTAGAGCATGTCACCTATCGCCGGGTCCAGTTCTATTATAGGGCTGCAGTCCTGTTCTTGGCAGATCAGCTATGTCAACAGATCTGTTTGACCGATCAGCTGCAGCATGTGTGCGGGCTGACTGAGCTGCATGGTTTAGGCAGCACAACCTCTCTACTAGTGACGCATGTTCCGCTCGGGCAGATGCCAGCCCACGAGTCCCCAGTGGATGTTGAATGTCACTTTGTTCATGTTGTAGCAGGGATCTCTCCACTCGGGTTAGGTCACGCTTGATGGACTTGTTCATGTTCCATTGTGTACCTAGACAGTGCCCTCTTATAAAGACCTTAAATGCTTCCCATTCACTAAGACCTGACACTGCGGTACCAGCATTGTGTTCAAAGTACTCTGGGATTGCTGTGTTCAACAATGCCGTAAAAGCGGCATCTTCCAGGAGCTCGAACGTCGTTGCCATGTAGGCATGGCGGGTGGAGATGTGTTCCCATCCCAGCTGTAGGAGCTGGGGATTATGATCAGAATGAGTGTGGCCTAGGTAATCAGTATTCAACACCGCAGGGTTCAGGTTAGTTGTACAAAGTATTCTGTCAAGACATACATGTAACTTATGTGGAGATGAATAAAACGAGTAGACCGTAGTTTCAGCATTGCGCTGGTGCCATGGATCCAGCAGCTGCCAGTGCCTGAGCCATTCCTGCAGCCCTCGCGCAGTGGCCACCGTAGGCGCAGAAGGCAGCGGTGGGAAGGAACGATCTAGGTGGGGATCTAGTATGCTGTTGAAATCACCCCCCAGCAGCCAGGGAAGATTTCTCCATCGGGAAAGGGGGCCAGATAGCCTACGGAGGAAAGAGGCCTGGTCCACATTCGGCGCACAGATGGACCACAACAAGAGCAATCGACCACTCAAGTGTCTACGCACAAGTACATAGTGCCCCTCAGCGTGAACTTCATATTCTTCAGCCACAAATGGAATACTTGGCCTGATCCAGATTAGAGCCCCTCTGGCATAGGAAGAGAAATTTGTCGCAAACAGCTGACCTCACCAGCGCCGCTGCAGCCTGGCAATCTCCAGCTGCGCAAGGTGTGTTTCCTGTAATAGCGCTATGTGAATCGAAGGTGTCCTAAGGTATGAGTATATGAAATATCTACGTGTTCGCCTGTGTATGCCACAAACATTCCATGTAAGGATGTTGGTAGGATTCATAGTTGTCAACAGGTCAGTAGTTCCCTAGAGCCCCGTTCCCGGGGAGGTATCATTCTATACGGTTGATGGATGGGGTGCAGAGGGAGGGGAAGGCAAGAGGGACCCAGGTTCCAATCTAAAATAAACAAATGTAGCCTGAAACTAACTGCTGCTATAAAGATAATGCAGTAGAGTACTATCAGAGCAGAGGGACAACCGTTATCTGCCCAAACTGTCTAACTTGCCTGTCTGGCATAACTGATGTGAGAAGGGAGTACCCACAAACAAAGAAGTGGAGAGGGTGAGAATGGCCCAGCAAGCTCTAAGTTGGAAGCCCCAGACGCATCACACACGTGGGCATCAGAAAGGTACATCGCAACACCTAATGCAGGGCCTAACAATTTAGACGTGAACTCAACACTTGTTGTGCAGCCAGAGAGGATGGGAGCAACACAGTGCAGCAGTTCACACAAGCCTAGATCATGCGGAAGCAGGGCCACTATGCAGTGCAGCCCGATCTCCCAGTCATCCAATATAACAGCATTGTACGTCAGTTTGCAAACTGAGAGTTTTGCATGTAACAGAGGTGGAAGCTCAGATAATAGTGTCCGCTGTCTGCGGCATCACAGCAGTGGGGGTGGAAGACCCAATGTCAGAAAGCATTCCAGTGAAGGAACCGTCCTCGTCATCCAAATCAACTAGTCCTGCATCCGCATCTGCATCTGAAGTGGCGATAGATCTCTGATAGCTGCCGCAGTTTGTAGTGCTTGTTGTCGTTCCCGTATAATCTGCTCTAGATCAGGGTCATGGCCTGCTCCCAAGGGAGGGGCGTCACTTCGCCTGCGATTTCTTCATCTGCAGGGTTGCAGGTCCTGCCATGTTGACCCCTCTGCCATTGCCTCTTTTTGGCTAAACAAGTCTGTTGATTCCAACCACTCCATTGCTGCTTCTGGGGAGTCAAATAAGTGTACCTTTCCAGAGCCCACTACTCGCAGCTTAGCGGAGAAGAGGAGGGAGTATGTCGGATTAAGGGCACAAGCTTGTGTTTCACAGACAGAAAGGAGGTCTGCTGTTTTTGTACGGTGATGGTGTAGTCTGGGAACATCACAACTGGAGCATTGTCTACCTGGAGTGTCGGGAGAGATCTCACCTCCCGTAGAATTATGTCTCTGTCTACAAAGTGCAGCAAGAGGAGCAGGAAAGGACGTAGGCTCGCACCCAGTAGTCGAGACCTTGTCAGGACCCGGTGGGCACATTCAACAGAGAAGAAAAGTGTCAGTGATCCCGCTGGGACCAGTTCTTGAAGCCAGTTCTCAGCATAGGCAACTGCATCTGAGCCCTCCACTCCTTCTAGAAGACCCACGATACAGATGTTGTTTCGCCTGGTGCACCCTTTTGCATCTTACGCATGACGCTCCAGCACCGCTATTCTGTCCAGTACTGCTTGCATAGAAGTCTCCAGTTGGCTCCTATTAGGATCAAGCTCATTTAATTAACACTCCAGCGAGCGAGTCTTATCTGTCATCTTGCGATGATCTGCATGAAGCAGGGTGAGGCCACTGGGCACCTTGTCAATCTTACTCCCCAACGAGGTCCGAGCTTGGTCCAAAGAAGCGCTGATGCGCTCCACTGCCGCCAACACTGCATCTAGCTTGTGGCCATTGGAGTCCCAGGCCACATCTCTCAGCGCCGGCTGCTTGTTCCCTGTTCCGGAGCCGCAGGGTCCTGATGACTTAGGCTCGTTGATACAGCCACTTTGGGCTCAGCAGCCACCAGGGCGCGGTACTCCAGAAACCAGGAATGAATGGGGGGACCCTGCTTGCCTGCGAAGTGTGAAGACCAGGATGTGCAGCAGCTCGAGCAGCCCTCCTCACAACGGTATGAGTTACTAATTAGTGGGAGAGTCCACCACGTTGCTCAGCTGCGCAGTTCCAATTTCAGTCATTGCTCCAGGCTCCACCCGGGGGCCTTCCTTATATTTTCCTGTGGCTTGGCCCCTCCGATTCAGTCGACTGCCCCGGCAGGACTAGCGGCCCACTACGGCAGCATCATGCAGGACCAGGGCCTTTCATCCATTACAGGAGGCTGCAGGCCCAGTCCGGCGGGACCCAGTCAATCATGGGGGGGGGCTGACATAAGTGAGGACCCCTCCTCGGGGACCCAGGGCGCTGCCACAACTTTATAAATCCAGCCCAGGTCTAGGCCTAGTGTCAGGCATGCCTCAGGGACTCTGAATCCCCGCTCCGGACACTCATACCATGATATTCATATGTGTTTGGCGGAAGAGAGGACACTCATACCATGATATTGATATGTGTGCAGTGAAAGAGAGGACACTCCTACCATAAGATTCATATATGTCAGGTGAAACAGACATCATATGTAAGGTAAAAGAGAGCACAGTTATACCTTGAATTTCATAAAGGTAAAACACAACATTAGCCGCTCATATCCTGAGATTAAACTCAGCAAGAGACTTTGAGGGCTAAGAAGAGAGAGAGAGGATCGTGTATAGAAGAAAGATTTCATATAAAGCGGGAGGGGTACTCGGGGCTGTGGAGAAGTGCTCTTGTCAGCGTTACTTTTATGGAGGGTAGGAGGCTGAGTTGGTGAGGAAGTGTTATTAAGATTCAATTTACTCCATTTCTAAATTTAAAAAAAATCTTACATTCGTTCAAATGTACCTCCCCCTAGATTTGAATCCCTCAATTCCACGATATTTAATGAATTGCCTTCCTGTAACAAGCATATTGATTTATCAATGAATTAGCAATTTTGAGAACAACCCTTCTGCAGTCCCCAAGCTCATTCGGATTACAAAGCCTTTCACACAAAATAATAGCTGCTGATTAACAATGTGTAGCGAGAAGTTCATGTATCTTTGTAAGTCAAGCCAATTAGAATTATTGTTTGCACTCATTAACAAACTGTGGACCCTATTTACGAAAATATTTTCGGATATTTGCTGGCGGTGTTGTGGGTGGACTTTCTCCATAAAAAATAATGTTTTCCCCTTGGACAAAAAGAAATAAAGGGCCAGATTTACAAGCCCCTAGTGCCACCGGAACGTCACTTTTTGTGACGCTCCAATGGTGCTGTGCAGTGCGCCATGTTTACAAGATGGCGTTAAGCCACTATTTGTGGCTTAACGCCACTTTTTAAATACAACCCTTTCACACGCAGCACTTTGTGTGAAAGGGGCATGCAATGGATGTGGCTGTGGGCGTTCCACCGCAACACCCATTGCATTTTGACATTGCCCCAGATTTACGAGATTCCGTAAATCTGAGGCAGCGCCAAAATCTAACGCCACCCCAGGGGTGGTGTTAGCATGGCGCAATGAGGAGAAATGCTTTCATTTCTCCTCGTTCTTTGCTCTTTCTATGTGTGTTGCATTCTGCTGCATGCATAGAAAGAGCAAATCGCCATAGATGAAAACAATCTCCCCCTCAACGCAGCCATCCTTGCACCATGGCACAAGGGTGGCTGTGTTGGCGCTCGGCAGCAACGTTAGCACCGGTGCAGGGGGAAACACAGTGGTGCGCCGTATTATTGTAAATATGGGGCATCCCTGCGTTTTAGAAGTGACACAGCGCAGCGCTGCCAATTTTGACACAGCAACCACTCTGCGCCACTTGTAAATCTGGCCCAAAATGTCTCTGTTTGTACAGGGGGTCCATTCTTTCTATACGGAATTCCTCAGGATGTAGAATTCCTCTCTGAGGGAATAAGAGCCCTTGGAAGATGTCTCTTGACATTCCCAGTAGTACAACTTTAATTCTGGGCCTGGCACAGCTTTTCAGGCATACTTGTGGGAATGCTTGTGAACAGAAAACAAAATATGTTCTTTGTACATCCCCACCCATAATATTACATTTCTTTTTTTTTGTAAATTGATCCTTATACACGCACTTAAGGCGCACATGAACACTAGAAACCTTCAAAACAGAATTATTAAATTAAAAAAACTCTCTCAGAACATTTAAAATATTCAGCTTTAGAATTGGTGCAAGTAAGTTAGCCAGTTTTGTGACTGCTGTGTACTTTGGCTCATGAAGGGAGACAACGGTCAATAATTGATCACAGTTTCAGAACCTTTTAAACAGGGTGGTGGTAGACCCAGTTGGCAAAGTCAATGAGAATGCAGAGGGCTTGGTTTGCCAGATGCCAGTAGCAGGACGTTTGTTTTGTTTTCCTTGCGACTATTAAAGATGATGCTACAGTTTTCATTGAAAACATTTGTGAGACAAACAATATTGTATTTATTTGCCATAATTTTCCTGTTCAAACTTTAGAAACTCATTGAGGCCAAATTTATCACAGTCACTACGTCTCATTTGTATTTGCTTTTGACAACTTTAATCATGGTTTACAAAATTTTTGTTACAGGTACAAACAATTCAAAAGTAGGTGAGCAAGTGATCACATTATAATTAGGGCTTCCGGTTTTATGGTATTTAATTTTTTTTATATTTCTGTCTGTATTTATACATATGTTTTTGGGCCATCTTATCAGTATTTATCCATATTTATTTTGTCTATAAATTAAGGTGTAAAATGGTATATTTTCACATTTATTTAACTAATGAACGTGTTCTTATATTTTGACGCCTGTTGTGTTTTAGCAAATTAAGCAGACGAATTTAGCATAACAATGCACCCGCAGGTAAATATTAGCGTCATACTACAAATGCTTTTTAACATATGTTGCTATGTAAGGAAATCCCATCTTGTTTTTAACTCTCCTGCCCAGCGGTCGGCTTAGAACTGATGAAAGCAGTATGGAGGGTCCTCAAAAGAAGACAATATTTTCTGTTTTTTTCCATTTAAAAAATAAATACAGACAGGAAACATTTGGTTTTCTGTCTGTATTAGCTGCAAAAATCAGAAAAAACGGATATCAGTGAGCCTTAATTATAATGCATCCTGTTCTACTAGGTAAATCCTCACACTCCTTCAATGTACAGCTTAGGAATGGAAGCATTAGGAAACTGATGCAACCCTTCTTCTATACCAAACCTTCATATCACAGGTTAACTTTTTTTCTCCAAATTTAATGAAGCGCATGTCCTATTACCATAACCCACGTCCCTTGTCATATCACACCTTTTGCGACTATACTGTACCCTCATCAGTATACAACAGTTCCATCAATTTACCCCCACCTTACCTGTAGCACATCCTTCTCTACACTCCCATTGCAATAGTACACCTCTTTCATAATATCACACCTCCTTAAACATTCCATAGCCCATTCTACATATCGCACCTTTCTTACTATATCATGTATGTATGTGGCATTTGTATAGTATGCAGCTAACCATAGACAGCTGTACAGGGTTAAAGGTAAGCATACAGTCAACAACTGATTGGAGAGGTAGCAAGTTTATGGGCTGTTACTTCATCACAATGTCGTGTTCTTGAATGAGGTGCGCCTTACACTCTTCTTGATTGTCGCCGGGTTGAGGCAGTTCTAATACATACAGGGATGTTGCTCCAGATCCTTGGTGCACTCTTCACAATACTACGCCTCCTTCACTATATATTGCTCTTTCTATAGTATACAATGCTTATTTCACTATGGGCCAGATGTAGGAAGAAAACGTTTTGCGAGTTGCAAATTGCGAGTACTAGCGACTCGCAATTTTCACCTCACAAAATGTTATGCAGAAAGGTGTCTCAGACACCTTCTGCGACTCGCTATAGGGTCGCAAAGACCCACTTCATGAATATTCGAGTCTAGGCACTCATGGGGATGGTGGCCTGCTGGAGACAGCAGACCACCATGTCCGTGACTGTTTTTGAATAAAGCAGTTTTTTTTTTCTCTTTGCAGCCCGTTTTCCTTAAAGGAAAACGAGCTGCAAATAGAAAAAATACCAAAACCTTTTTGTTTCGGGTTTTTTCAGAGTAGGCAGTGGTCCATTGGACCACTGCCTGCTCTGAAAAAATATTTTTTTTTGCATTCACAAAGGGGAAGGGGTCCCATGGGGACCCCTTCCTGTTTGCGAATGAGTTACCATCCACTTCAAGTGGATGGTAACTGCGAGTTGATTTGCGACCGCTTTCGCGGTCACAAATCAACTCTACATCGCGATGCGGTCGCAAATAGGAAGGGCACACCCCTTCCTATTTGCGAGTCGGAAACACATTTTGCGAGTCGGTACCGACTCGCCAAATGTGTTTCTGCATCACGTGAGGCTGTTTGCGCCTCGCAAACGGCGTTTTTCACCATTTGCGAGGCGCAAAAGGCTACCTACATCTGGCCCTATATCACTCCTTCCTTCCTTTTTCTACTACTTGGCTGTTCAACAGCACCTTCAGTTTACTACTCGTCCTTTACCATAGCACAACGTCTTCATTTTAGCACACTCTTGAGCTACACCACACCTCCTTCAATGCACCGTTTTCTCTAGATCACACATTTGTTCTATACCATGCCCATTTTACTTTACCACCCTTCCTTCACTATATCACCCTTTCTTACTATACCACACTTCCTTCACTATATCACGCTTTGTCCTACATCACACCTTCTTGATTATACCACAAATCCTTCAATTTACCTCTCCTTCTTCATTGTAGCAGTTTCTTGACTGTAGTACACCTCATATAATGCACCTCTTTCGCTATACCACACCTCCTCCAATATATGACACGTTTTCTGCATCACACATTCTTACTATGCCATAACCCCTTAAGCTCACTATACCTCCTTACATTATCATGCCGCCTTCAAATTATCACACCTTCCTAATTATATAAAATGTACTTCTACCTGACACCTCCTCCAGTAGCTCACTTTCAGCTACTGTACCACACCTTCTTGACTGTAACACATTTTCAGCTAACCACACCCTCTACAGCGAAGCACAGCGTCTTCATTGTAGCACACGCCGTTTACTATATAATGCCTCCTTGCATATAACACCACCCATTCTCTATATCACACCACCCACTGTACAATGCCTCCTTCACTACGCCACACCCCCTGCCACTAGTCCACTTCTCTTTTGCATGCCCACAATGAATGTTATGTTAGAAAAAAATGAAAATAAGGCTGAGGAAATCTGTTTTTGTAAAGTAGGTTTTCCTGATAGAATCGTTGACTCTGCTGCAAAACTCCTTGTACAGCTCTGTGAACAATTTCGATGCAGTTTTCTAAGTCCCTGAGTTCACAACGCATGTCATTATAATGCACAATGTGCTCCTCCCCTGGGGCTTGATGCAGTCTACCTCTGAGTAACACTCTACGGTGAGCCGATGCTCTTTGATTTTAGAAAAGTCACAGTGGAGTACTAAACTCCTTAAGACACACTTCGAAAGCTGCTGACTAGCCATTCACATTTGACAGCACCTTTGCTTTGTTAATTTTCCTTTTCTTCCATGAATGCGCAATGCGTTGTCATTACTCCGAATTTTGGATTAAAAATAGCCTCAAATTGACATCGAAATCCACGAAAATCATAGCTGTTCGACAATTCCGGGCCCAACTTGACTCCATTCTGCATGGTGTCCATGAAGTCTTGTTTGAGCCCTGATCATAGGACTGGAGGAGCGCTTACAATATGGCGTGATCTACTAGAGGATGATGGACACAATCGCGTTGGCTATGCTAGCTCTCTTAGATGAGTGTTTTTTTAATAACTTCTTCCCTGGCCTTTGTGGGGAGAGTAAGCATATTGCTCTTAAAATTGTTCTTGACACTTAACACAGAGAACAATCTCACACAGTGACGTAGATATTAAAAAGCCGTGGTTACATGTCTGATCTGGTTTGGTTGACTCAAAGACAAGGAATTGAGTAAAAGTGGTTCCCTTTTTCACCCAGCGACTTCAGTTTGCAAAGCGTCATTCCACCTGAATTGACTCTTACTGTTTCTCTTTAATTGTTACAAGTTGCTTCTGGCCACCATTATCCATGTGTGTCATTGATACGCAATGACGCACAAATCAATTTGGATAATTTCTCACCCACTGATTGCATGTCTCGGTTAATTGACTGTCTGATGAGTATTGAACGCTAGGAGTGCAAAACCAGTTTCAGCTCAATGCTTTAATGACAGGGGTAATCCTGGTTCCAGGCAGCAGTTGTAAAACCACCCACTTGTTGTCTAGTTCATCCCTCCTTCCATTCATCGATGAACCAATCATGCCTCAATCCAAGGCACAGAACCTAGGAGTCCTTAATGGTCTCTCCAGTTTGCCCATAAGGTAAAGAATTGTTTTTAGCAGGTATGTCTTCTCAAAAAGATGTATACTTGTTTCTATAAAGGATCAAGGCATCCTGGTTGGGGCTGTCCTCTGCTTTAGGTTTGCTAAGCACAACCAACCACAACTACTAACCAGACTACTTTGAGCAGTGAATGCCGTGTGCGCAAGTTGCACAAAATGCTGCCATGAGCATGGTAGCTGGACTAACGTGGAGTTATCTTGTCTTTTGTACTCACAGAAGAGCAGTCTAGCAGGTTCAAGTTTCTTTAGCCTTCCAACTGCTTCGGCCAGACTGACCAAGTCTATCTCTAAGCCAAAGCCATGAAATACCTTCCCATTGGGACTTGCTAATTTTCTGATCAATGCTTGCTGAATATCATTCTTTCAAAAGTCGTGACCAAGAGAAACAAGTGTTTTGCCAATCAGCCCTGCATAATCTGGAGTGTGCTCCATTTGTCCCCAACAAACATGCACCATCATCTTCCTGTGCTGTAGCTCTACAAAAACTCGTTCAATCCTGCTCAGTGTTTAAGTGAAACTAATCAAAATGTGAATCTATTCCCATTTGTCGCTAGACAGCGCCTTTTGCTACTATGTCGCCACTCCTTCTTCATTAGATTGCAGCAGTTTTACAATTTATTCAGTTTGCACATTTACTTGTGATTCTTTCAGCACCACATGCTACATGTGGCCTGCATCAAGTCACCAAGATATGATTGCAGGATGAAGAAAGGATGGGGTAATGCAACAGTTATGAGAGGGCAATACTGTCAAATAACAGACGTTCAGTTTCCTAGCATTAACATTTAGAGGCTTTCTTAGACAGGTTTGCTACTTTCCCAAGGTGTGTTGGAGAAGCATGATTTTCAAAAGTCTTTCGGGACCTTAGGTAGTCCTGTTGGATTTGGACCACAGAGTTTGGTTATTCCATAGCTCTGGACCTATGCCGGTATGTTTTGGTTGAGCAATACTTGTGTGATTCTACCATCCATGGTGGATCCCATGATCTGGAGAGATTCCTGATGTTGTGCCTGTTTGCTTGGATGTTTGGATCCAGTTTACCTTGTGCATAACTTTGAGGTCACTTTATGTTCTACCAGTGAGCATGTTAAGGACTCTAAAGAAGATATTGTTTGGTCTCTTGTTCTAGGCCTTCTACTAGTCTCCCTTTAATTACTGGGCTAGTTGCAGCCGCTTCTTGATCCATTCTATTACACCTTGTACATGACAGTTTAATCAGGCAAATGTGCTGGAAAGGCAGACTTGAAACAATTTGTTGAGCTGTTGGAGTTTGATGCATGAGCTAGTCCCCAGCATTTGTTGTGGGAGGAGTGATAGCAATGTCTTAACATATTTGTTAGTTTTCTGTCTCCAATTACTTGTGTTGGCAGACTACCAAACAGCACAGGTCACTGGATTATTATATCAGTTTGGCTGATCTTCTCAGGTGATGAAAAGACAAAGGTGATCGTTATACTGCTTGCGAAAGACTCAGCCACTGGCAATCATTCAAGGATGTATTTCAGTTTTTTAAATCCATTATGCTGCTTCCAACACAGACCAGCCAAATGCAAATCAGCGTTCATCCTGCTCCATTAGGAACAGTCCAACCCAAATTACAAGATCATGGTCACAAAAGCAACCGCAGACCTTGCCAGAAGCCATGCCTTTTGTTTTTGGACTCATGTAGCACAAACATCATGTGGCACAAACATCATGTGCTTAGCAGTTAGAGATATCCATTCCTTTTCTTTTTCTCCACTTAGGACCTAATCACAAGCTATATAACATTTCTGCAGGAGTTTTACCAGGTGCAGGAACACCAAACAAAATGTTTTTCTATGCAATTTCCTACCTACTGAAAGCACACTGGACGTATGCATGGAAAAAGAGCTGTGAACTAAGTAATCACATGTGGGAAATGGTCAGATAGTTCTGGGGCCTGCATGTTGTTCTTCATTCTTGGGCCAAAACTCAGAATTGCACAGTACAGGGATGAAAAACCAGGCAAAAAAGTTATTTTAGAAACGGTGCACCCATCCTCACTGCACTGCAGAACTTGGAATCTGGTCAATTTATCATGAGTGTATGTAATATGCAACATTTTAATAAATGGCGTAACAGTTGTGTTATAAGGTAACACATTTTAGCTTCATGTGGACACCTGAGGGTATTTCTAAAAGTGGCCTCCATTGACACAAATCATGCTACAATGTTTATGGATCCATCACTCTGCATCTTCAATAGCAACATCTGCATAGATACCACAAGAGAACGTTAAGGTGCAGTCTGCTTCTATACATGCATTCCCTTCTGCGGCACTTAACAGGTAGAAGGAGTGAGACTGACTCAAGCTTATTTCAATGATTATCTGCCTTTCGCCATCCAGCTGTAATTTTAATGGATTTAAAAACTTATCTGACTGTTTAGTTTCTCAAAAATCGACTCTCTGTTGCTGAAGATCCTTCATAGTTTGGTGGCTTGGAGGAGCCCCACCTAAGTCCCCTCCTTGAATGCATTTAGGAACTCATTTACAAGAAACTGGCACATTGTGATTGATGCTCCAATTTCTTGTGCTGCCCTATGTCCTCCTAACGACGCATTGGGAGCGCTGTATTTACAGTACAGTACTCCATGGCACAGTGTCCACAGCTGCGTCAGAAATTCTGATGCAGTTGTGTCGCTAATCTGTAGCATTGCTGGATGAGCATAAAAAATGTGACGCTAGTCCAGCAATGCTGGGAGGGGGGGCTATGAAAATAGCACAGTGTCACTTTAATGTCTGCTCTGAGCAGGTGTTAAAAAAATGATACTGTGACGGCACAGAATGGCGCAGTGAAATCTAGTAGATTTCTCTGCTTCATTTCTGCAGCCCTTTTTGCGGGGGAATGCCTAGCTTGCATACATTGTACCTGGCAGGGGTATAATGTTGCGTAAGGCTACACAAACTGGTGCAATGGAACCATTATACCAGTTTGTAAATGCAGCACTGTGTGGGGAGCCTATAAGGGGAAGAGCAGTGACATATTTTCTTTGTATATGGAAAAGGATTTCTTTTGGGATCAGCAAAATGAGTCTTCTGCTTCGAGGACACTTTTGTGAATGTGCTTTGGTGAAGTTTACCCACATCTTTCTTTGCTTGGGCCCCTCCGTTTAGCTCAGTGTGAGAGCTTTCTTGGGAAAGCTTGAGGATGTTGTTCCAGAAGGTTTTAGGGCATTTTGTGGGTGGGTGCAACACTAAGTCACATACAATGAAACTGGATGAACTGGTAACACAGGTTTAAGTAATTTGTTGTGCTTAGCCAGACGGAGTATGACAAAGTCAAGCAAAATCTGTTGTTTAACCAGCCTTTAGTGCGGGTCGGTGGGTGGGGTAGCAATAAATGATCAAGTCAGGGGTTCCTGACGCATTTTGAAGGTTGATCTCACAGTACAAATGGTGCTCGCAGGAGATTTCTTGGGATAGGGTGCAACGGCCGCCACCACATATCTCAATGAGGGGAGTGGGGGAGACGAGGGGTGGCATCGGACGACGGGAGAAACTTTTTTTTTTTTTTAAACAAACGACTTACCTTTCGTCACCCGTCTCCCGTCGCCGTCTCCTGCTTCCTTGCTCCTCTGATCCTGATGGTGTCCCAGCATTCCGTTCGCTGGCACACCAGCACAGGATTGGCCTGAGCAGCAGTCACTGACGCTCAGATGCAAGCGTGGGATCTCTGCAGTTTTCCCAACCCGGCTGTGTATACAGCTGGGCTGGAGAAACCTAAGTGAGCATGTGTGTTTGGCCAGTCTGAAACGACCAGTCAAACACACTTGCGCACTCAGTGCGCTCTCCCTTCCTCACCCTCCTGCCTCCCCGTGGCCCAGCCCCGCCCCTCCCTGCACCTCCTGGCTGAGCCAGCAGATGAAAAATGAAAAATAAAACAATAGCAAGTTATTGTTTTATTTTCATCTGCTGGCTCATCCAGGTGGACAATGCCCCTCCGCCACTGCGGAGGAGCCACCCCTAATAGGGTGTGATGGTATATCCCCCGTTAGATCCCTTGATATGTAATGTTCCTAAGGCTCACAAGGGTCTGATGACTGGGTCCTGGGACCCAGGGTGAGTTGTGAGGCAGGGCACCTTTAATAATGACATTCAACGACCCCTTATCTGCTGCGAGGATGATGATGAGTGAGCTCTTTGAGAAGAAGGGGTAAGGGAAGGAAGGTAACACTTGGACTGGTCCTTTCCGGGGGTCCGCATCTGGGCACTAGTGTAGAGCCTCATGGGGATTAGGTGGTGACAGAATATTCTCTTTCTCATTGCAAGAGGAACACTGGGGTGCCCTAAGGGCGTCCTCTGGTTTGGAATGGTTATTTGTGCTTTCCCAATCTGTGGCAGATAATTTGCTCTTTACTTCAATCAATATCGACCTCGTTAATGCTATGGTCTGGTTGTAATTAGGGTGGGTTTAAAATCTGTTGATGTTGCCTGGTTGTCTAACAGAGAGACCATACAGGGTTGTCTGAAAATCAAGTTCCAGCTGTGTATGTCCAGTCTGTAGAACATTTGGTCAGTGTTAGCAATGCTGTTATTAGATTGTTATTGTCTCAAGGTGCAATACGTGTATTTGTATAAACATTTAGTTTATTATTCGTCGAAGTTGCGGTTGTTGTAGTGTGTCATTTCAGAGCTTCATGTTTAGTGAGGCAGTTGTCTGATATTTTAGGTGTGGCGACTAGAATGTGGTCAGCTGTGCTTGGCTGTATGTGTTGCTGTTTTAGTGTAAATGTTTGTCTGAGTGCAGGGAGTACTGTTACTAGTACAGATCTGCTAAGTGGATTTAGTAAGGCTTTGCAGTAAGGTGGTCATTTAGTATCATTAGCAAGGTGCATGATTTATCTTCTGTCATCTATATAAAATGGTTATTTTTTCATATTTACATTTAATTGCAAGCGGATGGTCACAGCCTTTAGGTAACAGCAGTATTACCTTTTTGTAGCAGATGCTTGCAATTAAAATAAAAAATAACTATTATATTAACATGCTAAGGCCAGACCTATTGGCTTTGCAATGCTTGTTTAAATTATGACGTTCTGTTTATGTGCACAGACTAACAGTGTACTAATTTTTTCGAGGCAGCTCAGCAAATAGGCAGGAGCAGTGCTTTTAATGGGCAGTTACTGTCTGGTACTGAGTACCTGCACTTCTTTAATTTGTAAGGGAAAATACCTGCACTTCTCAGCACCACCGCCATAAATTTAATGGGAGAGGACTAGCACTTCTCAAAAGCAAACAAGTACTTTAACAAGCATTTACAATGCATCGGGTCTCGCGTTTGCTCATGTTAGAGCTGATCGCGTTGTAAACTCCTAACCCGACTTTTCACCTATCGGGCAAAAGTGCATTTATGTACATAACCCGAAAAAGTGAAATCAAGTACGTAAAGCGCTCGACTTCTGCCAAGCGAGATCGGGCTTGTAAGTTTGAGAAAAAAAAGTCCACGAGCCCGATGGAAAACAGCGAGCCTCGCATGTTTTCTGTACTTGGTCGCTGCGCTGGAGGAGGGCTTGCCACTGGAAAAGGCATGCCATATGGGTGCCTTCGACTAATGAAAGCAAGCAGATTTTATCAGGGAAGCCCACCAACCAATAAAAAACACTGATGTGAAGTTGACAGGGCTCCGAGCCCTTTTATAAATACAAAAGAGTCTCCCTGCGAAACGCATGCGCGAGCGCATGCAACGCAGGCTCGACCCTAATAAAAAGTGAGGACGTGCTCTTCTATGTTTCTATTTAAAGCACTGCACGCTGGATGGATGGGAAATGCACCTAAAAACAAAGGGCATAGTCTGACTCCTTTTTTTATTTAACAAAAGGGATTCAGCATACTTGCCAGACCTAATGATGAGTTTTGCTTTTTTCCGAAATGTTGATTTTGAAAACTGAGAGCAGGTGAGTTCGAAATGCACGTTCCCTGAACTAATAACACTTTCTCCCTCACAGTAGATACAGTATCTGTGTTCCTTTAACGGTCAAGCCTCTACATGCAACATGTATGTCTTTTTTTTTAATGATTTTTTTCTGATCACATGAGGCTGGGGAAACAGCCGAAGCTGTCTCTATGCCAGCTCAAAAAATATAGTGCATCAGTGGGACAGCACATGTCAATAGCATCTTTTTCTGAGACAGTATTATCTAAGAAAAAACACCACCCTGGTGGAAAGACATTTCCAGATCAAGCCACTGACTGAAGAATTAGTAGACAACCCTTGCTCAGCACCAGTTGCATTAAGGCAGCCTCAGTGGTGTATAAATCCAAACAAAATAACAAATGCAAGATGTGTCTTCCCTTTATACACGCCCCTCAGCATGCCTGTGGAATGAGTGGCTAAATGGTTCAGCATATTGACCAACTCAACCTTTTCCTTGCTTTCTGAAGTGCTTGTTCACATCTGGAGTGCACATCGCCCGAGGGGGGTTTATTCCTCTGTGTAAATTAAACTGCACAACCCATTTCACCTTCCTTGCATCACGTTCAGATTTATGGTAATTAATAATTACACAGGGCCCTTCTACGCTAATTGGCGTGGAATTGCAAAGGCAATTTGAAGCTTAATGAATAATCAGAATGGCCTTCAAATGTCAGGGCAGGGGGCCGGGTTTGTTATGAATGCATTTGCTCCTAGAAAAATAGCTCGCTGGTTTGTGCTGTGCATGCAGCCCCTACTGGGAGTAAACGAGAGCCATAATCGAGGTGTCGGTTGGCCTCTCGCACTATCACACCCCGGTGCCACTGTGCCTGCTGCACTATTAATAAGGACAGCCCTGCCTCACAGTTCTAAGTTGTGAAGTGGAGTTCCCCTCCAGGACAGCAAACCTCTTGGAAACAAGCCCAACCCACCCTATGCGGGGGGTGAGTTGCCCCAGTATGCAGAGTGTGACCCAACCCCCTCCGTGGCTGAGGCCTCCACCATACTGGGGAGGCGGAGGGGATGAGTAGGCATAGTGATGATGAGTGATGTAACTATGACATCCGTTCCTTACTAACGAGGCACTGGAAAGCAAAAAAGCCTTAGGCCTAGTGCACCTATGAAGGAAAAAAGCACAGCAAAACCGTGAAACGTTGTAAACGCACGGAAGTAAAACATCCCAAGAAAGATCCGCATTAACTTGATACCTGCTTGTGGAACGCCAACACCAAGCTTACATGCCGGGGCCTCTTCCATCTAAAACTGAAAGCGATGAAAGACATGTAAGAAATCACCCATGTAGACATGGGGGTCCCCTGTCCTCCACTGAAGAAGACGTAATTTCCTTTATAGACTGTCCCCACATCTATACTAGATTGGCCAAGGAGATCTGTCTGTCGTGACATTAGAAATCTTTCACCCCTGGACTTGAACAATAAAAATTAGAGACAGGCTGTCAGCGGGTGTAGTAGGCGCGGCAGACCTTTCCAATCAGACTACCACTGCCTTGTACGCATCTAGACAATGCAAGCTAGACGCCACAGGAGAAGATGGATAAGAAAAGGTCAGCAACAAAATATTCTGTGAACAATGAACATTTTAAAGCGTCTTAGGTTAAACAGCTAAATATGAGTGCAGAATCATAGAAAGAAGGTGGCCACCAAACAGGGGAACCAAACCCTAACGGGTAACATGCTGGAGTTATGACACCCAGAAAGACCATCTTCACAGCTTGGAAGTTGACGGCAGTTGTTTCTTGGGTTTGAAGCACCTTAATGTAATGTCTCCTAAACCAGAGACAAGTTCATGTGAGCGTCAATGAACTAGGCAGAGGTTGGTAAATAGAAAAGCTATGTCTGTCAACGCCTTCCATGGTCTGCAAATTGCTGGAACCAACTACGAAAAGAAGTAGATAGTCACAAAAAAAACCTTTCTGCCGAAACTCCAGGACAGTCATACCCCATCCAAGATAAATCTCCTCAAGTCACTCAAACTTTGGGTGAGTTGTGTGTAAGGGATCCCAATCGCAGAGTATAACTGGATGGATCAATGCGACACACTAGTTCTGGAAGAGACACTTGTCATTGGAGGACCGACTGAGGTGAATGCTGGTCTGAACAGAGGCCCCCTCGCCCGTGGTAGACAACAACACTTAACAAATAAACATCACAGGATAAGAACAACTGCATACGCAGCAATGTGAACAACAGAGAAACATTTCTTTCCAGTAGCAAAACGCAAAGAGTGGATTAAGCATAAAAAACAACACAAAAAGAGGTTCATGTAGCAGAGGAATGTCACCCAATATAGTGCCTGCTTATTACCGCCCTTAAACGGGTGCATACCCAGTCCCAAAACTGTTGGGTGCTGATGATGGGAGTGGCGCAGGCAGGGTCTCCTGTGCAGCTTGTACTTACAACCGCTGATAGGGAGAGAGGCCTGCAGGGCACAAATCCAGTGACTGTGGCGATGATGATGAGCTTGTCTGTGGCACCCTGGATGTCCCGCGGCAGATGATGTTTGCGTAGTCTGAAGGGTCCTTATATAGAAGCTGCATAATGAAGTGACAGATGAAAAGAGTTATGAGACATGAATCCATCTACCGAAGGACAAGCTGCAGGAGCTGGTATCAAGTTCGGGAGCGGTTCGTGGCTGTCTCTGAACGATAAAAAGAAATAACCTCAGGTAGAGCTGCAGCCGGGCTGGTAAATCACTAATACCTCCAGTAAATACTTATTTAGAGCAGGTGCTGTTAATGTTTAAATACGGAGCAGTAAAGAGCTAGTATTTCTCTTTTTTGCTCCTCAACCACTTTTGAAACTTGCCTGTGGGACTATGTTCTTGTTTGAGCTCAAACATGGCTAGAAATAATCATTTTGCAGAAATTAGAACGCATATTGACAAGCCATCGCAGGTCTTCCTGTAATCTGACTTGTTAACTGCTGTCAGCCCAAGCAAAGGCACAGCCTGCTGTCTCTCAGTGCCCACCTGTGATCCAGGCTCTGCCATTGGTTGATGAAGCTTGGGGGCAGGCTTCGAAGTGGGCTTGACGAGCAGCACCAGGAGCAAGTTACGGTTTGCAGATGTCTCCAGCATTGTGAAGCTGCATGGTATTGGACCCCTAATAAGAGCCGACACCTGGGGAGCTGGAAAGAGGAATGGAGCTGCCATCCAAGAAAAGGGCTACTAACCCCCAGTTCCGCTGCCTGAACTCCTGCTTGGGTTTGAAGTGGATTCGCTTCCAGCTCTTCAATGCAATTTGCATCATATTACTGGGCCTTTTGAAATCAAAAGCGTCATCCCTCTCTCACACCTAATAACGGTGTTCAGCTTTACTGTAGATTCTACCCATACCCTCATATTACATGTCCACCTGGTGACCAATTAAGCATTTTTTTCTCTTCATGCACTCATTAAACATATAATCACCTTATATTCTCGGGCCAGTTGAAAATCAGTTCAGGCCATTGCTGTCTACAAACTGGACTTGCTTAGTCCTATTCTAGCAGGTGCTCCACAGTCCTCACTTACTGTGCTCAATGCAATACACCACTCGACTCCCAGACTCATCTAGGCCACAAGACAATTTGACCACATTATCCCCATCCTTTCTGCACACTTAATTAAGGCAAGGATCCATTGTAATTTATGTTGCCTGGCCTACAAATCCATTCACCTCAACAATCTCCTGTAGTTATCTTATCTTCATCAGATGGACAAAGAAGCCTCAGAAGCTGAAAGTCCCTAATATTACAAGTAATTAGATTGAGAATTTCCTTTGCCAAGAATTTCCCATTCGCTGCCTCTGGACAGCTCAACTAAACCTACCAACATACTTTCAGGTAGTATTTAAAAACACACCTTTCTGCTTCTTTTTAGTTGCGTACTTCCTCCTCTGTTAAAACTTAGCCCTGACCTACCAAAATGCCATTCTAACATATGATGTTCTTTGTAAGCCCCCTGCAAGATCCATGCTTCTGCTGTACAGATTTTTGTTAACAAATGTTCATCTCTGGTGATATCTAAGGTGACCAGCAGAGTTATTGGTAAAGTGCCCTATTACACTTCGGTGCAGGAGCGCTGCACACATCTGTTAAATGAACAAACGCTCCTTATACAATAGATAGCTCATTGTAGCAAGACTAGACTGGTGTTCCCATAAAGCCAAGTAAGGTGGCAGCCTCCAGAAATCCACACAAGGTGATACCAAATGACACGCGGAAGCCAAAAATACCGATTCTTTCTTCATGGAAGTGGAGCGCTCCAGAGACAAAATTCTATTTTTCCAGGAGTACTGAAAATCTTTGCACCATTCCCCATCATGACAGAGAAGCTCGGATCCCTCCGCTCTGATCGCTTGGCACAATACCATGCAAAATTGTAACGGATATATTTTCTTTTTTCCTGCACCAGGGAGCGTGTATGGATCAATTATTTAATTCAGGCCACTGTGCTTATTCAATTGCATTTGACAACACGTTTATCTCGTACAAGCTGTCTGTGACCCTGCTACTAAGGCGATTTATTGCATCTTCAAGTGGGAAGGAGAATGCACCTCATTTATCTTTTCATTGCTCTCGTAATGCAGATTATCTTTGCTTCATCACTGAATTTAATTGTTCATTGACCTTCATTGATTTGGCAGCAATATGTCTAACCTAAACTCTACAGTAGAAAGAAGGAGCCATGTAAAACCCAATGGCCTTTTTTGCAGTGGGGGTCGGGGGCGCTATTAAGATGGCGACAGTAAAACAAGAATTTAAGAAATAAACATTTTGTCTTGTAATATTCTAATCTTGCTAAATAAACAGCATTTCCTTTATACTCTTTAAATACACATTCATTTTGTCCCTAAGCTGCGCGTAATAAGATATCGTGTTTATCTTTCTTTGACTGCACTGAGAGAAAACGGAGAATTTTGCACTTAGAAAACTGGAACGAAGGTAATAATTTATGACTTAGAAGCGTTTTCTTCAAACGAGGTTACATACAATAGTTAACATACAATTGTTCTGCAATTGCAGAGATGTTATATACTCTGTACCTCTCTCTCCCTCGTGCTATTTATTTCACCATGAGGCATTTTGTCTCCTACCAAACATATAAATAAATAGCACGAGGGAGAGATAGATAATTTGCAACCACTGGGACGCATTCACTCTGTCTGCTTTGGATCTGAGCAGCAACATGCAGGCAGGGGTCTTTCCTATTACAGACTCCATAATAAAGGCCGCATTTAAAGGGCCATCAGGCCTCCTTTTAGCCGAGTATCCTGGCTGGGAGCTATTGAGCCTCACACCTAGATGCAAACGCAGTGGAGGGAAAGCAAAGGCTCACTGCCTGGTATAAATCATACAAGTTTGTAAATCATTGTACAGGATATATTACATATGACAGACAGTGAGGGTTACACTGTGTAGGAGTCACAGATCATCCTTCATAGCTCACTGTGCTATATTAGGTTTACAATGTAACTGCATGTATGAAAGGATCTCTATGTAGAAAGCAGTAGCTCACATACCTAGCTACTTAAAATAAAAAGATGTCATCTGTATGTTACATAATGTGCTTTGCAGTAGGCACATTAACCCTCTATGCTACTTTGAGTCAAAATTAGACCAGACGTAAAACAGATCTTTCCAGCAAATGCATTAACCACCAAAGTTATCCTACCATTATTATTCCATCAGCTTTACTGGGAACACAAGGATCGCTGCAGCAGGTGCAGGTGACCTAACCCCATAAATTACTTTAAAATACAGGCTTTGGAACCAACTAAGCAGTACAGATGTACTGTGTCATTTCTCCTTGTTGCCAATTTCTCTATGGCAGAGTTTTAAAAATGTATACGTTGAGGCCCTGATTTCACATCAGGATTGAATCACTAACATAAGGCAACACATCGCCCTGCCTTGCATCACCTTGCATCAGGTAGGTGTTACATGGATGGTGCTTGGGCGTTTTCATGCATCCACCCATGTATTTTGACACAAACCCATATTTACAAAGACTCGTAAACACGGTTTGCACCAAACTGTTAAGTCTACCTGAGGCTGGCATAACAAGGAGAAATATATTTATTTCTCCTTGTTATTTCCTCCTTCCAAGAATGCTGCAGAATGCAGCATCCATGGAAAGAGGAAATAGCCTAATTGGATAGTTTTGTGTGGCTCTGTAAAAAGATTTAAAAAATAACATAGGCAGTGCATTTTGCTGCCTTGCATTACCGAGCGTCAGGTAGGCATCACATGGGTGGTGCATGGATGTTCACGTACATCTCCCAATGTTTTGTGTGTACAAATAAATATACACAGCCTTCTTAAGGCAGACACACTAGCTTTCCCTGGGTCAGCTCTTGAGCCCCAGTTCCCTGTCAAAGGATCATGGTTATTCCCCATTTATATGAGGCAGCATTCCAGCTAGGCCCCGCTAGTAAATTCAAGTCTTAGAAGCAGCTTTGAGAAAGTCAAAGTGCCTCAGCGTCATAGCGTCTCCGTCAGAGCAAGTTGTCTCTGAGGCCTGGTGGGCCAGTATTCAGTATACTGGAGTGGAGGTGCGGAGTGCCCTGGCATGCGCCTGAGGCCAAGGGGTGAGCAAAAGCTTGGCTGCTACGGTAGAGGTGGCAGGCATCCACAAGCTCCTCAATCTATGGGCTAGGCCTCCCTAAATATGGCAGCAGGCTTTTGGCCCTCCTAGATTGTTGTGTAGTTGAATCGTTGTTCTTCCTCCACAGGTAAAGCATTCCTTCTCCTTCACAGCTGCACGCTGCAGGGTGATGGCCCTCTCACTTTTCCTCGGGGTTCGTAACAGCGCATACAGGAAAAGGGCCCCTTCAGGTAACAGCATTGAACAGGGTGAAGGCCCTCTTCTTGATAGATCAATACACCAGGGTGACAGCCCTCAATCATCACCGCATCCCCCACCAGGCATATGGATGTCATGGACAGCACACAGGTTTTCTGCATTCACTTTGTGAAATTCAGCCACCAAAATGCACATCTCTTTCTTTCTCCTATTTCACATCAAAGGTTAATGCTCTGTCTTTAACTCTTGGCGCATGAGGTTAGAGTGTGGCTGGCAGGCAGAAGATACGTGAAAGTCAAGTGTCAAGGGCATTGTATATGTGGCTTAGATTATTATACATGATGCACCATTACAGCCTATCAAACACGAAAGAGAGATTTGCCTAGAATCATAAAATTTAGTCAAGCTGGGAAGCCAGGATTGATCCCAGGTTTCCTGCTTTCACTTTGTTCATTTCAGCCATTCGATAGACATCTCTTTATTTCTCCTATTGTTCCTGTTTTACATCAAAGGTTAATGCTTTGTCTTTAATTTTTAGCACAAGGTTGGAGGTAGGTGGCAGGCAGATGCCGCAACTGTGCATTTTTCACTTCAAATAAGAACTGCCTTGAATAATCCTAATTTCTCCTTCACAACACAAATATTTAAGTTTTGAGCAGAAGTATCTAAATCCGTCACACCATAACACAAAATGATTTCCAAACATTTGAAATTATGTGATTTATTTACCAGTTCCAGTTACTAACTGTTGAAGAGCTGTTTTCTAAGAAAGGAAGACTTGTTGATTTTTTGTAGCTCCGAAAAATATGCGAGCGCTGGATATGAGTGTGTTAATTTTTGCCAATTTGTTACTCTGCCGGGATATGGGTGGTCCTGTTTTTTGCCCTTCTCACACCTACCTACTACAGTGATGTACTAGGTTTGTGTGTCTGAACAACGCAGGTCTTTAGCGCGCCTGCCTTAAGAACGCGGCCCAAACCACAAATGCGTCTCTGCAACGCATTCTTTTACCACGCAAGTCATTACAACAACTTGCCTTGGGGAAAGCGCTGGACTTTGGAATAGTATAGTTTACTATTCCAACTCCAGTCAGCGACACAGTAGGGAAAGTGTTGGACTTAAAGTCCAACATCAGTCCAACAACACTTTCCCTAAGGCAAGTCGTTGTAATGACTTGAGTGGTAAAGGAATGTGTTGTAAAGACGCATTTGTGGTTCAGGCCGCGTTGTAAAGGCACAACGTGACTCAAGCCGTGTTGTTAAGGCTGTTTCCCATGTACTATATTATAACACAGGGTAGCTTTGTTTTTAGGATGCTCTTAGATCTGGGAGCCTGATGTAATTCAGAGTTTGCTATGTGTGAAATGAAAGATCATGTGTGCTTCCGTAGGGCTGGTTCCTTCAGGATGAGGTTGCAGTAAATAGGCAAGGGGCCACAGGTCAGTGTTACTTTAAACAAGTAGGTAAAGTAGACCATCTCCTGTGCACCATGTTGTCAGTGTAACGTGTCTAGGCTGGGCAACGTTTTTATTAGCAAGCATAAGTATAGTGTAGATCCTGATTACTGATTACTAGCCATAGTCTGCTGTGTCTGCTGCTGCTCCTACATCTCCCCACTTCGGTAGTTTTTCTATGCAAACTACCAATATTTCCTTCTGAAGGCCAATATTTTCTTGAAAGTACTAGTTTGGACTGGAATTGCATGTGCCATTTTCTTGTGAGTTACCTTTATCACCATTTCCTCCTCCTCCTCCTTAAATACTGGGTAGCTTGTACTTATTTTAATGTGGGGCTGATACATCTTACTTTGAAAATTATTGTTCATTCTTTGTGTGGGTATTCTGGTGGTATGGATTTCAGGGTGAGCTCTCAGGTTGCGTTGGTGAATCTGAGGGTGGTTTACATACAGTTATACCAACAATAATAACATGAGAGATGTCTGCTGCTAAATGTGGAAGGGACCTTTTGGGAGCCAGTGAGTAATTTGCAAAAACAGAAATGCAGAGCCTCAATTTCTTCTTCAGGTCCTATTGCTGAATGCTAAGGTTGCCATAACCCTTTTCTTTCACTACTGTACACTTGCTTTTTACATCCCCTTTTCTGCCTTCATTATTGTTTTTCTATTTCTATTCTTCCTTTCTTCCTTTTCTGTCTTGTTTCAGGTCATGGTCTGTTGGTGACAAATGAGCCCCAATCTCCCACTACAGACACATAAAGTGGTGGGTAGGGCTGAGCAAGCATAGTTCGCTTAGGAGCGCGGTCTTACCTTTGGAGAGCGCAGGCAACTAAGGCAATCACATATACATGGAAATGTGCTTCATGTGGACCATTAAGCCTGGCAGAGAGGCTGCCAGCAGAGTTAGTTTGTTAAATCCTGAGGTAAAGGAAGCTTGACAAAGGCAACATTGTTTTAGGTGTAACTTAGAAAAGCGTGAGGCTTCTGGCCAAATCAGGAGTGTTGCATGTGTATTCGTAATGCACTCAAATGTGCTCATGAAAGACGTGCTAAACTTTTGTGTGAGGTCTAAAGATCTGATGTCACTTTCAGTAAAGTCATGGGTTGTGATGACACTTCCTGCGATGCCACATGCGCTGCCACGCACCCTGATGTCACACACTGTGATGTCACACGCTGTGATGTCACTTGCGTACTGTGTAAGTTGGTTAGACCCCCCAATCCTTTTTTTTTCTGTTGAGCGCGCAAGTGCTGTGGCCTGTTGTAATGTATCTGTGGGCTTTTAGCCACGCCCACCGCACACCCATCACTATCACTCATTTGCAGGCTTGCCTTTCACAAATCCTTTGTTATCATTGGTAAATGCTTTACTTTTGTCCCTCCATGAGGCAGTTTTGTTACTTGGATAATTGCATGTTTGCTGATACGTTTGACTGTGAGTGAACTTCTTTTTCCTTTTGTATCTCGGCGCTCATGCTCATGGCGGCCATGGCACTTTGAATTGTCTTGCTTATGTCAACTGTTTTACTTTTCATTTTCAATTTATGTGGCAAGGAAAGTCCAGTTAGGAATTGACAACGCTAATAGCTCTAACACGAGCAAACGCGAGACCTATTGCATTGTAAATGCTTGTTTACGACTTGTGCCCAGCTTTCAAGTTTATTTTTCAAATATGTACTCCTTTCCGATCACCTTCCCTCTGATCAGTGCCCTCATGGGAGATTACCCAATGTAAGCAAAGCATTCTCTTTTTTCTTTGCAAACTTTCTAAGTGTCACTTCTGTGTTAAAATGTGTTAAATTACCAGGGGAAATACTCTTTTTCCAATCCTGAAAACAGTCAGATATCTGCTCCCATCAAGAGCGGAAATTTATTTATCTTCAGTGCAGTTAAAGGAATGTGCCAACACGAGTCCCCAGCTGCCCAGAGACCAAGTCCAGTGTGGTCTCACCCATCTTGGACTCTCCTGAGACGCCTGCATGCCCGGCACACAGACCATCTCTCCCACAGGCTTGTGGCGAGAGAAAATCAGACAGCTACAGCAGCCACTGCACCCGTGACCCTAGCTGAGGTGGGTCACCAGTGCCAACAACGTACCCTGGCTCCTAAGAGCTCGAGTCCACCCCTGCCAGATTCCCCCAATGCTCCCTGCAGCCTTCAACACACAGGACCACCTGACCGCCAGTGCTCCCGGATGTGAAAACCTGACACCTAAAGACACCCCTGCATTTGCTGCCCCTGAGCAAAGGAGAAGAGGACCAAAGGCGCACCCACGTCCCCAAGCACCCAAAGTCTACTACCTACCTGTTTGTTGTCCCTGACTGGCCTTACTGCACCCCTGCACCCGGCCACTCCAGTGCCGCCCGCTGTGACCTGTTTGTGTGGTTCTAATCAGTGCCCGGTACCAACTTTACCTTCCTGAGATTGTCTTCGTAAATCGTTGTTAACCCTGTGTTTGCTGAACATTGTTTTCCTCCATAGGATAACATTGAGAGAACTCTGAAAAGTTTTTATTTCTGACACTGCAAAGTATTTATGCTTAAAGTCTACTTACCTGATCACGAAGTCCTTGAAACATATATAAAAATATTTTTTATTTTTCTAAATTGGTCTTGGATTCATTCTTTGAGTGTGTGTCTCATTTATTGTCTGTGTGAGTACAACAAATGCTTAGCACTACCGTCTGATAAGCCTAACTCCTCGCCCACACTACCACAACTAGAACATTAGTCCTATCTACTTTTGCCTCTGCAATATCAATTTGGGATCATTGGACTGTCTACAGAGTGTGTACTTTATTTTAGTGCACTATATAGAGAGCCAGCTTCCTACAAAGATTCAATGGTGGGGGCAACATTAGAAAACAGTAAATTAATCTGGATCTTAGCAATTTTTTCTTCAAAAAGTCATTTAACCTAGAACATAGGTTCAATTTAGCTTGAGAGATGGGGCCCGTGTTTTAGAGTCCATAAATTGGGACACAATTTTAGAGATCTCCCTAGAACTGTTGCTAGTCTCTATTAACTTCTCAGTATAGAAGTTATAATGTATATTTTTGTGAATTCTAGTAGGAGTACTTGTATTAGTGCAGATTTTCTATTTTGTTTATAACTGGGCCTCTTGACTGTGAACAGGTGCACTGACTAAGCAGTGAGTACAGACTCTGAGGGCCTGATTTATTATTAGAATATTATGAGATCGTAATACGGCAGACGGGATATCCGTCACATTTGTGACAGAGTAACCCCTGTGTCAAACTCTATATCATACCCATAGTCTTTTAAACTCACTGTCTTGGAGACTCAGTTTACAATGTTACCATTCATAAGATAAGGCACAATATAGTAGTTACTTCTGGACCATATTTAGAGCACCAAACAATATACTTCTAATCTATCTGATTGGTTTCCATCAACATCTGCTGAGTTCTTTGGGACAGTGAACAGGGACAGGGAATGTGAACAGTCTTAGCTAGTCATTTAGGGTTTGGCGCAGGTAGAAATTCACTGTAAATTTAAATGTTTCCCACTCTATGGAATAGGCAGTTCTTCTGCACCATTTAGAAGTGGTTTCAACTGACTGGTTTCCGTTGGTGGAGTCACAGCTTGTTTCGCCAACAGAAACCTTAATCCAGAAACTCATCCACCAAAAGGGCAGTCAAGTCAAGAAATAATGCTGAAGATTGTCATGCAAGGCAATAGAACTAACTGGTTGTGGCATGCAGGGAGAAAACTCTCTTTGTGTCGGGGACATTTTTTACTTCTCAGAAAAAAAGCCAATTTTTGAGATTTTTTTTTTCAGAAACAAAACTTTGCTGAAAAAGCCACCATAACTTGACCCCCGTCTGGTGATGATTTTTCACTGAAAGTGCTCCTACTATGTTGGCAGTAGTGTTTTAGCAAAAATCTCAATAAATATCTGCTGGAAAACTCTTGATTTTCCACACATCCTGATGCAGAATTAGCAGAAGCAGGGCCAAAGTCATCTGAGTGATTTGGCGACTCGTCTTCCAGCCAAACCATCAATGATGTCATAACAGTCAACAGTCTTTTTTTTGTATGCCGTATAACTGTGCTGATATACCCAGCTGAGAAAAATCACCAGTTCTCTACATTTTCCCTCCTATGACTTATAGTAGGGAAATGCATAAACAATTCCCTCCAATATGCACCCAAAATGTTTGAAATTTCAAGACACAGTAAATGACAAAAGGTGAAAAATGTAGAGTTTTTAATTTTTATTTCAGAGACTATTAGTAATTAATGATGTCAAAATATCACAATATGTTCACCAGAAGTCACCTAAGCTATTTGAATTACAGAAACTGCCAAGTTCGAGAGCACTTGTACTTCTTGTGAAACTAGAAATTAGCTGCTTTTTGGAACACCTTAGATACAGATTTTTTTTTTAATATCTTAATGGTTAATGATGCACTTCCACCACCTGAAAATACTATGTTTCAAGTAAAATTTCTCAAAACTTGTGGAACCACATTGCATCAAATAAGTGGCAATCTCGGCTGAAACTTTAAGTGGAGATTGGTTTTACTGTTCTTGAAATGAGCAAAAACATCTGGAAAAGCCCTTTCAAAGTATTTGGTAGACCGTCTTGTAAATTTGCCATTGACAAAATGTGGCAACCCCCATAGAAATTCCACGTTGTTTGATGCAAAAAGATGCCTTGTAGCATATGGACGTTCTCATTTGTGCACTGGTGGACAGTGCCATAAACACCTGAACAAGTTGCTTGATAAAGGAAATCACTGTCATGTCACAACTTGAGGGTTTTAACAGTCACCTGAGCACAACTAGAAGCCTCTGTGTAACTTCTACAATAATGCAAAAGCCTAAAAATGTGTGGGGTCATGGGGCCACCATTTTAGATTGGAATATTATTTTCTTTTCAAGGTTTTGTACTGTTGCTGCCATTTTCCACTGCTTCTGAGAAATATTTTTCCACTGCTCCAGTTTCGTCCAAGGTCTTATTTATTGTCAGGGCGCATTTCACAAAAAACAAGATGTGAGAGGACTAACCTAGTTAGACAAGTGACATCCTGGTGCGTGATGCATGTGGAATCACAGGGAGTGGTATCACAACCCATGACCTCTCAGGATCTGTCATCAGATCTTAAGACCTGACACATATGTTTAGCAGGTCTAGCATGAGTACATTTGAGCTCTTTACAAAATTTAACAAATTAGGTTTTGAGCCGGGTTGTGCCACAAAAGTTACTTTTTAAAACTCTGCCAAAAACAAATCGGAAACAAGGAGAAACGTGGCAGTAAATCTGTTCTGCTTAATTGGACGCCAAGTGTGCAATTAAAATATCTTATGGGGTTGATGTACCTGCTGCAAATATCTTTTTGTGCCAAACTCAATCTTCTTCATGGGAATAATAATAATGGTAAAAAAACTTTGGAGGCTAACGTATTTTTTCTGGAGCTTGGGTTTTTAGATAACCTACAAACCCTTAATAGCCCTGCAACCAAGAGGGTCAAGCGGACGTAACACTATATGGCTTTAAAAATGTGCGATAGTTAAAAGAAGTTGCCGGTGAAAACGTAGACAGAAATGGCTGTTTTTTTCAACTCAATTGCACTTTCTTTTCATTTCAACTGTTACTTTCTATAGGAAAACCTTGAAGGATCTACACAAATTGCCCCTTTCTGAATTCGAACCTTTATCTACTTTTCAAAAATGTATAGCTTTCTTGGATCCACCATTGGTTTCACACCCATTTCTATTACTAACTGAAAGCACAAAAAAATAGGGAAAATTGGGTATATCCCAGTAAAATGCCAAAACTGTGTTGAAAAATGTGGTTTTCTGACTCTAGTCTGCCTGTTCTGAAAGTTGGGAAGATTGTGATTTTAGCACCGCAAACCCTTTGCTGATGCCATTCGCAGGGAAAAAAATAGATGCCTTCATCTGCAGAACTTTGTTTCCCATTTTTTCCAAACCCCCATAATTTCGCTGTATTTTGGTTAATTTCTCGGTCCTCCCCAGGGGTACCTTCAGAATCCCCACGATGTTGGGAAAAAAGGATGCAATTTAAGGGGTGGATATGTGGACAAATGGTTTTGGGGACCTATACATGGACTACCCCAAATAGCCAAAAAAAGGCTTAGCACAGGAGGGTGGAAAGGCTTAGCAGCGAAGGAGTTAACTTTGGTCTTTGTTATGCACCCACCTGGAATCTGACAAGCCCCTTCCCTGCCTGCATGTCTCCTCGTGTTACAAAGGCAGACAACGTGCAGTCGTTGCTGACTGTGACCTGGTGTTTGAAAATTATACCAGGAAAAGTTGAGCACATTTCTATGGAGCCCACGCTCTTTTTGCAAGGTAGGCGGCGTCCACCCTGTGAAAAATGGGAAAGATGACATCTACCCACTTCCACCCTGTTTATTGTGAATTAAACGGAAGTCAGCACCCCGGACCCAGAGCCCCATGCTGGATAAGAGGTCTCACTGGAACCGCTAGGCCGGACGGCTTCTCTAGCCCGACAGGTAATGATCTTGTTCCGGATCAGCAGCTCCCGCGGGTAATGGCAGCCAATGGAGCGGAAAGGAAAAGGCAGCCGAACTGTAAAGATGTCGTTACAAGCCTCTGACAGCTTGCAAATAGCGAGCAACCTTTTACTTGGATGCAACAGAGCGGAGCTTAATGTAAAATGCTACGTTGTCAACCAGGAGAAATCTGAACATCAAAGTCGCAGGGCAGAGGGTGATAGTTTATCCGAACGGGCCTGCTGATGGGACAGTTCAGCGGGTTGAGTGTTTGTCGCTGAGTTCTGTGCACGTCCGGCGCATTACAGGTTCGAATGCCAGCAGGGCTGATTAGGAGGGTTATTAGAATGAGTGCCTGTTGTTTGGGGGATAATATCACTATGTGAACCTTGCAGTACTTCGACGTTGCAAGCTTGTGGCAGCAAGTAGTACATGTAGACTGCCTTTGCCTGCATCTATGCCCTCACGTTAGAACTATCAGCTGGAGCTTTGGGACCCTGCATCACAGCGCTTTACATGGAAGAGCTTTGAGACATTTAGGGGCTATTTGCATCTCCATCAGGGCTCCTAGTTCCTCATTCCGCAGGGTTGATCCGGGGGACATAAGGAGAGAGAATGCCTGGTCTGGAGCTGGTAATTGGGATAGAGGAGACCATCGGTTGACAGACGGATGGCATCTTATTTTTTAGCTATTTCAAGTTTTATGTAGCACAATGTCCCGCAGCAGTCTTCAGAAAATGGGTCATATTTAGTAAAGTTGTTCAAATCTGCACTCCCATTCTACTACATCAGTTGTGAACTTGTGCACGTTTGCTGCAACATGCACAAAGGTCAAAAGTGTCAGCCGCAAGCCTTCCAGGTCCCATACTCCCCACTGTTCATGTAAGTACTGAGCAGTGGACCTCCCACTGGAGGGCCTATTCACAAAGGTAAACTTACACAAATTTATAGGTGTAAATATACTCTTCCATTTTGTGTAAAGCTACTGTTAAGTGTAGACTTACATGTCTCAACCCATCAGTTGGGGGCGTGGAGTTTGAAAAATGTTAAATACGACTGTAAGGTTACACTACTAGTAACTTAACAACCATTTTTAAAATCCTGCACACTGGACAAAGACCCCCAAATCTGGGGGAGAAGGAACTCCCTAAGGTAAAGCATTGGGAAAAGTAAAACAGGATATTAATCTGAAAAACATAGTTAAAGTATTTTTCTTATAAACAGTAATGTAAATTAGTGTTACCTATGTATTTTAAATGTAAAACAGCATAAACATGCTACAACACTTACATTTGATTAAATATTTAATTGAATATATTTAATTAAATTGCAATTCATTTTAAATATTTATTTTGTAAACCATTTCACATAAGTAGAATATTTATATCTCTTGTATATTTAAAAATAAGTGCAACTTTATTTTTGATTTTTTTAAAAGTAATTAAACTAATTTAAATATTTTTCAGAGTAATGTTAGAATACATTTAAATTAGTCGTTACTTAAAAAACAGTTACTTTTAAATAAAAAAGGTAATTCAAATGTTTACATTGTCTAAATAATGAATTTATTTTAATTA